>NC_084607.1:10729602-11035440 GCF_033807715.1 Cololabis saira
AGTACTCAGAAAAAGTACTTGTGTTGTATTCAGCAACCTGCATGTGGCTTCTCCAGCTGAAGCTGGGCCGGTATCTACCTCCTCACAGCACGGTCAGTGACCAGAACCAGTTGCTGAATCAGGACCAGAAAACACAGCGTAGAGAAAAGATACCATCTTCAGCGTAATGCTTTGTGGGCCACTGTGAATGCACGGCTGGAGAGTGGAGGTGGAACGACAAACGGGTCTCCAGTGCATCTTTATCGCGATGTGAAATTGGATATTGATGAACAATATTATTTTACTATTAATGGATAATGAACAATTAATTACACACATCAATCTTATTGTAGTGTTTACATGCAAGTCCTTAGAAAACTTACATGCAAACGCTGATGATTAGATAATCAATCAAATCATGATTAAAAAAGTGTGTACTTGTTATTAAAAGAAGAAAAAGTGATTTTAGGTTCATCCAGTCATTTTGTCAGACTTACTAAATATTTTTTTCACCTTTAAGGAAGTTTCTGCTGCTTGAATGTGAAGTAACATCATGTTTATTCATTTTGAAGTACTGCTTCCTGAAAGTTATCACAAACAAACAGATGTATCTCAGTCTGGGAAGGCTTCACCTATCTGCCGATCTTCATGTTTATATGAACTTCTAAGTTGTGTCCCCTGGTTACAGAGGACATGCAACGTTGAAGTGGAAGAGCGTCTTTCTCCTGTAACTTGTGGTCACCTGGGGGCTTCGTCTCAGACGGAGTGGGAGTAAATTAACCCGAAGGCCCACGCGTCACCCGATGCCTCTATCCCAAGCCTTTCAGCTAAGGTCGGTGTTTTCCAGCTAATACTTTAGTGTCAGTGTACAAACACAAGCTGAAGAGGCATCAAGCTTTCCTTTTCAACTGCGCGGCCTGGAGGGACAACGACCCCGAGTGTCTCCGTGAACATGCAAACAGAGAAGTTGTTGTGCTCAAGCTGCTGGCATCGGGGCGAAACACAACACTCCGCATCTTCCCAGCATTCTCGTGATTCTGCCGAGCTGACGAAATTACCTCCCTCTCCCCTGCGAGTCTGCTCACACAGCCCAAGACAGACTGTTCCCACAGTTGCTCTCGCACATCGTTCCTTCTGCAGCGTCGTGTTGTGAAAGCGAAGATAGAGGTCAGCGAGTCAGCGCAGTAACCCCAGAGAAGCGCCGCTGCGTGTGACCTCCCGTTTACAGTTCATTAACGCTGGATAACTGCTGGCACGCTGCCATTTATACTGTAAACGGCCACAAAGCATCTTTACTGATACGAGAGACGGAGCGCAGACTCATGTTAGACAAGCGTGTGTTTGCTGTAGAAGTTTTTACAGAGTGGGGAAACCCTTCAAAGTAATACCGGTACTTGAGGTGATTTCATGAAAAATCCTATGATCTTCTTATCTTTTCCCCTGTCTGGGAATTTAGCGGTGCAATGCTGTGTTAAATGTACAGTTTTGAGCTGTTTTCTACGGTGGCCCACAAGGGCCAAACCCACTGCAACGGCCTAATGCGTCTCAGTTAAGGAAAACGATTCAATTACAGAAACGATTCAAATTCACAAACTCAAAACGAGGTACAAAAAGAGGAACGTGGTGCAAATGAAAAAACGTGCTGCAAAAAACAAAGACAAATGCAGCATCATCAAACGCGCTGCAAATAGAGAAACGATGCAAAGCAAAAAACGATATAAAACAAGAAACCATCTTCAAAAGAAAAACGCTTCATAATCGGTCACTACAACCGGAAGTGCTTCAAACCTGCAGGGGGCGCAGCTGACTGAACCACAGTGTTTACATCCATGGTTTAAACTTTAAACATACAGCGGGAACGGTAATGTGATTTTTATCTGCCCTATATTTATATACGATGTTTATATCAGTGTACAACGCTGTACATTGTATCGTCTGGTGTAAAAAAATAATAAAGAAACATCTCGTAATGCTTTGCATCCTTTCGCTATTTGCAGCGCGTTTGATGATGCTGCATTTGTCTTTGTTTTTTGCAGCACGTTTTTTCATTTGCACCACGTTCCTCTTTTTGTACCTCGTTTTGTACATCGTTTTGAGTTTGTGAATTTGAATCGTTTCTGTAATTGAAACCGTTTTCCTTAACTGAGACGCATTAGGCCGTTGCAGTGCGTTTGGCCCTTGTCGGCCACCGTAGTTTTCATTAATGAAACCTAAAATCAGTGTTCTCTTTCTCACCGTTTACAGACGGCCTTTTGCCTGCCAGATAAACCTGCACATGTGCAACTGAGTCCTGCAGGGGGAATCCTCTTTACTGCCAAAACATTGGCATAACTGAACACATTAAAATTGCATTGATAAGAGGTCCTCGTTAGGTAACATCACAGCAACAGTGCAGGTAACGTGCAGCATTTAACCTGCACGGATGCTTTTGCAAACACTTGAGTCGGTCTTGTTGTGACAGCAGCAGATCTGATGTCACTGCCTCAAACACACTAATTTTACTATCTATATTATCTTTTTTTTTATTACACAATTAAGTAAACTAATATCTTTGTTTATGAAATATAAAATAGTTATTATATGATTAATTCAAGTACGAGATCTGTTTACCTGATAAAAAATTCCACTAAAGATCTGGGCTGCAGAGTCAAAACCGGCCAATAATTCATATCCTCGTGGAAAGTTTGATAGATTTAATTAAACAGAAGATTAAATTCGGTTCTATTTCCTCTAACTTTATTTGAATGGGCTTTAAAATGTCTGCGGATGTATAGAGCGCTTTTATATTCTGGTGTGTGCAAACGTCTTTAGTCTTTGACAGAGAAGTTATTGATTTCATAGCTGCAGTTTTGGAGATGTTATTTATTTAAGCCAGTGTTTTATTTTGAATAAACGTTGAATGAATTATTCGCATCACGGGTTTCGATTTGAGGGCGAAACTATATCAGAATTTGAAGGAGACGAATCAAGATCCAGAATCAGATCATCTGAATCAATGCAAGCCAGGCAGATGTGAGGCCCCGTTTAACCCCGACGGCCCCTGACGCCCACGGTGACAGCAGTCCCCTCCTGCCTGTTTAGCCTCTTCACTGAAGGCCAAGTGTGAGACAAGCAGGGACGGGGGGGTAACCCCTGAACCTTGACCCCGATTCCAGCCATGCCTGGCTGCCTCGAGGCCGATCCCACAAACAGATACAGACAGAGTCAAGTCTGCATTTCTGAACAAGACCCGACTCGCTATCCGTTCCCGATGTATGCAGAGCGTCTTGAACTGTACAGCAGCAGCGCACCGAGGCATTTCCAGCGTCTCTGCAGGCACAAACACAAAGAGGCACTGAGACCTGGCAGACCATCAACGGGCTGAATCTAATTAGCTCTCATTTGTTTCTAAGGGAGCCTTTGTTTCAACCAAACCACCCAGCGGCTGCACGTCAGACGCTGCATGGAAACCACCAGCTGGGAAAAGAAAGGACAAATCCAGGGCAAGGAAAACAAGAAATGCATCTATAATTATTAACATATAAAACCATAACGGACTCCTCCGAGCATGGCATGTTCACGTCAAAGCGAGTAAAGGGAGATCAATAAGAAGCCATTAGGCTTTGCAGAGCTGCACGGCAGGCAGCCACTCCTCTTTTCCCACAGTAAACAAGGTCAGTGATGACTGATGTCCTTCGCCCACCTAAAAACCGGCTTCCTCGTGTTTGTACAGCATCAAGGACTTTCCTGGTGTAAACACAAAAAGGCGAAGGCCAAAAGAGTACAATTCTCCACAGAGCTGATGTGTGTGTGTGTGTGAGACATGTGTGTGTGTGAGACCGTCTCCTTATCCACCTGAACCAAGGTTACGAGATAGAAGCGCAGCTCTGACCCTCCAGGTGGGACGCCAGCATGCTAAAGTGTCAGTGTTTGTGAGCACTTGTGCTTTTGCCCGTGTGTGCCAACACACACACACACACACAAACACACACACCGAGTTAATCAGTGTGGATGCAAAGCGGTGCAGCTGTTGTTTCCGGAGCGGAGGAATGCAGCAGGGGCGACGGTGTCGAAGCGGGAGGGTGGAGGTGTGAAGGTGTGTGAGACGTTATAATGGTGTTAACGGGCCGAGGCGCGATGCTCAAAGTCCGTGTATGGCTCTACATCCGAGTCCTTCAGAACTGAGGACAAGTGGGAATTAAAAAGGTGACTTTGGTGAACGATAATTCACTTTTGTGTTCAGGAATATGTTAATTAGCATGCGAGTGCTGCAGATGTATTAACTGCATCTAAACTGGAAATAACATCTTCTGTCACAGTATCAGCTCATTGTTGTCAAAAGAGGTGGATTTTGAAATAAAGTGATGATAGACATGAGAATAAACTTCCATTATCACTTCCCCGGAGCACGAGGAATATAAGAGGACAAGAAGTCAAAATCTTCTCCTGCTGGAGCTGCAATAAATGATGATCAAAATAAGTCCCATCTTCCAACTTTGAGCTCACCCAAAGGAAGAACTAGTCCTGCTGGATGTTCTGGCAGGGTGGAGATATCAGTAACATGATCAATTATCTGATTGAGATAACAGTTATTTGATGGTTGTTTAGTTACTGAACACTTAAAAAAAACAACACTTTTTTTATCCTCTCCAGATGAGCTTGACTGTTTAAAATTATGACTAAAGAACCAGATGATGTTAAAAATGTAACCTAATTGGTCTATTTGTTGGGGGCTTGTGAAAAATACACATGTTAATAATCTAATGAATTCTTTTTAAGATTTAGGATTGATTCACAGGTTTAAAAAATACTTTTTTCTGAAGGCAAGTGTTCCTGTGTCTCTGAGCTTCCACACTGAGGATGTTGCATGTTGCTGACGGAGCACCAGGTTGCAACTTCACCATCTCATACTGTTTGTAGAAAAGGGCAGATTACGGTAAATCCCATCCGTCATGTAGATCAGCACAATCAAATTTCCACAAATAAGCAGAAAAACTGCTGGAGTCGTCCGAGACTGTTTGTGTGTACAGGGTCTTTGACTCATCTCTCAGAGTAAATCAATATGGACCGACAACAAGTTCGGCAGGAATCACAACCCGTTTCTAAACACTTCTGGGGAAGAATAATGAAGAAAACCTAAAAACTGATGTAACTCGATCATTTGAAATGTTTGCACGGTGAAAGTAAAGCACTTGAGGACCAGCTAACGTGGCTCGGTTCACATTAGATCAACGAGAGCTGAAAGCAGTTAAACGGGTTTAACGTCCAGCTGCTCCAGCGCATCCTGAAGGAGCAGAAAAAAAACACACCAAAAGAACCGACCATCCGTTGCCTCGTTGCTTATGAAACTAAACACCTGTAAAGGGGAGTTGGCAGTAAAGGATTACATGTGGTTGAAGTATGCAATGCTGCTCCATCATTATCATATAGCTGCACCTCAGAGATACTGTATAAAGATAGAAAAGCATAAAGTCAAAGTATCAACTTTCATTTCTATAGGTGAAAAGCTGAACATCCAGATATACGAGAAGCTGCTGCACTGGAAGGAAGATGTGATGCCCGTGTCAGTTACTCTGTGTAATAATATCTGTTTTATACATTTCTTTTCAGTATAGTGGTGCATGCTTTATCTAACATTGTACTTGTCAGTGAATATCACCGACATTATACAAAAATTCTGCCTAACACATTTTATGACCAAATATTTTACAATCTTATTTCATTCGAATAGATTAACTTGTATTATAGTTGTATTGTATTTATTATATAAGTGGACTAAAGGATCTTAATGTCTGTGAAGGTATTTTCCAGACAAAAGCAGTTTTCTTAAAGCAAGTCACAGATCAGATCTGACTTCTGAATATGAACAGACTTTTCTTCCTCCCATCATAAAAATCCCCCACGCAGATCCATCTCATCCCCTGCGTGAAACCCGACCCACTGATTAAAGATGGAAGGAAATAACCGGCTCCTCATATCGCATCTCCAAACCTCAGCGCTGCACTGAGGAGAAGACATCAAGCTAATGATCACTGAAGTGTTTTCCTCCGCAGCATCTTACAGCTGTTTCCATTCCAGGTCCTTTCCTTGACCCAGACCTGGTTCTGGACCTGCTGACTGCTCTGTCGCTGGTCAGCTGACACCAGGTCCCAAACACAGTCTGTTAACGTCTGAAAAGCTGCTCTCGCGTCAGTAGGGACAGAGGAAGATATGACGGGGATCAGAAAACGAAACAGCGTGTCGTTAAGAGGATGAAATCAGGGAGGCGGCTGCAGGACGAGGCTGCTGCTTTAGTTGGCGGTTTATTAGAGCAGTGTCTCCCAACCTGGGGTCCGGGCCCCCCCTGGGGGGGCGCCAGAGATCTCTGGGGGGGCGCGAAACTTTGTCTGCTTTGAAATTATGCAGTTGTAAAAATTATATTTGCGAATGAGAAATAAGACATTGTTAGGAATAATTTATGAATGTCTTGAATATTTTTTGTGTTTTTAATACACTGGTGACAAACACAGGAAATGATTTAATTCCTTATTATTATATCATTACTCAACATTTAATCTACTCCGACAGGTTGTTAAAGGAAAAATGTTAAAAATTGTTGGTCTCATATTAAAAGAGACATTTTTCAGAAATATTTTTATGTCCTTTTGTGCGTATTTTATACATTGATGATGTTAAAAATGTAACCTAATTGGTCTATTTGTTGGGGGCTTGTGAAAAATACACATGTTAATAATCTAATGAATTCTTTTTAAGATTTAGGATTGATTCACAGGTTTAAAAAATACTTTTTTCTGAAGGTAAGTGTTCCTGTGTCTCTGAGCTTCCACACTGAGGATGTTGGTGACATTGGTGACATTGGAGAAAAACAAAGTAATATGTATACGGAGTAAACCAAAGAGAAATGTATAAAAAAAAACATAATTCATGTTCATTTTTTCAATTAAAGACTATTTTGGTTCTAGTACGTACGGGTCGGGGGGCCTGGCTGGTCTTAGACACAAGTAGGGGGGCTCCAAGGAAAAAAGGTTGGGACTGTATTAGAGCACAAACACGTACCGCAAAGGGACAGAACAAGGGGCTTGAAACATCGACCAGCTCCATGTAAAATATTCATAAAAGCACTCTCGTGTTTCCCATCATCGATATACTCTGACATCACGTGTCTGGATGCAGCGGCGGACATCAGGAGCAGGGCTCGCCCTTCCCTCGGCCTCTATTGATCTCACACGCCAACGCCGCGCTGCTACATTAGAGCAGGACCACTAACAGCGTTACAACACTCCCCCTGGACTTCATCACTACTGCTCTCATCAAACACACATCTTCCTGGACGGAGGGCAGAACCACCTTACTAGGAATGGGCGATATTTTACCGTTCACGATATACCGTCAAAAAAATTCCCCACGATAAGAATTTGTCATCTCGCGGTAAAAACGATATTGATGAATTCCCCTTGATGACGTTTTTGTGTAAAACTGATTTATGGTTCTGCGTTAAATCCACGCACAACGTACGTGAAGGAAGGAAGGAAGGAAGGAAGGAAGGAAGGAAGGAAGGAAGGAAGGAAGGAAGGAAGGAAGGAAGGAAGGAAGAAAGAAATGAGCCAGAAAGAAAAGAAAGAAAGAAAGAAAGAAAGAAAGAAAGAAAGAAAGAAAGAAAGAAAGAAAGAAAGAAAGAAAGAAAGAAAGAAAGAAAGAAAGAAAGAAAGAAAGAAAGAAAGAAAGAAAGAAAGAAAGAAAGAAAGAAAGAAATGTTATTGGTTTTTATTAATTCAATGTAATTGGTGTAGTTTAGTAGCATTTAGTATCTTTTAGAGCAGTGATTTGGGGGTTCCAAAGACTGAATGTGGTGATAGATTTATAGTTAAAAAGGTGGAGTTGAATTGGTATTTTTTTTATCGTCATTTTTATCGTTATCGGGATAAATGCCTGAAATTATCGTGATACATTTTTTAGTCCATACCGCCCATCCCTACACCTTACACATAACCTCACAAATAACACACTCATACAGTAGATGCAGGTCAGGGGCCGAGCTGAGCAGAACTGAAGAGCATCATGCACTTAGGATATAAACTCCTCTGGATTATAACAGCAGTTATGGGGATTCATACATGGCAGTTGTTTACGACGGACCCGTTTCATCTTTACAGGCCAGATTAAAGAGAATCCAGTGTGCCACTCTCTCACAGCCGCAAACAACCACAGAGGCTCCATCACAGAGGAAGAAATGTTAGTCTTTGCCGTAGGGGTTAAACTCAACAACAACAGATAAAGGGAGACTGAAGAGGGAGAGCAAAAACACACAGATCCCTAATTACAGAAAGACTGAGCGCGCAGAGACGAGGGTAAACACAAACTGGCAGCCCTATCACAAACACACACACAGACACAGCTCAGTGTGCTCGTACAGGGGAGGACGAGCGGTGGGAGCTATCTCTGCATCTGCAGTCACCGTGCATGAGAATAAAACTTCAGAGGTTGCATTTAAACAGTCCCAGACCAGGATACCACACCATATGTCTCCATCGAGCAGATCAAAGCCCGGGCTGACATATCTTACCTCATAGCCTCACTATGACATAAATGCTTCTATAAACAGGCTTTCAGTCAAACCAGCAGGTACTGGGTATGCGTTGCCTCTTGAACGAGGATTCAGTTAAACAAATACCAGGGACTAAGCTTTTTCTTTTTGATGATGAGTTCAAAAGATCCTCTTTGCATGGATAAATGATAGATGTTGGTATAGTTTGGTGCATCTAAGGAGGACCAGGGGGCTGGAATAGTAGATTAAGTGTCTGAGAAGTCTTGTGATGCTCACTCTCCAGGTCATACCTTCCCAATCTTCCAGTTTTGCTGCAACCTAACGACTGTTTTGATGACCTGAACGCCTGTCTGAAACATTCAAAAGGAGGAGCAGCCACCGTCCCTGCACGGGACGTCCCGGCAAAATCCTGACCCAACCCTGGCGTGCACACACTGCAAAAACTCAAAATATTTGAGGAATATTTTGAATATTTGTCTTATTTCTAGTTAAAATGTCTCATTTTTAGTCAAAAAATCTCATTACACTTAAAACAAGAGTCATCACCAGAAAAATAACTTGTTTTTTGACAATTTTCACTTGTTTCAAGTACATTTTCACTTGAAATAAGTAGAAAAATCTGCCAGTGGGACAAGATTTATCTTCTCATTACAAGCAAAAAAAAAAAATCTTGTTCCACTGGCAGATTTTTCTACTTATTTTAAGTGAAAATCTACTTGAAACAGGTGAAAAATGTTGTTTTTTCCAGTGATGAGTCTTGTAAGAATATTTGTCTTATTTCTTGTTAAAATATCTCCTTTTTAGTAAAAAAAATATCATTACACTTAAAACAAGACTCATCACTGGAAAAAACAACAATTTTCACCTGTTTGAAGTAGATTTTCACTTAAAATAAGTAGAAAAATCTGCCAGTGGAACAAGATTTTTTTTGCTTGTAATGAGAAGATAAATCTTGTCCCACTGGCAGATTTTTCTACTTATTTTAAGTGAAAATTTACTTGAAACAGGTGAAAATTGTCAAATACGTTATTTTTTCTGGTATTGACTCTTGTTTTAAGTGTAATGAGATTTTCTGACTAAAAAGGAGACATTTTAACTAGAAATAAGACAAATATTCTTGTTAAGATTTTGAGTTTTTGCAGTGTATTTCTGGATCACAACCCTCTCGGCTGCTCAACTTATACTTGAAACAGGTGAAAATTGTTGTTTTTTCCAGTGATGAGTCTTGTTTTAAGTGTAATGATATTTTTTTTACTAAAAAAAGAGACATTTTAACTAGAAATAAGAAATATTCTTGTTAAGATTTTGAGTTTTTTCAGTGTAGCTCTGGATCACAACCCTCTCGGCTGCTCAACTTTGAGTAAAAAGTTGCTGCAACACGTTAAAGCCAATATTCCCCCAAACACAGCCCGTCCATGAGGGCGTCCCCGGACTGGGCTGCGTAAACTAGAGTTTCGTTAAGCCTCTTAGGAAATCACGCTCTCTGACCGACGCGCTTCTCTCTCCACAAACCTCCTGGCACCGAGTTAAAGGTGCCAGCCGGGGTAACGTACCTGGTTCTCCGAGTACGGGGGTATTCCAACAAGGCAAAAGGCAACTCCATTCATTGGACAGCAGAAACTGTTCGGCCGCAACAAGGAGAGGCAGGTCTGTTGCCGTCCGGGCTCCGGGCGGCCAGAGAGGGCTCTCGCAGAAACAATGCCCTACGCGCTCAAGCACGCATTTATGTGCCTGCACTTTTCCAGCTTCCTTCCTTCCTTAAAAAGAAAAAAAAAAGTGTTCCCGTTGTGTCGGGACGTCCAGTGTGCTGGCCTCCCCGCCGCCTCCTCCTCTTCTTCCGCCAGTCCGCATCAGTTGCGCGTTTTCTAAAGCCTGAGTGAGTTATGATTCCGCGTTAAATCGACGCAGAGCCTACGGCGTAGGGTTACGGCGTACCCTACGCGGTAGGGTCTGCGTTGGTGTAACGCGGGACCATGAATCAGCCTTTATGCTGCGTTCCATTTACCTCGGAAGTCGGAACTCGGGACTGGGAATGACGTCACAGCCGAGTTATCAGCGTTCCAGTTACAAAGTAGGTAAACAAGTTTGTAGTTGGCATATACCACATGAAAAATGTAAATTACACTATAGCAGCATATATATGCCGAACAATACTTGTATACGACTGATTTAGTGTGACCAAAACTAGAATGAAGTGCTAGGAATTTTTACAGAGCTCTCTTCTACTGTTTACAACCGGGGCAGCCATCTTGGAATGTGAACTCGGGGGTGGTGAAGACTCTCCCACTTTCCCAATGGGAAATCCCACTTCGAGGGGCGTTCCAGTTGAAAATTCCGACTGGGAACTGGGAAATCCCCACTTCCGAGGACAAATGGAACGCGGCATTCCTCTGTGAGCTGGAAGCGTGTGGAAAAACGCGCAGCGCGCAGGAACCGAGGGCGGCCGGCCTTCAGAGTAAAGTCCCGGCCAGGAATGTGTCTTCGTTTCAAAGAAAGCAGCGGAAATACATGGTCAACATTTTCTGGAAATTGACTTCTTCAAGTGCCTATTTTTAGTTTCTTAAGCATACAAATGTATCCAAAACATGATTAATTTAAGACAAAGCCATTACAACCTCAGAGGAGAGAGCATATGTAGGAAATCAAAAATCAGAACCAAAACCAAACTGAGATGAACTACAGTGGAATAAGTTGGAGAGGGATTTGAAATCAAGTAGAACCTTAACCCTATTTTAAAAAAACATTGAAAAAAAGGGTGATTTCTCTATACCAAAGTAATGAGTGGAGATGCTTACTATGTTGATTTGGGTATTCATTTACTTGGTGATTTTATTTGATTATTCAAGGATGAAGGAAACATGTAGACTGCACCTTTTCTTTTCTTTCTTATTTTTCGAGGAATCTTTGTTATCCCCATGGAGGCAATTTGTTTTACTGGCAGTCTTATCTCTTACTTCTTGCTTTTATTTCATTACTTTAAATAATCCTTTTGAGGGTAGGCACTGAATAAGCTTTGCTTCAGCCTACACCTTTTTCGGTCTAGATGTTATTTGTATATTGGTAACTTTTTTGTAATGTTTTCTTTGAACAGTGTATTCGTTTCCTTGTTGTCATTTTTATTTTATTTTTAATTTTGTAAAAGCTATTTTGACGTTTATCTTATTTTTATTGTTTTTTTTTGTGATGACTGAAATAAACTAAACTAACCTAAAAGCAACAGTTTTATGGTGAAAAGTGACTCAATCGCAAGAAGCAACACTTTTGAGCCACTTCACGTGTGTTTTTAATCTCTCTTAAATCTGTAATGTCTTTTCTCCACCGGAAGTGACATATATTAGGTTATAGTGTCTAACTTGACGTGTGTGGGTGGAGGAGAGTCCCCGGGACGGCGGTGCAGCGTGCGGGCTCCCTCTGGCTGCACCGGAACACCAGCGAGCTGTTAGTCCATGTGCCAGACCAGAGATCAGTACCACTCGAGGTGACAAAACTTACTTATAATGTTTGAAAATATCCATGTCTGTAGATGATATTTTGGTCTGATAACCCTTCCTGAGTGGCAGCTGTATTATAGTTATCAGCTCATGAAGTTCAGAAAATTACATTTCAGATGCTGCTGCATATCCTGGTTTAGACTCATGTACAGGATATCTGTCAATGTTTCACAATATTGTCTTTGCTTAAAAGGTCCCCTTTAAAATGATACCATTCATTCAAGCTAAGATGTGTGGGTATATTATACATTTCCTGAATCCTAATGGTCCTGTGAGTATTCCAGTTTTTGTATTTTGTGTCTCTGTTGTTCCTAGATGACACAGGGCTAAAATATAGTATATATCGTTTAGGCGAAAATTGTGTAAAAATGTGTGTTGTTTATAGTTTAAAGAGCTGCAGTGACCTCTATGTTGGTCAGAAAGATTCACATCTTAGCTTGAATGAATGCTTAAAAGATCCCCTTTAAAAGGATATCAAAGACAATATTCTGAAACATTGACAGATATCCTGTACATGAGTCTAAACCCGGATATGCAGCAGCATCTAAAGTGTAATTTTCAAAAATTATAAGCAAGTTTTCTCACCTCGAGTGGTACTGACAAGAGAAATTTTGGGCTCTGGCTCATGGACTATTTGGAGGTGATGCCACCAGTTCATCCAGCAGGAGACTCATCCTTACTGAGGAGAGACCCGGTATACACCAGACTTTTAGATACAAGACTCAGCAGAATCAGCAGAATAAGCAAGTCTGACCGGCACAAAAGGGTCTTTTTGAAGCCACGTCATGAACTAAAGAAATGTTTCAAAAGTACCCAGAACTCCTCTCCAGCCACCAGGCGATGACGCCAACGTGTTCCCAGGCCAGCCAAGAAATGTAAGGTCTCCAGCATGTCCTGTGTCTGACTTGTTTTCATGCCCAAATGACCCCTGGACCTATGTCCTCCAAGGCAATTCCCTCTGGGAGGGTCATAAGGGCGTCTCAGTGTATTGTTATGAAGGGCGCGGCCTCACCTGGACCAGAAGGCCCCACCTTAGAGCCGGGTTTAAAGAAGGGGCCGTTGGCAGGACCTTTATGAGTCCAGTTGGGTGCTTTCTGAACAGGCCACATGGGTTCAGCCTCCTGTGGGCTCTCCACCTGCAGGAGGAACCATGTGGTCGGGCTGGTGGCTGCAGGTGTTGGCCTTGCCTTGATTCTGAAACTGACTAAAAGATAGTCATAGATAATAAAAAGTAAAAAAATTATTTAAAAAATGCTATAAAATGAACATCTGAAAGGTTGAAACTGAAAATTCTTTAAACAAAAAAAACCCCAATTTCCTCATGTTGAATGTGATGCCTCCCAAAAGTTTTAGAAAAGTTAAGTCAGGATCAACAAGAAACTTGAAATCAGGATGAAGATGAGTTCATCACACGTTGGAAGACACTGTGGGCAGAGTTCAACGCTCTAAGAGTACGATTTTTATATTTTTATATTTTTATGGTAACAGTTTTATATAATAGAAGCTGAAGATTTCATAATCTATGGAACATGGAACTACCAATAGATGCCTTTATCATTTGGACATTATCAGAACCTGAAGTCATGTTGAAAGAGAGCAATCTTTAGGACCGTAGGCAACTGTGCTGATCCAGAATCTTGTGGCTGACTAAAAGGATATACATTAAACCATCAAGATCAGCTTTTATTGTCAGCGGTTTAAAAGAAATATATTCACCTCAGATTATTTAATTGAGTCCATTGATAATTTCAAGTGTCAGAAGACCCCAGCTCCATTCACACAGCTCGTGTATCCTGCCACTGTCGTATTCTACTCCATCCCACCCTGTTATATGAAAAGTGCAGAGGCTTAACATTGTGTTCTTTGGCTGTTACATCTCTGGTAATAACAGAAGCATAACACGGTCGAGAGCACAGCTGTGTGATCTGTTATTGCAGAACGGCATGACGGATGTGCGAGGATGAATGCAGACTCCACAGAGATGATGATGTCAGGCTGTCACAGAGACTGGGACTTCCAGGCCTGCTGTCTCAGCGCCGAGCCAAGTGACAAGAAAGCTGGAAATGCAATGGGGAGAAAAAAAGTAGCACCAGGTTTGACACCTCCTCCACAGAGATGAAATGAGTGCTGTGTAAGCTGTCGGTGTGGAAAGGCATATCAGGCGTTTCACACCGGGGAGCTGATCCGGCATCTTCGCCGGATCACCGCCAATGCACAACTGGAGTGTGGAGGCTGAATGAAGGGAGGGTCTGTTGACAATATCTGACTGAATTTATTCCTATTTTTCCAAAATCAGGAGGAGTATTTGAAAAAAATATGACTTCATCAAAAGACGTGAAGTTGTTGAGAAATATTCCTTAATTCAAAGGAATTTTCTGTTCTGCAAAACTTCAAAATAAGCAAAATTTCAAACATAATTACACAACCAGTAACGTTTTGTCTCTTTAAAGAAAAATACTTAAACAATATTTCATACTGAAGCATGGTTCAATCATTTTATACTGAAATACTGCAGAGGAAACCACAGAGTAATGAAATGGGGCATTTCAGACTCGCTTCGGATCTACAAATCATCTCGAAGCCTCGCCATAAACTGCGTGACTCACACTCAACAGCAAAGGGCTGGGCAGTGACGGAGAGAATGGTTCAATGAGAAAAGCCCAAATTATTTCTGAACAGACTGATCAGAAAAGAATTCATACCTTCTCGGAAAAGTGGTGACAAACTTGTATTTTTAGCTGCAGATAAATAACGTCCATGTGAATCAAAAGACACACAGTCGGGGGGGGAAGCTTACTCATCCACGAAACAGGAAGTTCAGGCTGCTGCCAAGAAGTTACACTGCATTAAACACTATATATAATCTCCACGGCTGATATGCCATCATGTGAAGAGGGTGCAAATGTTAACTTGAAGCGAAAAGGAAAAACTGCGGAGATATGCCCCCGGTTTTATCTGCCGTGATGCCTCAAAGCTCGGGGCCCATGTGGCTGCTATTACTCTGAGAGGTATCTGAAAGCCACTTCAAACGCCTGCCTATGGAGAAACAGGCTGCAGTCATAGGGGGGAAAAAAGGGAGCTTAAGGGAGTCTTCCCACGCCAAGAGCTGCAGCTGCCAACTCAGCCTTCATCTCAACATGTCTCCTGTGTCTGCTCACTCTCTCCTCACGGCCTCCAACCTCTGCTTCTGTCCTGCTCCGAGACCCCTGGCTTACAGAGGGGGGACTCGTGTGAAAGTCTGAGGTGCAACCCTCAATTATCTCCTATGTGGTACAGAGGTGTAAAGTAACGAAGTACAAATACTTCGTTACCTTACTTAAATTTTGGTTATCTATACTTCACTGGAGTAATTATTTTTCAGACGACTTTTTACTTTTACTCCTTACATTTTCACGTAATTATATGTACGTTTTACTCCTTACATTTTAAAAACAGCCTCGTTACTCTATTTCATTTCGGCCTTTAAACTATCCAGTTAAATTGCTCCATCCGAATAGAGTGAATTTGGTTGTGGTTGTTTCAGATGTTCTTGTCCAGTTTTGTTCTTACATCCGTTCCCTCAGATTCCTGCAACTAAACTTGGATGTAAATTCCAATAAAGGTTAGGATAAATGATAACATGCCTCTGAAGTTTGACTTTTTGCACCATTACAATACTTATAGGTAACTAGTCATCATATCTCCTGCTCTCTGAAACACATGTTAATGCTCAATAGTACACATATATGGTTCTTTAATATATTTGCATTATACTAAGATGCATTCATATTCAATGGCTTTTGTCCTTAATGGCTTTTTTTCCCCTTACATTACCTTTACTTTTATACTTTAAGTAGTTTTGAAACCAGTACTTTTATACTTTTACTTGAGTAAAAAACTTGAGTTGATACTTCAACTTCTACAGGAGTATTTTTAAACTCTATACTTCTACCTGAGTAATGAATGTGAATACTTTTGACACCTCTGCATGTGGTACAGATAGGTCCCACGTGCATCCCGAATCCCCCCCTCCAGGTTACACAGATAACGCGGCCAAAAGTAGTATCTGCAAATCCCAGATCATCTGGAAATCCACCGTGTCGGAGCGACGGCCCGGAGAGACTTAGCAGGAGTTTCCTGTTGTTAAAGCAGGAGAGGAGGGGCAGATGGTTTCTGCAAATAGGAAGAGCGGCGATGCAGACCGTGATGCTTACGGGACTCGCTTTCTCTGCCGAGGGGGAGGTCACGGCCTGCGAGGGGATGCTGCAGCTGGACGTTTTATATCCTCCCTGACCTGGATCTAACTCTGCAGTCTCTCTGGCTCTTTCTCCATCGCATCAGACCGAGGGATAAATCAGCCTGTGCCCTGGCACTTCTCTGAGGGAGGACAGATCTCGTGTTTTAGTGCACCCCTCCCGCGTTGCGGGTTTGTCACCAGCTCCACCTAAATTGCTTGCAGATACAGACTCACGCTAGACATCAATTTGTCTGTCAGGCAAGCAAAATAGGTCTTCTATTATTGATGGGTGCCGGCCGGTGGCAAGGGAGAAGATTTGTGAGCACAGGAGGGAGGGGACACTTTAAAATGCTTGTTTATCCACGCAAAAGACAGGTTGTTTTGCCGTCCTTTGTGCCATAAACGGCGGTTGATTACTCTGCAGTATCTCTAGTCAGGCCTACACTCTGACACACAGCCGGGGGCGTCGGGTACGTCCCCGTGATTGACTGAGGAGCGCCCGGTCTGAGGCTGATGCGAGGCGACACGCTGCAATCTCTTCTCCCTGGAGGGGCAGCTGGGGATGAGCAGGAAGCATCCTGCGAAAAGGCCTTCCCTCGCTTGTTACATAATCACGCCTGGCGCCGAGGAGGACGGACCCGTAAACAAGCATTTACTCCCTCCGTGACGCCCTCCAGCCGACCTGTGGTCCGGCGGCTCTGCTGCTGAGGGTTCACGGACCGGGCTCGGCGGGTGGGCATCCCTTACACCCTTCTAGGCCACTTCACAGCGCCCCCATCGCGCCGCTACGCTCATATTAATCTGGGCCACTCCATTTATTCCAACTTACACGCCTCCCTCAGGCCTCGGCCTCCTCATTCTTTCGTATCGCCTCTGTTTCACTCCACTTCCCTCAAGTTATTGAGACAGTCCTTTCACTGGATGTCGGTCACCTCTCTCCGCACTCCTCCTAGGAGCTGCCACATCTTTTCAACATCATTGACTTTAAACCTCCACAGAGTTGGTAACAAGTCCTCTCTCTGTTGCCGGCCACACTGTCCCTCCATTTGATACGGCCGCATTAACCCAAGGTGCCTGAGAGGTTTTCTTACTGCAAGGGCCGAAAAAGGACACGAAAAACTCTGCCAAGCTTCAGTATCACCTTCTCTCTCTCTCTCTCTCTTGGACCCAATATAAAGAACAGCCTTGTTTCTGCCTTCCTCTGAAATTAAATAAGCAGCTGATTAGTTCTCTCTCTCCCTGCATCTCCATAACGAGAAATGTGTCCTGCAAAAGCCGTAAACAGTCAGTAACAGTCAGTAACAGTCGGGGGGGAACACATACATCCCGTATGTGCTCGTATGCAGTGGTGGACAGTAACGGAGTAAATTTACTTGAGTACTGTACTTAAGTACATATCCAGAGGATTTGTACTTTACTTGAGTATTAGATTTCTTTGCTACTTATTACTCTTACTTGAATACATTTCCAAGACAAATATTTTTACTTTTACTCGACTAGGAAGGCTGAAAAGTACTCGTTACTTTCAGGTCTGCTCTTTTTTCTTCTTCCCTAAAATCCTATTGGACACAAGCTGTTTTTGTCAAAGGAGGAGACGTATCACAGTGCACGCTCTCCACTGGGATGTACGTAAAGCGGAAATACGTCAAGCCTCCCCAAAACGATACCGCCAAAGTAGCCTGCGTTTGTAAAGACAGAGCCGTAACAAGTCAAGACAGAGCCGCAGCAATGGCTACGCTTTCATTTTCAACATTTTCAAATGTTTATTGTGTCTGCCGAAGCAGAACTACCTCTCTGCTTTCAACAACTCAACAGCTGGTTTCAAAGAGTTAATTCTCAGAAACAAGAGTTAAAAGATGCTTAAATTAATTTAGAAAAAATATAGTAATTTACTGATGTGGAAAATAAGAAATTTACTCTTACTTTTACTCAAAGTAAATTTAAAAGCATTTACTTTTGGATACTTAAGTACCTTTAAAAGCAAGTACTTTTCTACTCTTACTCGAGTAATATTTTGACTGAGCTACTTTTACTTGTAACGGAGTAAATTTTGACCAGTAGTATTTGTACTCTTACTCAAGTACTGGGGTTGAGTACTCTGTCCACCTCTGCTCATATGTACGTGATTAGATGAAGACATTTGAGTGTTTCTGCTGTGTTTTTGTCTCCGGCTGCCTGTTGACACGAAGGCTTCTGTGGCACTCCTTTGAAGGGAGGGACGGGAGGGACGGGAGGGACGGGAGGGCGGGGGGGGTTGTAGGACAATTTGAGGGGGAGGGCAGAGCGGCGACCCCGGGTCTTGTGTGGATTCCAGTCGGAGCTGTAAATTCCCCCCTCCCTGCGTGACAGACAGAGGGGCCCTCTTTGTCTGGCCAGACAACTGGCACAAGAGGAGGAAACAGCTGAGCAGTCAGCGCCGAGGAGAAGAAAGGCACGATAACTGTACTGCACAGACACGCAGAAACCAACGCCGAAAGGTTTGCATGCTCACAGTCGGAGCACTCGCCTTCTCAGTTTGATCCCATTTGCTGCTTGGACCGATGAGAGGTTTTATATTTTCAGACGAGGTTTTAAAATGTTATTTCTTTAGGTGACGCCTGAAGGAGCAGATTTACAACGTCTTTTAAGAAGGCTTTAAAAAAAATGTTTGAAAAGGCTTGAGAAACGATGTTTCCTGCTCGGCTTCGACGCACATCTGTGGAAGTTTCCATTTCACTGCAGAATTCAAGGAGGGGATCATTTAAATGGATCCTTGAGGAGCGATATGATTAAACTCTGCATGTGCAGTTGGCTGGTGATTGCATCAGTATTTACAGCTGAAAATCCAATGAATGCAACTCAGTTCAGTTCGATTTGATTCAATAATACTTTATTAATCCCCAAAGGGAAATTATACAATACGGGCGGGGGAGAGAAGCACCTGTGGAAGTTACTGAAAGGAGGATGCACATTATTACTCAATTCAACTGTGTATCAGAACACTTTATTCCTATAGGTGGCTGGGAAAATCTAAGATGACCAGATAAGAATACTTTAGTTTTGGCTTTCTAGGACAGTCTTTATAGTGTCTAAACTCAGGCAGAGATCAAATTAAAATTAGAGAAGGGAAAGAGAATAAAAAGAGGTTAACAAAGTTGAAAAAGCTGAAGGTGGCCTCAAAGATGCAACTCAGCATCCGTGGTTTGATTCTAATTTTTTTGCCTTGTTTAACATTAATATATGTGTCTGTGGAGACTGTCAGCGACCAGGAAGTCATAAAGTCATAAAACTCTCTGATTTAATACTGAAGGAAAAGCACAAGACGCAAACAGTTTAACACGAATAGATCGCAAAAGATGATATAAAAACACAAGATGACGAGCAACATCCAAGCGTCTGCATGGTCATCAAATTACTTGAAACCGAATCGAAGGAAAACGATTAAATAGCAAAAAGTTGACAAACCGTCAGAAAATTAGTGTCCGACCGATCAGCCTTTTTTTCGATTATTTCGATCACCGATTAGGGGGAAATCAAAAAGACCGATAGCCGATATCAGCCGATACGATTATTACCCTTTTTTACCTTTTTGGAAGAAAACAAATTTCAATACAAGAATTAATTTAAATGAATGGTGAGCAATTTATTGCTTTAACTAGGAAGGACAGCAATATTCATTTCGCACGGCTCACACATCAAAAGTGCAAATTATGGAACATCAAACAAAACAAGCAGCATTTCAGTTATTAAAAATAACAACAGTGAATTTTCTCTTTACATAAAATAAAAAAGCTGCCTATAAAAAATAACAAATTAAGAGGAATAACAGCCTCAATTTTAGAACAGTCAGGCACAATACTCCCAATTCCCAGACCCAAACCACAGCAAGTGCCTACTTGGAGGTAGTAACAGTAAGCTAACTAGTACACATGACAAACAACCAAACAGTACAGGTTGTGAAAATGGCTACACAGGTTGTTTTTTTAAGTGCAAATATTTACTTAAGTTTACTTAAGTTTGAGCATGTTGAACATTCTTAATACAAAAAGAAAATGCAGTATTTCAGTAAATTTCTTAATTTTTCTTAAAAAAAAAGAAAAAGAAATTTATTTTCGATTTTTTTTTGGGGGGGGCCGATACCGATTATTAATAAAATTATGAATATCGAATTCGATAATCGGCCACGGCCGATTATCGGTCGCCCACTACAGAAAATATTCATACAGAACAGCTGCTGCTCAACTGAAATCCTGTGCAGAAATGATAAGTTAGAGCTGATTGTTCTTGTAAACACAGTCAAGAAGGAGCTTCTATCACGTTAGATCAACGCAGCATGGACCGCAGTGGAGCGTTTCTGCTCTCCGTTCGCCATCTTTGGTCCTCTACAGGGTCTGTGGTGACCTCTTGACCTGCCTCGCCCATCACTACGTCTCACTATAATCTCCTCCCCGCCTCACTCGTCACTCTCTCAATGATTACAATCATGCACACTGAATCCTCTCAAACGTGGGCAGTTTAGAGCTGTTGAAGGGGACATGAGGCGGAGAAAGTGACTTATTTGGTTTAAACTCATCCTACGATTCTACCTCTGAAACAACCATTTATATCCACTCAACTTTTGCTGCATTTATGCATTTTGTTGAATGCTATTCTGCAACTGTTCAAGTCCCGTCCTTCTCTAGACTCTGATACTCTGTCTCAGCCCCAAAGTTTAACTCCTGGCACACATGCAGGCCTTAACATGGACGAAACTGATTAAAGCAGCCATGTGGGAGTGCTTTAGATAGAGCAACAAAGAGAAGGAAATGCCTCGTGACTAACAAGGAGAATAACGGATATTCAGGTGCGGCAGGTTGCACAATGACCGCTGAATGACAACATGAACGCACAACTCGACGCGCCAGACAAACACGGAGGACAGCGGCAAGTGAATCACATTCAGGGAATTCCAGCGTATCTATAAATGTCTGCTGTTACTATAAATGCTCGGCACACATTCTTTTCCACGGACACCCCAGCAGCCTCCTTTTCTTTTCCCTGAAATGTCTTCTAAGAGAGACGGAGGGAGAAAATAAACACCGTCTCACGGTTCCAGTAGCAGCTCAGTGGGTTTCCTTCCTGCGGGCCGCCACTTCACAGGACGGCCTCTTTACTTTTCACAGCTCCGCTTCCTAACGCGGCCAGACAATGGACTTACGCTCCAGGAATGAGATGCGTCTTCAAAACACATTTGGGAAACGGTTCATCTGATATAAGCACAAATATTTACATCACCTTTCTTTGCTGGTCACTGATTAGTCACGAGCATCCTTGAATAAATCCCATAAAGTCAGATTGGCTATAATAAGATTAGCCGGGCTTCCTTAATACAGACACAGGCGCACAAAAATGGACAAAATGTCCTTTTGTTGTCCTTTCAGGAAAATCTTTTAACCTGATATGACTGGACAAAGATAGATTTGACTATTTTAGGTCATTTCAGGTTGGCTGATGTAATTCTTTGAATTCTTCAAATATTTTAACAGTTAAAAAAAATAAATATTTAGCTTTCTAGTCAAATGGTTGAGTTGAGACTTAATCTGTTTTTCTGCCCTGGCAGACAGCAGTTTTGCTGCTACAAAAAGAGCCACCCATTACAATGACAAGACTTATTTCCATATTTTTTGCAGCTTCATTGGCTTGGACTCCCGTGAGACACATATCAATAGATATTCATGTGGTTAAATAAAATGAGTTATATATTTATCAAAACATACAGCAGTTACAGGTGTGTCATTTGTTAATTCAGTGCTCAGTCTTCATTTTCATATCGTTATGTCCTCGTCCTCGTAGCAAGACAAAACAAAAGTCTTCTTCAGATTTAAATACTTTTGAGCTTTTGCGGTACGACAGAAGCTTCCAGCCACACCTCTGAGAGTGTATATAGTAAACTAAATAATCCTGTTCGCCCGAGCAGGATCATATCCTAATCCCAGCGTTTCTCCGCTCTTAAAACTCCGAGATAAGTTTGTCTAGACATGGCCTTAAAGCGGCGTGTTCTCCGTACACAGGACTGGAGACGGCAGCAGAAGAAAACTCTGACAGATGCCAAAAGATATATGGGTTTATGAAACTTACATACTTCTGTAATTCTGTTATAGATATGACTAAAATTTAATTACAGAGGTAACAACTGCTCCCTTTTAAAACCAGACTGTGTAGGAATTTCAAGAGTCAACGTAACAAGGTTTGAAGACACCAAAATACTGATTTAATATAATATGTTACTAGAGAAATGCATAACATAAACATGGGATTGCTGTATCTTTCCTGCTGTCATCCTTGCTTGCTAGCAAGCCCGAGAGGTTTTTGTCTTTGTCCTGTTATTTCTAAATATTCAACAAAAAAACGCAACATAAGCAAACATTTTGTTGTTGTAAGCTGAATTCGGTTAAAAAAGACAACCATCTGTTCCTCTGCAGCTCTCTGCACAGATTCCCCTGAACAGATAATCCTCCTGATAAAAAAAAAAAAGGCAGACATTGAGCCACAGTTGCGTGTGGGCGCCACTAGGAGGCTCAGTGTGTGCAAGAAAAGGCGGGAATGGCGCATTAACTTGTGCTCAGATGTGGCTGAGATGAGAGCAGCTCGCTGAGTTTTTCATTGTCTTCAAATCTGTGGGATTTAACAGGATTTATGGTGAGCCAGTGATGTAATATGAGCATGAAATGTGACAGAAATGTGCCTTTAAAAGGAACAGCATTGAAATCCACCTGAAAATATGATCTGATGCACAGGCTGGGAAACTGCAGGGAGATCGCAGGGCAGGAAGAAAGATGGTATGGGATGATCTGGCGAACAGGGCCGGTTCCAGAAAATTATGACTAGGGTTGCATCTCAGATCAGAGGTGCACATGCCTGGCACTTTATTCAACACTAAATTATGCATTTTCCCATAATTTCAAGCGGAATGATACTAGCAAAACAAGAATATTTAAAGTTTATTTCAAATGCTTTATTGCAGCAATATTGCTGCAGAACAAAGAAAATGCTTTAGTCTGGGCTACCTCACCCATCAGACAATCTACACTGCAAAAATTCTAAATCTTAACAAGAATATTTGTCTTATTTCTAGTTAAAATGGCTCATTTCTAGTAAAAGAAAATCTCATTACACTTAAAACAAGACTCATCACTGGAAAAAACAACAATTTTCACCTGTTTCAAGTAGATTTTCATTTAAAATAAGTAGAAAAATCTGCCAGTGGAACAAGATTTTTTTTCTTGTAATGAGAAGATAAATCTTGTCCCACTGGCAGATTTTTCTGGTAATTACTCTTGTTTTAAGTGCAATGAGATTTTTTGACTAAAAATTAGACATTTTAACTAGAAATAAGACAAATATTCCTGGTAAGATTTTGAGTTTTTGCAAAAATAAAACATAGAAAAATAAATAATAAAAATAAATATAACCTGTGTGGTCCAGTCAAGTTGAGATCGAGTCTCTGTCTCATGACCGCCGTTGTCTAACTTGCTGGCGTGGTTGTGCTTGAACCACTTCCGAATATCCATCGTTACTTTGTGTTAACGGAGCAGCAGAGAGCAGCGTCTTGCTGGTGCAAGAAACTGCGCGCTGGACGCAGATGAGTGACGTACACTGAAGGCTGATTTATGGTTCCGCGTTACACCAACGCAGAGCCTACGCCGTAGGCTGCGTCGACTTGCAGAACTTGCAGAACCATAAATGAGGCTTAACGCGCGCGCACTTGTCAGTTTTTTTTCACGTCTTTTCAACTGTGCATGCAAACACATAAACTGAGGATGCAATGCATGCTTAAGCACCCTCGTAGAACCGGGCCTGCTGGCGAATCGCTCATATCGTGGAAAACTGTGAAATATGTTTCAACAGCAGCAGTTTAGAAAATAGGCCAATAGGTCAGTGGCACACGAAGCCCAGTTCATTACACACATGCAGCTGCGATGCCCCCAGACAGCGGTTCATTAGAGCGGAGCTCCTCACGCAGCACCTGGACGGGGAAGTCAGCTGCTCGGAGACTCAGAAGATCCGGGACAGACCCATGCAATCACAGACCACTGTGTACGCCTACCTATCCCATCAGGGTAAATTGGACTGAGCAGTAAAAACGCTCCTAATTAGATGTCCACCCACCGACGAAGCTCATCCCACTGTTTATGTTCCGTTTATCCCGGCTCATCCTGTGTCATCACCGAAACGGTTCTGACTGATGCAAAGTGCAGCTGACAGGAGGGTATTTAACCGCACCGGCTGACCTCTGACCCCTGCAGGGGAACGCCCCCTTCACAGCCGCCATCTGCAGACACGGCTCTGCTCTTTCTGAGGTCCAGCACTAAGATGTTTACCTCCAGGAGACGGACGTGGTAGTTCATTGCCCGGGACAGTTCCCTTGTTGCCCTGCAGGTATAACAAAGTGCTGAAATTATTCCCTTGTGTCTCAGCATCTTCAGCTGGGAAATCACAAGATGCATTGACTAGGCCAGGGATCAGCAACCCGCGGCTCTAGAGCCGCATGCAGCCGCCCTAGTGGCTCCCTGGAGCTTTTTTAAACATGTTTGACCCTTTTTTTCCTGTTTCTTCTTTTTTTAATTTTTTAAAAATATTTCTTCTTTTTTTTTTATTTCTTTTTTCCTTTTTTCTCTTTTTTCCTTCCTTTTTCCTTTCCTTTTTTTTAATCTCGACATTTCGACTTTTTTCTCGACATTTCGACTTTTTTCTTGAGATTGTACTTCAACATTAATCTTGACATTTCGACTTTTTTCTCGAAATTTCAACTTTTTTCTCAAAATTTCAACCTTTTTCTCGAAGTGCATAAAAAAAAAAATCTTCCCCCAGTTATAACTAATATAGAAACATGCAGCATGTGTTGCCTTCATTCTAAAGCTTATACAAGACTTTTTTCCGGCTCCAGACATAATTGTTTTTTGTGTTTTTGGTCCAATACGGCTCTTTAAACATTTTGGGTTGCCGACCCCTGGACTAGGCGGTGCACTATCGTACAAAGAGGATGCAGAAAAACAGAAGTAAGAGACGTATTTTCTGGAAATGCAAAGCCGATAAAGACAGCAGATGAATGATGCTGCATCCACGTGTTACAAGTAGCGCTCTGAAGCACATGTCCTGTTTAAGCCTCCCGCCTCCATCTCAGCGTAATCGTGGTCAGAGATGTTTTTCTTGCACGGCTGAGCAGCCTGCATGCGTCATCTATTACCGAGACATTTTACTGGTGCCTGGGGTCAATCAGAGTCCCAGAGCTTCATGTCTCACATGTGTCCCAGGAGACCTCTGACTGTTTTTCCCTCGCCTCAATTTAGAAACCTAGATTCTCTGGCTTGGTTCATTTTCTATTTACAATTCCCTTCCTCGCTCCTGCAGCTCAGCATTGGCCACTGAATTCCTGTTAAGATGCAAATACAAACACAAAGTTCACTCTTACAGAGTTTCTTAGCGCCCACCGCTCTGGACAATATGGTTAAAGAAATTCCTAAGAGCGCAAAAGTTTGCAGGGCCAAAGACAGGGGGGCCCCAGGGTGTCATGGGTGGGGCTTCAGATTAGACCACCTGTTCCCCACTCATTCTTTCTCCTTTATCCACTCCTCTCACACACTTGCTGTCTTTCACGGTCCCTTTCACTATCTCCGCTGTAACTTAATAAGACCCTTTCTTTTCTGACACACAGGCGCGCATACTTCCAGTCCCATAAAACATCCCGCTGCACGGTCGCTTGGCTCCGAGCTAATTCTGACTGCATTCCACTTCAGTCACATCTATGGGAAACAGACAAAACAATATGCAAGATAACTGTGGCTCGGAGCCACAGAGGCTCGCACACACACACAGGCACGAGCACGCACACGCATGCATGCATGCAAGCTGTAACACACACATGTGAGAGTCAGACTCCCAATAACTGGACCTTAGGGGGGGGGGGTTATGTGCAGGCAGCAGCTTAAACACAACAGCGTCACGTTGTTTAGGTCGATGCAGCTCATCCAGGAGGGTTTCAGGGATTCCCTCCACTGCTGGGACACTTCAAATGGGCCTGCATGCAAGCTGCATCCATGCTGCATGCAAGCAAGGACAATAACAGAGAGATTCACAGGCAGCAGCATCCACAGAAGTCATTTTCCTCGAGCTTTTATGAATTCCAGGCTTTTAGAAGAGACAACCCAATCAGCTCCATGTGATGGATGTGGTCGTGTAGTTCTACGCCCAAACGCCAGCGTGGCCGCTGGTCGGCTCTCATCTGCCTTAATGACTATTGATCACGGAGCACTAATGACCCGGTCGGCACTCCAATCCCCTCCACGCACATGTCCTGTTGTGGAAACTGTTTTAAACCTGTAAATGCAGACACGTCCATCGAGGGGGGACTTAAACCCGCGAGCAAGGCAGGGGGCAGGTCATTACTGCAATTGAGAGGAAAGGATTCATCTGTCTACTTTTTTTGGTCTAACTTATAGTGCAGGTCAGGCCTTAAGCCACTCTCTTGTATAGCACTTTATAATCTGTATTTACTATAATACTTTCTGTTGCACTTCTGGTTGGATGCCAAACTGCATTTCGTTGTTCTGTACTTGTACCGGTACATGTGTAATGACAATAAAGTTGAATCTAATCTAATCTAATCCGAGAGTAAGAGCTTTTTCCTCTGATACGCTGACACTTTAGATGATGAATCGCTGCCCTCCTCATCCTTGAGTCTGTCCTTGTCCAGGACGCTACACGACAGAAAAACGAAGCACAAAGAGCAGCTCAGAGGTTGCATGACAGTGAGGTTAAACTTTCCACGTGTATAGTAAACACTGCATGGCCGTGTTTACATCCACGGGCGCGTGTTTGGACCTCCATCTGACAGCAGGTCCTTGGATGTTGCTCGCACGCCTACTGTAAGAGCAGGAAACACAGAAAGAGATAAAGCCTCACAGCCACATCGCCAGATGACAATAATACGCGGTCACATGATGAACAGGAAGCTCTGTAATCATATTACGTCACAGCGCGCTCCATCCATTACAACCCAGCCTCAACAGCGTGCCAAGGCCGCGGCGTGTGCGCGTCTTGCAGCACTTCACAAACATATAAATAGGTTTTTTTTGGTTTCCTGTGGGAGATACTGCAACACGAGCTATTCTTCCTCTTCTTGTGAGTTTCCTTGTGTGTGACGGTGAGGTCACAGCCCAGATAAAACATGAGGCAACTGTGGAAATTCAGACGTGAGTTGCCTCGTTTGGCCAAATTAAGTAAAGATACACTGCAAAAACTCAAAATCTTACCAGGAATATTTGTCTTATTTCTAGTTGAAATGTCTCATTTTTAGTCAAAAAAATCTCATTACACTTAAAACAAGACTCATCACTGGAAAAATAACTTGTTATTTGACAATTTTCAACTGTTTCAAGTAAATTTTCACTTGAAATAAGTAGAAAAATCTGCCAGTGGGACAAGATTTATCTTCTCATTACAAGCAAAAAAATCTTGTTCCACTGGCAGATTTTTCTACTTATTTTAAGTGAAAATCTACTTGAAACAGGTGAAAATGGTTGTTTTTCCAGTGATGACTCTTGTTTTAAGTGTAATGAGTCTTTTTTTTTTACTAAAAATGAGACATTTTAACTAGAAATAAGACAAATATTCTTGTTAAGATTTTGAGTTTTTGCAGTGTATTAATGAAGCACGCAAAACAAAGCCACATTTAAATCCACCTGCCCCCATACACACCCAAATACACACACACACACACACACACACACACACACACACACACACACAGATACACATTGAGACTGCCCAGTGATGACATCATCTCTATAGGGAGCAGGGTGACAACCCGGACGTGATCAGCCGCACACATGCAGGAGATGTGAGCACATGCATAATTCACCCCAGCAGAAGGGCTGGGCCAGGGTGTTGCACCCCCCCTTCCTAATCTGTGCTCCCCTTCATCACAGACCTGATGCTCACTTCCACCTCAGATGACACGGAGCAACAGACAGGGAGGGAGGGAGGGGGGTGGGATGAGGTAATCAATGAGAGGACACGGGCTTGAGGTGCAATGAGGGCATGAAGGGGAGACGTGGATGGAGGAGGAGGATGAGGAGGAGGAGGTAGACTCTCCCACCTCTGAAGAAACATCCATCATTGCCGCTGGACCTGTCTGCACCTCACGACCCAAACCTTAAAACACGACCAAACCCCGCTCAGGGGGGAGTTCGGACGAGCAAACAGGCGGAACAGGTGATGACACTCTCTGCAAAGGATGTGACACGAGTACAGGCTATTGCAAAGCAGCCTGTGAATGAAATGAACACCTGATCTCTGAGGATGCTGGTGGCCTCACGACAACCACACCCCTACATCTTTACGCTCTCCGTCCTCCGTCCACCTTTCCCCCCCAAATATCGGTCTTAAACCTGGGCAGCAGGGATGTTTGGATCTGTGTCATCTCTCCATGGCCTGGCACTCAGGTTTCATCACTGCCCCCCTCCGATTCCGAACCTCCTCCTGCATGCGTGCCGGGAGGAAGAAGCGTAAAAAGCATCGCAGGATGAGCAGCACGCTGCATGCGCTGTTTGTTTTTGCCTTAAGGGGATGGAAACGGGGGGTGATGATGGATGTTTGGAGCAGATACCAGGAGCTGCTGCTGGGTGTGTTTGTACATGCATGAATCAGAAAAGGTGCCGGTCCCCTTCACGTCCCCTTCACTACTCGCGTCCCTCCCGCATCCCCGCATCCCTCCCATCCTCCTCACCTGGTCCATGGTTTCAGACGCGACTCTCCTCCTCCCTCCTGCTCCCGGTCATGGCACCAGATCCCCGGCTGAGTGTGTCCTCACTTCCCTGCGTCCTTGTTCCAGTGGTCCCGGCAGAAATCCCGTCCGTGCGTCCTCTCCGCGTCGCTCCCAGGCTGACACTTGGAGCCATCCGACTAAACCTGCGTCTCTGGTCCCCTTTTCTTTTCCTCTTGCTGCTCTGGGTGGCTGCTGGAGCGGCTGTGGGGGGGAAACAGGGCACCCGGGGGGATTCTCACCTATATTCCCTTGATTACCATTCAGAGGGGAGAGACTCCCAGCTCTCCGTTTTCCTTCACCAGCTCTTTCACTCGTTCCCCGTGCAAGTTGGCCCCTCGCCTCGCCTCCCCTCCCTCCCTCTCTGTCACCACTTCCCTCCTCTCTTTCCATCCCAGGGAGGAGGGAGGAGGGAGCGGATTGGCTGCAGGGAGACCATGTGATCCCCCCTCCACCAGCTGTCCAGCTCACACTGCAAACACTCAAAATCTTAACACGAATATTTGTCTTATTTTTAGTTGAAATGTCTCATTTTTAGTTAAAAAAATATAAATCTTGTCCCACTGGCAGATTTTTCTACTTATTTCAAGTGAACATTTACTTGAAACAGGTTAAAATGGTCAAATAACAAGTTATTTTTCTGGTAATGACTCTTGTTTTAAGTGTAATTAGATTTTTTGACAAAAAAATGAGACATTTTAACTAGAAATAAGACAAATATTCGTGGTAAGATTGTGAGTTTTTGCAGTGCATGCTTCCCTGCAAACCTCTGTTGCCATTGACAACAGCTGCCGTGCAACGCACCAACCACGGATGCGCGCACAAAGCCATTGGCTGGCGGGATTTACGCACGCACGCCCCGCCCGCCCCCATTGTGCCATTGAGCGCATGTCGGGACGTGTAGTCCGACCCACTAACCCCGCCGTCCCCGCACCACGGAGAGCCTGGCGCATCAGCCACGCCGGCCAGTTCTCCTCCTCCATCATGCAACCGTCTTTTCTTGGTAGTGTTTGCTTCTCATCTGGTAAGCTTCCGAATGCCAAAGTAAGAGCCTTGTTTCAGGATGGTTTAACTTCCATCCCACCAGCACACATTTTATTGGGTCAATTTCGTGACAGATATTGAGTGGACAAAAGTTTGGCCGTTACCACAAAGATTCTTTCTAACAAATACAATGAAATAGATCTCTTTTAAATTGATACACAAATTCTACCCTGCAAAACAATATTTATCAAAATTTAAGAATGATATAGATGTTAATTGTTCTTTTTGCCAAAGGCATCTTGAAACATATTCTCACTTATTCTGGTTGTGTGAATTCACTTATAAATTCTGGAGGGACTTCCACAAGTATATTGCTGATTCTGTCTTTTCTGATTTTCATCTTTATTTTAAGAATGTTATTTTTGGTTTTCATAATTTTAATCACAAAGATAGGGATGCTTTCTTTTTTTATAAATCTGTGTTTATTTTTAGCAAAGTTTCACATACATAAGTGCAAAGTCATCCACAGAAAGCCTGAACTCCTTGTACTTAAAAAAAGAACTTGAACAATATATGAGGACGATCTACTCATCAAAAACACAAAGGCACAAAAGACCATCGGCATCTGTAAATCGCTGAATTTGTTTACATGACACCTACTCTCGCACATTATGCTGTTTTTATTTTTTATTTATCTTTTTAATTAACTGTCTTGTCCTTTATATATATCCTTTTGTTTATTTCTTTTCAATTTGGTTCTGGAATCTCTGTATTTGTATATTGCCTTTGTTCTTAATTTTTCATTGTATTTCGAGATTTAAATAAAGAAAAAAAATTTAAAAAATCGGCCAAGGACCGGTGAGAGGCTTGCGTCACAGACAACGACACACGACGAGGGTATTAATGTGAAAAGCACACACACGAGGGGAGGAAAGGCCTCAAGGCCCCGGGCATTCTTGGTCAGCCAGGAAAAAGACATCCTCTGGCGTTTCCCTCTGCCCGCACAGAGGGAAACTCCCACCCCACAACAACAGGAACTCCACAGCTGAAGGCCATGGCTCAGCACAGAGGTAACCCCCCTCCCTCCATCCCTCCCACTTTTTCTTTATGTCTCCTTTTTTCTTTATCTGCTCTGTCTCTATCCCCACCGCCCCCTCCCTCCCTCCCCTCTCTCTCTCTGTCTCCAGCTATTGTGTTATTACATTTTATTCCAGACAGCTCCACTCTCTCCCCATGAACTCGCCGGAGGTTACAGGTGGTGCTGAAGGGGGACGTTATAATAAACCCGGAGTTTGTCATGTGGTTTTTATGTTGTGCAGCCTCAGGTTCAGAAAGAGAAATCCACACAGAGATACTCTTTCAGGGCAATACATCATTTGCCATGTTCACTACATTCCAGGGGGATATATTGCGATGAAATGTTGGAATTTATGAGCCCGATTTGCTCGCTTTTTTCCCCCCTTTTTTCTAGTCCTGCTGCAGTGAGTGATCGCTCATGTTTCCCATGAAGACTCCTTAACCGCCTCACTCAGCTGTGCAAATTCTGAAATGAGAAATGTTGCAGAAAGAAAAACATTGCAGGTGATGAAGAAACAAAAAAAGAAAAAGAGACATCCCAACTGCAGAAACCCTGGTTATTGTTAACGCTTTACATCTGGGACGTTGCTGGATATGACAACGTGAGCGTTTCGTCAGATTTTCTCAAATGTTTAAGAAAAGAAACGCTTTGGGAAAAGTGAGGAATGCTGCCGGCAGCTTAGAAGAAGTCTCACAGCTCCATGGGTGGATTTCTTTCCCTTTTAAAGTAATTATAAACACATAAAAATGTCTAATATCACTGAACATAGTTTTAAAATACGACTCCCGGGGAAACTCAACAAGAAACAAAAGAACACCTGCTCTGCTCTATTGTGATTCAGTGGACGCACAACATAACTATGGCATGATCTGATACGGCGAGCAGGAGTGTGATAGGCCAGCGAGGGAAGGCCTTGGGGGGCTGGGGGGGCACAATGACACAATAAAGCATATTACACACAGAAAACTCATTTTTGCCCCCTCCACCCACTCCCACAATGCATTGCTCTCTATCATATAGAATTGGAGGACCTGTTCTGTGGAGTCAGCTCACTGCAGTGTCATTTGACCCGCCTGGACTGAAGATGCAGTTTGAAGTTGGATGACCACACGTGTGTGTGTGTATGTGTGTGTGTGTGTGTGTGTGTGTGTGAGTGCATGGGTGTCTGTGTCTGTGTGTATGTGCGCCTGTGTGTCTGTGTCTGTGTGTGTGCTGGAGGGAACAGAGGCTGCATTGTAATAGTCAGAGTGGTAGATTATACTATCAGCAGAGGAATTCTGATTATTTCCTAGAGTTGCTCTGTGTGCACACATGTGGAAGAAACTTAAACTAAGTGGTCTGGGGGCGGGGGGATCTACCTAGATCTACCTAGCTGCTGACCTTTATGTGGCTGAGTCCTAATGAGTGAATAAGTTCACTGATCTTAATACCTGAAAATGATCGATTGTGTTTTAGCATTACCTAACTGTGATTTGCACACATTTATGGTTAATTGTCCACCAATCAGGAGGTGCTCCTCCCATTATCATTTTTCACATTTTCTAAATGAAGGATTTTTTTTTTAATGATGCCACAGTTTTGTGTTTTTTCATCAGTTTTGTGTTAAAATACCTGATGTAGTCAGCTAAATAAAGTTGTGTTTGGATAGGAAGTTGCGTGTCACATGTCACATGAGATTACCAGTAATGGGAATTATGTTTTTGTTTTCTCACAGAGCGGTGGAAATGATAATTTCCTTCAACAGACGCCTGTAGCAATGATATAATAGCATGTTTGCAGATAGCACACTAATATTTCAAACATAAAATATCTTATCACTGAGATGAACTCTTGCATGGTCAGCAGATAAGCCAAACACACTTTGAGTCACTAGCTTATTGAAAAGTATAAAGCACCTCCTCTGAGTACACAGTCATTCATACCTGGTTTGGGCTTATTACAGTAAACTTAGAAATGTGATGTCATAGCTTTTCTTCTGTCTGATATTAAAAGAGGTAAAAAAAAAAAAGAAGAAATATCTAAAGAACAACAGTCCAAAAGGACCTAAAGGGTTATAAGTTTGGCTCTGACTCATTTGAGCTCAATCTTATTTGACTCAAGTGGAAAATGTGTTATTTAAGTGTAATATTTGATGAAAATAAAGTGCAAACAAAAGGAGACTGAGTCTGTCTCCTGTATGCACTTTTACAAGACTGAACAAAATGAACCTTCATCAACTAAGAAATGACCAGAGGTGTCAAGTAACGAAGTACAAATACTTTGTTACCTTACTTAAGTAGAAAGTTTGGTTATCTATACTTCACTGGAGTAATTATTTTTCAGACGACTTTTTACTTTTACTCCTTACATTTTCACACAATTATCTGTACTTTTTACTCCTTATATTTTAAAAACAGCCTCGTTACTCTATTTCATTTCGGCCTTTAAAAAAAACTATCCAGTTAAATTGCTCCATCCAGATAGAGTGAATTTGGTTGTGGTTGTTTCAGATGTTCTTGTCCAGTTTTGTTCTTACATCCGTTCCCTCAGATTCCTGCAACTAAACTTGGATGTACATTCCAATAAAGGTTAGGATAAATGATAACATGCCTCTGAAGTTTGACTTTTTGCACCATTACAATACTTATAGGCAACTAGTCATTATATCTTCTGCTCTCTGAAACACATGTTAATGCTCAATAGTACACATATATGGTTCTTTAATATATTTGCATTATACTAAGATGCATTCATTTTCAATGGCTTTTGTCCTTAATGGCTTTTTCCCCCTTACATTACTTTTACTTTTATACTTTAAGTAGTTTTGAAACCAGTACTTTTATACTTTTACTCAAGTAAAAAACTTGAGATGAAACTTCAACTTCTACAAGAGTATTTTTAAACTCTAGTATCTATACTTCTACCTGAGTAATGAATGTGAATACTTTTGACACCTCTGGAAATGACTGATGTCATCCCGCCTTTTGTGGTTGGCGGGTCCAAAGCTCCCATCAGTCTCCCAGGGCTGTTAAAGCTCAACAGCGCCACCTGCAGGACTACACGCCGCCCTGTTTATGTTTTTGACATAAGTCACTTATGTCAAAAACATAAACAGGACAAAATGCATCTCTCTTAGTACAAGCAAGGAGGTGATAAGGCAACTGCATTTACTGTAATCATCTTTATTTGTTTGATAAATAATTTCAAAAAGATTTCAGCAAATTTCCATTGCACAGGTAAACATAATGTCAATAAAATAAACAATATAAAGGAGGTTTGATGTTGGAGCTGTGAAGCACATGTGCATTTCTGAACCATCCCTACATGCAGTTCCTTTTTATAACAACTGGAACAAAAATGGAAACAGATAATTATTATACATCTAGGTTATAAACAATAACGCTGAGTTCTTGTGCTGACATGTCACCTTTTAAACGGTAGACAATGTTGGGAGAACATATTAACAACACTGAATTATAACAAAGAGAGAGCTGGGTCTCCAAGAGCTGATTACACTTGGAATAACACCAAACTCACAATTGCACATCATAACAGTGTTATTAAAAACAATAAAAATAAGGCAAATTCTACACTTTTAGTTTCAAACCACCCTTCATCCACACGTGGACATCCTGGACTTCTGCAGACAGTAAAACTGCTCCTGCTCTCAAGAGAAACAGTGGTGGAGAGCTGGAAATATCAGGTCGGTTGCAGAAGAGCATTTTAGGGGATTGAATAAACCGAGGGGATGGAGGAGGGGGATGGATGGCAGGTGAGGAGGTGGAGATTCTGGGTTCCATGTGCTTTCCTCTGGGCTCTTCGCACCTGAGAGCTGGAAGGTTGAGCATCCTGGCCTGTGGTCCTTCAATCTGAAACAGAGGAAGCATTTACACATAAAACCATCACGTTGACGAAATCCCAAAACGGTCCTGAATACAAAACTACAACCTGCACAACCTGATTGATTGATTGATTGATTGCAATTCTTTATTCAGTCACATCACACTACAAGCATTAAACACAAACATTATCGAAAAAATAGTGACTAAAAAGTCACAGGCAGAAACATAGTTCTTATATTAATGCCTGTCCTACAGGACTGTCTCAGAAAATTAGAATATTGTGATAAAGTCCTTTATTTTCTGTAATGCAAAAATGTCATACATTCTGGATTCATTACAAATCAACTGAAATATTGCAAGCCTTCTATTATTTTAATATTGCTGATCATGGCTTAGAGCTTAAGAAAACTCAAATATCCTATCTCAAAAAATTAGAATATTCTGGGAATCTTAATCTTAAACTGTAAGCCATGATCAGCAATATTAAAATAATAAAAGGCTTACAATATTTCAGTTGATTTGTAATGAATCCAGATTGTATGACATTTTAGTTTTTTTTTAATTGCATTACAGAAAATAAAGAACTTTATCACAATATTCTCATTTTCTGAGACAGTCCTGTACATACAAACAAACAAACAATGGCAAAACTAAACCAGAAAAGGAGGACCAATGAGGTTTACATATATAGTAGTAAAGACATTTTTTTATATAAATATCAGAGAACAGCAACAAACAAATAAACATTAACATTTGTAGCTTTCAAAGATTGCTCTACAAACTTTTTTTTGTGTAAACCGAAAATGAGCTGCACATTCATAAATCTAGGTTAGCGTCATTCCATAGTTTAACTCCCACAACAGATATACATCTCCTTTTAGTCTCTTTTATAGCTTTTTGCACAACAAATTTACAAACATCACGCAAATTATATTTTGACTCATGTACTGAGAAAAACCGTTGTACACAGACATGGAGTAACTTTAATTTAGCTTTATACATTATTTGCATTATTTTATAATAAACCAAATCATAACATTTCATAATATGGGATTTTATAAACAATGGATTTGAATGTTCATAGTATCCCACCCTATTAATAATACGTATGGCTCGTTTTTGTAAGAGCATTTACTGTTGTCTTATACGTCGAGCCCCACACTCCCACACAATAGGATACACAGGACTGTCTCAAAAAATTAGAATATTGTGATAAAGTTCTTTATTTCCTGTAATGCAATTAAAAAAACAAAAATGTCATACATTCTGGATTCATTACAAATCAACTGAAATATTGCAAGCCTTTTATTATTTTAATATTGCTGATTATGGCTTACATTTTAAGATTAAGATTCCCAGAATATTCAAATTTTTTGAGATAGGATATTTGATTTTTCTTAAGCTGTAAGCCATGATCAGCAATATTAAAATAATAAAAGGCTTGCAATATTTCAGTTGATTTGTAATGAATCCAGAATGTATGACATTTTTGTTGTTGTAATTGCATTACAGAAAATCACAATATTCTCATTTTCTGAGACAGTCCTGTATATAAGGTAGTATTAAATTAGTGAACAATACATTAAACGTAGTAGTACATGCGATCTTTGTCAGGGATGTGTCACTTGTACGATCATCATTTTTGATTGGCAATGCATGAAAAATATCCGGTTAATTACTCCAGACAGCCTTACCTATGTCCATCATGGAAGCTGTGGATGCAGGAGAGTTGCAACACGCATCCTCCGTGCAGCGAGGAGACAGACGCCTCGACATCACAGCATGTAGATGATGTAGGAGAGGAAGACGAGGCCCATGATGGCGAAAAACATCAGCACCAGAATGTCCACCATGATGGAATCGCTGGCGGGGACGAGGAGGTGCAGATGAGAGGACGACGCGCAGCGCAAACCGGAGCTCAGCCGCTTCTCGAGGGATCGGAGGAGATCGGGGAAGATCGGGGGAGATCGGGGAAGATCGGAGAAGATCGGAAACGTTCGGGCGAGCTCGGCTGCAGGCCCCGCCCACTGGCCCAAAAGAGGAAGTGAAGGGACATAAAAAGTGATTAATGTTTAAACCTCGAAAATGACAGCAAAACATCTAAACCAAGAAGAAGTATGTCCAAACACATGCAAATGTCCAAACATGAACCAGTTTAAAAACAAATATAAAAACATGATGTTCACGAGGTACAAAGAGGAAGGGGTTTGGCGGCCTTTAGGGACCTGATTTGTTTATATTTATGTACAGAAATGGGCAGCTAATTATATGTGTACTATGCATGTGTATATATAGGTACATATATATACATGTATGGGTGTATGCATATGTATGGGTATATATATATGTGTGTGTTGATTATACATAGATATAGAGCAGATGCAGTTAATAGAGACAGTATAGTGTAAATAAGTATATTTATATAAATATTTATATAGGCATGGCTGTACAAATATATAGAAATATTCAACTATGTATATGTATGTATGTATGTATAGGTATGTGTGTGAGTATAATTACAGTATAGCATAATAATAATAATAATACTGTTATCTAGCAGTGTGAGTACAGTGTGTGAGTATTTATAAATACGGGTTAAATGATTAGTGAATGGGGGTAGGATTAAATAAGTTTACACTTCTTCCTACTCCTTTTTTGCACATGTAAATTAAGATATCAAGTGTTAAAGGATGAAATTATTTGTTTTGTTTTGTTTTCTTAAACTTCTCTTGAAGTGTTGTTTTTACATGTACAAAAATAAAATAAATCAAATAAAATAAAAAAAAAGGATGGCTGATAAAAACGATATCCATTTAATAGAGAAGAGAATGATGACCTCAGAGGGTTATTTTAGAAAACAATGGTCAGCAGCTTTTACGTCAGTCCCAGGCCCGTGGGAACCTCACAAAGAAAGAAAAAGTCCATGAAGAGAATTACATCACTTTTATAAACCTGTTCATTCTGTATGGCAAATTTCACATACACAAATGTAAATACTCCAAAACTCCACCCCACTTTAAAGGTTTCTTACTTGAGTTTAAAGAGTACATTAAATTCCTTAAACTAATTGACACCAAACAAAGTATAACATCCACCGATATGAGTTTTTATTAAAGATGAATACTGTATTTACGTTTTACTTATTTTTTCATTTACTTTTTTTTCTTCATATTTTATTTATTCACTCGTTTATGTTTCATTCTCCCTACTTCTGTTAATTTCTCTGGAATTTTACATTTATTTTTTTGTTACATATATTGGAGCACTTGTCTGATGTTCTTTGTATATAACTTCTCAATAAAAAAAGAAAGGAAGAAAGAAAGAACAAACGTACACTACAAAGGCAGGAAGAAAGAAATATGCTGTAGGCTTTGAACCAGCTGATGGTTCAAAATCAACATCTGCAAAACACATGGAGCAGAAACACAAAAGGAATCAAATCTGATCAGATTCAGATCAACCCTGCAAAACTGACTGAGCAGCATTTCACAGCCGCTGGACCCAACACACGGTGCAAAAACCACCAACAGGAAGGTAAAGGAGTAAACTCTGCTACATATTAGTATTTTATTTGGTTTATAGTAAAATGAAGAGCAGAAACACCCAGATACAAAACGAATAAAAGTTTAATGAAGGCCTCACAAAGCAGGCCTTTTTCTTCACTGCTGTTAAATCATTTACGTACACACATGGGAAAGAAATGTTTTAACTCTTACATTAAAGAAAGAAAAACCAACAACAGTCACTGAAATAACTGGAAACAGGCAAAAGTATTAGCAATAATAACTAACTTACTGGGTTTGAATTGTGGTTCAAATGAATTATTAAAAAAAAACAAATCAATGGAACTGGTCTTGACCAATTAGTTGGTGCCCCATAGAAAAGACTGAAAATAGGTCGACCTCAATGACATGTTAAACTCAATGTGACCTTGTAATTAGCATCACAAACGTCTTCAGCCTTGCAGGCACTCTGCTGTTTGGTATCGTGGCGTCCAACACGGACCAGAGAAAACAGAAGAGAGAGTTGTCTTGGGACATCATTATTATAGACAAGCATGGTAGAGGTAAAGAGTATAAGAGACTGATTATATAAAACAGTAACCAAATAACCCAGAACGACGTCCAAAGAGACTCGGGATGAATTCCAGGATCAAAGTACATCAGTTTCAGGTCACAGCATCCGTCACAGTGGACAATTGAGGAGGACTCCGCTGTTGACGGGAAATCATTAAAAAGATGTTTTACAAAGCCAGGGTGGAATTTGTCAAAATGCATATTGATGAGCCACAAAAGTTTTAAGAGTTTCATGTGGACACATGCAACAAAACAGGAGCTTTCTGGCATCTGGTACAGGGTGTCTTTAACCGGTGCAGGTTACGATGAAATCTCAAGATTATCAAAGACTTGTGGAGACAAATGTGCTGGAAGCTTGATGTCAGTTGTAGGTCATGAGTCCTCCGGCAGGATAATCACCTAAAACACAACTAAAAACACCCAAGAATGGTTTATAATAAAACAATTGGACCATTCTGATGTGTGAGGCTTGATCTAAATCCTGCTGAACCCTTCAGACCTGAGACAGCTGGAGCAGTTTGTTCGTGAGTCGACCAAAACGCCTCTCCACAGGCGCACAAGTGTCCTTGACAAGTCACAGAAATCACTTGATCGTAGCAATTGCCTCACACTTAGCGCCTTACAAGGGTTAAATCATTTGGTTTAACCAAAGTTCAAAAGAAATGTCTGAATTAGTTAATTTCTTTGGTAAAACATTAATATTTTGTGTCAGTTTCAAGTTATTTCAGTGACTACCGAGGGGGTTTTCTCTCCAAGGATAGAAACAGGTTCTCAGTGTCAAGAGCTATTTTTATGCCCAGAAATGACATTGTTCTGTCTCCTGACAGGCGTTCCCTCCTGTAGTTGTACATTTTCTTTACCACGGTGAGGAATAAAAGACGATGTGCAAATCGGGTCTGAGAAAAAAATGACACTTTATTGAATCTGCAGAATCATAAGTACAATTTGAAGTGCTGTAACAGGGCAACAGGAAATGATATCAGGTCCTTAATCTGAGTGTGTATTCTGAGTTCTGAATACACGTGTATGACAATATGTATATGATATCTTTATTTTCTTTATTTAAAAAATAACAAAAAAAAAAATTATCAAAAACAAAACAGTTTAAGATGGAATGCACAAAACTGGTCTGAATGCTAAACCTGCAGTAGCACGTGTATGGTCTCTGCAAAGTCTACAGTATATAACCAGCGTCATAGAAGCAGGGAATGATGGGTGAGAAGCGCTGAAGGAGAGAGGGACTGCGGCGGAGGGGGGGATGGACACGATACTAGATGGAAACTGGAGGGAAGAGCTATGATGCGATGTTACAGTTCAGTCGTGATGCCAGAGCAGGGGAGCGGCATTTGGTGCAAACAGGTCAACTCCAGACTAATATCCAGGTCAGACAAACAACAAACCCTGCCTCACACGCGGAGGGAAGGGGGGTTGAGAGCATCGGGCCTCCATCGCCCCCAGCCTCCTCGGCACACTTAAGTCAATCTTCACACGGTTTATAAATCCATCCTGTGCTCCACTTAAAACACGGGCTATCTCTTGACTATTCTTCCCATCAAAAGCCGGACAAAAATCAACAACCCTCGCGATAAAGGGAAGGCGACTCGGAGGCTGCCGGTGTGAGTAGCTTTGTTAAATTAAATCTGAGCAATCACCACAAGTTTAGGAATCATTTCACTCTTAGCCAAATCACTAACTATTCAGGTTATTCAAAAAGAAATACAACCATGTGCTTTGAATAAGCTTTCCAATCTACATCCTACTTTAAAGAAAATTTTAAATATGCTTCTGTCAAAGTCGCTAAAACAAACAAAACACAGGCACAAATGCTGTTCTGCTCAGTGTGAGTGGAAACTTAGAAACAAGCTTGAGATGTTTGTTTTTTTCCTGACTCAGTGCTCAGTTTTTAAATCAGAAATGCTGCAATTCATCACAGAGAGTTACAAAGTCTTAAGTATAGTCAACAACTGACGACTTGCACCAAACTGCACTTTTCCATGATTCAACTTTTAAAGAAAATTACATTACTTCCTCCGCTTCACACAAAGATGTGAACCTTTCACTTCACCTGCAGGCAAGCCACCTCCCAAGCACCAGGACTTGTCGAAACCTTCTCTCCAACCCTAAGGTCCATGCATATACAATTATACAAAGTGAGTCAACTACACGGCGGGAGCATCGTTTCATATCGGAAAGCTGAACATTTCTGACCCCCCACGACCACCTAAAACCCACCGCTTTATTGATGTCTGTGACGATGCGTCACGGGAAAATGAGAAGGCAACAAAAATGTGTGTGTGTGTGGGGTCGGGGGCCGGCGACGTTATTTACACCACACAGGGATGAACGAATATTGTCGTCAGTCAACGTCTTCAGAGGGAAAACTCTGCGTTGGTGAACCAAGCGTTTGATTTTAACTTTAAATGCTGCTCGCGTTTGGTCAGTGCAGGTTTTACCAATTAGTTTACAAGCTGAACATCAAAAAACAGCTGACTATGTTGGGAATTCACCTGCCAAGATGGACCACCGAAGAAGGAAACACAGTCAATATTATAGAGCATCTTTAAACACAGTTCTGTAACATTACTGCCTAAAGCCGAAGAATAAACATAAAAGAGATCCACTGATTAGAACCAGGCTTCAACAGGTCTCGTTAACGCAGTTCTGACCTAAAACTGCAAGCTGATTAATCCCTTAATTGATCCATCACCTTGACTGCATGGGTTTTACATAAATTCTGCTTTCTTGGTCCAGAAAATAGATTTCATTGCTTTATTTGAGTAGTACACTGACAGTTTTTATTTTTGTTGAAAATAATCATCTTATAATAACAAGGAAAGTAAAGAAAGAACAGCATGAGATAAACATTTACCACAGCAACAGTTCAACAATTTGTCTCACATTAAATGGAAGAAAAGACTGGAATGTTCTGTCACAAATACAGGGGAATGATTTTAAAATAAGACTCACAATTAAGAGTTGTGCTTGGCCTTCTCTTTCATAACCAAGATTCTTTTTTCGTCACTTTTTTTTTTTGCTTTTTAGGTAAAGGGGAAGAACTTTTATCGGGTCCGCTCTCCCTTTTACCTAAAAGCTTAATCTAGATTGCCATTTTCTCTGTGATTCTCTCCGGACCGAAGGCAGTCAGGCTGCAAAAACATAAATATGGGCGTATACACAGTACAAGCACACAGACTGCAGCGGTGTAATCAATGTGGCTCCAAGGGATAGACTGATCATGTCCCCTAACTTGTCCCTGATCCCTCCTGTATCCAAGAGGCCTGGATGAGGCAATGACAGGAGGTGCTCTTCAGTTAGGCTACAATTCCAGTTTCACAACAATACCCACAATGCAGTGCTGAACACGACTGTGCCTACTTGTGCAGACAATTGTGAGATGAGTTTCGATTGATTTTTATATATATATGTGTATATATATATAAAAAGATCTTTTCCAACTGAAAAGTGGTTGATTGGTGCAACAGAGTCGTGTTAAAGGAATGTACATGATTTAAAAAAATAAAATAAAGTATTCAAACTTGTGTTTGACTGAGATTCAGCACTGTTTCCAGTCTGGCCGAGATCAAGATGCAAAATTAAAGAAAGAAACAGAACAGTGTCTGCAAATTTACTTTAGAGGATGTGTTTTTCCTTCTTTACTTCTGCACGATGATGCAACATGATTATTAAGTGCTGTAGCTAGGATAGAGCGGAGCGACGGCATGAACCTGAATTACTGTCATGAGCTGCAAGTTTGTCGCTCTTAAGACCTTTAGTTGCCAATTACACGAGAGTGTAGCCAGGGTGGCAGACAGACAGAAGAAAAAGAGACATCAACACTGACAGATGTAGGGAGAAGCAGACAGGACAGATAAAGGATGTGGTTGGTTAACCGTGAGAGCAGAGCAGGGATGCAGGTGGGGACAGGATTTGGGGTCTCACAGGACAGATCAGGGGGAAAAAAAAGAGAAAAATTAAGAGAAGCGGCGTTAAGTTGAGATGGCACTGGGCTTTTCTTTTCCTTCTTTCCCTCCCTTTCTCTCCAACTCCTCCATCTTTTCCTTCCCACCAGCTCAGATGGCCTCCACGTAGTTAGCAGGCAGCATGCCCTGCTGGCCGGTGCGCTCCACACGCCCGTACATCCAACCCTCGTCAATCTGCTGCACGTCTACGATCATGTCTCCATCACTGAAGGACACCTCATCCTCGTCAGCAGCAGAGTAGTCGTACACAGCCCGGTATCGCTTCTGCGGACAGATGGGGACACGCTTTGGTCAGAGGTCATCTTCCCAAATCCCTTAAAATAAACTAACAGTGGAGATGAAAGGCGTCTAAAAAGCTCACTTACTTCCTCACTAAGAAGTTCTCATTACGACAACATACAGGACTGTCTCAGAAAATTAGAATATTGTGATGAAGTCCTTTATTTTCTGTAATGCAAAAATGTAATACATTCTGGATTCATTACAAATCAACTGAAATATTGCAAGCCTTTTATTATTTTAATATTGCTGATCATGGCTTACAGCTTAAGAAAACTCAAATATCCTATCTCAAAAAATTAGAATATTCTGGGAATCTTAATCTTAAACTGTAAACCATAATCAGCAATATTAAAATAATAAAAGGCTTGTAATATTTCAGTTGATTTGTAATTAATCCAGAATGTATGACATTTGTTTTTTTTTTTTTAAATTGCATTACAGAAAATAAAAAACTTTATCACAATATTCTAATTTTCTGAGACAGTCCTGTATATAGTTTTATTAGCATTTCACCTAACGATTAGGGGTTAATATCTTAAATACATTTTTTTCTTTGCATAATCAGTTAAAACGGAGCTATCAATTCAATTCACAGAGTTTATTACAAATAATTTAAAAACACAAATACAGATAACAATCAATCAATTGGTTTGTAAAATGGGACTCCCCAGAAGCTACTGTAGCTTATGAATAGGGGCCCAGTCACACAGCAAAACAACTATAAAATACACATATAATACATATACATATTATAACCTAAAAAAAAAAGAAAAAACCAACAATAAAACCCTGAGACCTCCTCAGATTTCCTAGATACAAAGATATTCTTGTAAAAATAATACATCAGGTATTGGTACATGAACATAATTTAATAAGAAGAGACATCAGTTAATAACAATTTTTGTTGTTATTTTTTAGTCTCTTTTTGAAAATTGAGAGAGATCCAAACTCTTTTATAGCACTATCAATCTCACTCCACATTTTTGGACCTTTGCAGATTACACTGAAACTTGTACATTTCAGTTTCCTTTTCTTTCCCTTTAAAAGTTGTTTTCCCCTTGTGGTGTGTTCATGAGTGGGAGCATAAATGGGGAAGAGATGACAGTCTTTCATAGAGTCTAAACACTACATTATACATTATATAATGCTAAATGTTTGTGTGCTTACCCCAGCACTTGGAGGTGGAGCAGCAGCTGCCTGGTGCACTGGTTCAGGAGCGGGCTCATAGTGGTAGTTCTGGGAGGCTGCAGGCTGCTGGTAAGCTCCTGATAAACGGAGGGAGGAAGGGGGCAGTTAATGAGCTGAAAACATTTCCTTGTAAGTCAGATTGGAGACAAGGGACTCACTGCTCACAATAAAATGACTTTAATGCAGTGGCAAAAAAACCCCTGTGAATCTGCCTTATTTAATTTTAAGCACATGCACTTAATTCCTAACGATTCATGTCCTTATGCAAGAGACATGTAGATGACATGATCAGTTTGTTAAAGCCACAGCATTCAGTCATTCAGATCCCGGTCATTTTTGCACAAATCCTCATGACATCTGAATTTAGGAGAGAGTCAAGGTCCGCTCCAAACGTTATCACTTACTGTATTTGCCATGGCCACAAAAAAAAGTAAAATTGTAATAATAATAATAATAATAATAATAATAATTCGTATTGGCATGCCACATGCATTCTGCGTAAATCAGGAACCCAGTCATGTTGAAATCACAATTGTTTTGCCATAACAGATATGACTTGATCAAGCACGCTGCATTGTGTCAGGACAGTCATGGATGTGTGAGCAGCTGCTGATATTAATTCATAATGAGAGAGCAGAGGATGAATCTGCAGCTCAAACCCGTTTGTCAGACACCGTCAACAAAAGAAAAGAGCAGCTAATCATTGAGGGTAAAAACATGAAGAGTCCAGTTTTGACAGAGCTGTTATCTTTTTAGTTAATAAAGCGATATGTTGGATATCTCTGACATGTAAAAACCCCCACTGACTGTTACGTAACTGCATCATTTTGAACTTGTGTTGTGTTCAAAGTGATGCACATGTTATTGGCTCATGTGTATATTTTTTTTAGACTGGATTCATCAGATGTTACAGAAAAGCGCCATGGAAGCCTTTAAAGCTCCCACATCTGACCTTGAGCGAAAAAGTGCCTGACTCGACTAATAACAGATATTAAATAATCGCAGACCTAATGTGAAACAACAGGATTTCTGCAGCAATGCAGTCAATTGCAGCCGAGCAGGAGGGCGGTGAACAAGTTACAACCAAATCCTTGAAGGGTGTGACCAGGCTCACACAGCCACGTGCCTGGAAGGGAATCCAGTACAGACAGGGAGGAGAAACTTGCTCATATCTACTTGTTTTCTTCTGACATAACACAGTTTCTGTCTTTACATCAGTGTAGCGGTTGAGTCAGCCAGTTGGTCAGTAAACTATGTTATTTAAGTTAAAATACCTTGGTTGGAGTCGCTCGGCTGATGTGGGGCTTCTCCTCCAAACTTCTTCTTCTCAAAAACCTCATGGTACTTAATCTGGAGAAGAAGAAGAAACAAAGAAAGTCAGAACATCTACATGTTAAAAATCTGCTAATGGAATTGTCTTTTCAGGAGATTCATGTAGTCTCTTTTCTGTCCACCAGGGGTCTCCCACTTGCTCCCCGTGTTCTGGTGTTTGTGCCGATAGGTGGGGTAGGTTATGTGCAGCCAAGGCCCAGGAAGTAGCTTGATGCTGAGAGGAAATGACATCTCGGCAGCGGGAAGTATTGTGAGGTCAGAGTATCATAGCAACACATGAGGAGGAGGGGGTGGAAACAGACAGGTGAAGAAGAAAAAAGGAACTCGCTAGAAGCTTCAGCATTCACAGTGAAAATGAGTCAGCAGGATTCAACAGGAAATGAAAAGAAAAGGGAGTAACGATTACAAAAAAAAACTGCATTGTGGCAGAAAATGGTCAACAGTTTCCTGAGACCTTTTTTAAACCTTTGAGTCTATTACTGGGGAAAACTTAAAGGTAGACTTCATCAACCTACAACCCCAGCAGGCTGCCAAATAACAAAGACGGCCTCAGTGTTACGCCATCAACTGGGCCGCGCTACTGAAACTGAAACTGAGTGAGTGCTCTATGGCTCCATTAAGTACCCCACCCCCCTTTTTACCCGGCTGATGACAGACTCTCTCACAGTGCCCTGGTCAAGATTTACTATCCCGGTTCTGTCCCCACTTCCGCCCCGGCTCAAAGAGCCCACTGTGCCAGAGCAGTTAGCGGGGAGTGTGTTCACAGACGGGATGGGATGACAGAGTGTTTGTGCAAGGACAGCGAATTAAATGACCGAGAGAACATGGCTGTTCTCAAGTGCAATATGCCAAGCGAGAGTGTGTAAGGAAGAATATTTGAGTTTGTTTTGAGGGGGCTTGTTTGTGTTTGGATTAACAGGAAGTGTCCTGGTTACTTCTGGACTAAAACCCTTCAGAAACTTCTCAGTGTTTGCTGCACGAGAAGCAGGTTGGAGGAACAAAATGGGAGAAAAAAAAGACAAGAATGGCAGAGTGGAAAAGTTCTGACTCGTTTACTTCTCAGTATCCAGAGGAGAGAACAAAATGAGATAATAATTAACATTTGTGTGGAGTGCTTCTCCAATGATTGGCTGCGACTGCATACAGATGCCTTGTTTATCAGAGCCTTTCCTACTGTCGTGCCCTGCTAAGATGTGGTTTGCGTGTGCATCCATAAATAAATACATGAAATATGTGTTTCTATCTCCGCCTTAAACATTTCATTGATCTAAGACATGCAAGATGTCTCATCGCATTTGAAAGCAGTAATTATCCATCACCCACCACACCAATTATGCCATTAGTGAGGCCAGTGCAGAGCTGCATATGTGTAATAACATGTTGTGTGTGTTTTACAAAAGGAAAAAATAAAAAAAAGGCCTTCCCTTCTGAGTTAAAGAGACTGAGGCCACAAAAAGATGTATATTTTCTATTAAGTAACTAAAAACAGAGCTCAGAGTAACATATAAACTATCTAAATAGACAGGACCTGACCTCAGTTTGAAGCTAACGGCTGCACTGGAGTAAACTTCCAAACATACCGTCATAAAAATAAAAAAATTGAAATCATCAGATTGAGAAAAGAAACTAAAAAAAAAAGGAAATGTAGAGAAGAAAACTGAAGTTGGGGATGTACACAAAAAACCCCAAATAACCAATGACAATATACTGAAAAGTACATTTTCTGAACCATTGTTGTTGCTGTGGGTGGAAACATGAGCAACTTCCTACTCCACCTCGGCAGATATCGCAGGCTTTAATAATATCAGGACTGCACACAACTTTGGTGGACGGAGTCGAGGCTGTCGTCATGACCGAGCAGAAGTGACGCAATCAAATCAAAAGGTCAGACCTCCACCTTTTGTCCGGGCACCGTTTATGATAACAAACGGAAGGGAAGCAACATCAGTAAAGCTTGACATTTCACTTATTCAAGGACACAATCCTGCATTGAAAAAGAGGAGTTTGGGGCGTTGCTATAAACAGTAAATCTGAGGTGTAAATCTGAGGTGCTCTTTGCAGAATATTTTTTCACACTACAATTGACCTGTGGTCCAGTTGAATGACATCACATGCAAACAGATATGAGCCATCTGCTCCCCTTTTCATTAAATATTCATTATTATCCATCAATAAAATTAACTTTTTTCAAACATGTTTATTTATGTTCAAATTTAAAAATGATATACAAGATCTTCCTTCTTTTCATAATTTCTTTTGTGTTAATTCCGATATTCATTCTTATGCCACAAGGCACAAAGATGATTTTAATTTACCGTTTTGTAGAACATGTAAACATTTTCTTTTATGTTTTTTTTACTCCCCCTTGTGTAGCTTTTGTTTTGTTTTTTATATGCAAAAATATATATGGAAAATATTCTATATAAGCCACCAGGCTTCTTACTTTCCTTGCATATTATTTCATTGTTTTATAATTTTTTGTTCAATTTATATTGCTAAATAAATAAACTAAAACTAAACTAAACAGTTAACTGTTAAAGGACAATAATGAATGTTAGCCGTGCACATATCAATGAAGACCAGGAGTTGTTTGAGTCATTGTTTGCACAGGTCATACTTTTAAAATGACTACAGCAGAGGACTAATGCCCATGAGTCGGTGGCTCTAAACACACACAGTTTAATACAAACCTGTTAATTAAAGAAAAAGAAAAGTTGAGTGAGTTCAGCAGACACTTACATTGCTGATTTGGTCCTGTGTTTTCTTAATTCTCATCATCTCTGGCGTGTCTGCAACCACGCTGAAACCTTTGCCTTTATTCTTCTCAAAATCCTCCCTGTAGAGAACCTGTGTAACAGAATGAGATTAAAAACAAACGGGAGGTTAAAATAAGCAACACAAATACACCAACATGTGAAATCAAGTATAGCTGACACAAATCCCAACACATGCAGGGTAAATCGTTGTCAATAGAGACTTTGACCTAAATTCTTTAAACATAAAAAATGCTCAACTATAAGTGCCTCTTGTTGTCAAAAGAAATACCAGTCCTGGGTTTTTTACTGAGCCCATAAAATACTTTTACAGGAGCAGGAAAATGGTTTTACTGTGGGCTTTATTTCAGTATTACACCATTAGATGAGCTGAAAAAGAAAAAGCCAAAATGTCACCTCCGTTAAAAGTAATGTTGGAAATGCTTTTTCTTTTCTTAAAATAATCACATCCGTGAAATGTTTGGTCATGTTTGGGGAAATCTAACACATCACAAACAAGAAATATGACTGAGTTTGACACGTTTTTCTAAACAGCAGCAGTTTGATGGTTCAATAAACTTGACTGTGCAAAACTTGAGCACCTAAACCAGTCAAGTTCCGCCCCGTAATATTTAATGTGACTAAGCTGTGTGTATTTTTATGTGTGCAAACAATGTTAGGTGGGCCTTGGATATATTGCTTAGTCTTTTGTGGTGATGACGTTAACTTCCTGTTTGCTCAGGAGTGAAGGCCTTGCATACAGGACGTGGTAGCAACCATATATGGTCAAATGAGAGGTGGTGAGTGGCAAAGTGTGTGTGTGTGTGTGTGTGTGTTTAGCCTTTCCACCCTAGTCTGAGTCTAAGGGCAGGAGAGGAAATGTCCAGCCCAAACAACGCATGAGAACCAGAAATTAGAAAATACCCCCCCCTCTCCGTTCTTCCCTGCGGCTGATCTTTAGCACTCAAACCCACAATACCACATTACAGCGCTGAAACAGGAGAGGTAAGAGTTATTTGTGTTTACTAAGGATGCTGCAACACATCCTGTCTCTTTTCCATCTGATCTTGATGCATGCGAAGACATTTCAAGTCCACCTCCCCACACCGAAGCCTTGTTCCTGCCTCCATGGTGACTGCACCAGTTTTCTGCACTGCTCCAAGAATGAGGCCTGGGTGCACAGTTCATTACCAGGAAACAAAGCTCCATCCCCGCATCCTCTCCTCCAGACATCTAAATAATGTCTGACCTGGCTCAACCCTGCTTAGTGCTGACCGATCCTCCTCTAATCTCCTGACACCACAAGATGAGGTGCGACTGTGATTCACTGCTAATGTGTACAAGCATGCCGTGTGATACGCCCATATCTGTCACCCGTGGTGTGACACCCACCCAGCAAAGAAAACTATACTTGGTTTCATTCTGTGAAAAAAGTCAGCCCACAATTATAAGTCATGAAGATAGATGTGGCTTCAACTCATCTTTGGCCTTCTCAGTCAACAAATGACACTCCTTCATGTTTTGAGGTGTCTGCAACAACTTCCTCTCAGGCTATTCTTTTCTTACTTCACCCACAATCCTTCCTCCTAAAGCTCCTCTTTCATTCATTCATATTTACTGCTCAAAAGCAACAGTCAGTCATCCCATGGAGCGAAAGCTTTTTATTATGATCTTCCACTCTGCCTCTATTTGCATTCCTCAGCTTTCCCTCTTGGGATTTCACTTTTATCTCTTACTCATTCATCCTGCACTTCTCTCTCTTTCTCTCCCTCTCTGTGTATTGGTGCCTTCCTGTCTCATCCTTTTTCCACCCCCCCTCCCTTCTTCCATGTTCGCTTCATTGCTTTCTCTCTCCTCCTCCTCCTCAATTCGCCCTCTCCAGTTTCTTTATTTCCCGCTTTCTGTGTCTTGTTTCTGTTTTCCCTGCAAAGTCTTGTAATGAGGTGTGACAAACCTCTAACCTGCTGCCATGGCAATAAGGTCCCTGTAGCAACGCAGCGCCACCGATGGCGGTGGCGTCTGTGCCTCTCCTCTCTCTGTTCGTCATTCTGTCTTTCTGATCTCCCTTTTCCTGCTCTGCCCAGTCTGGCCTTATGATCCAGGTCCTGGTTTCTGCCCTCCCAAAGGGTTTTTTTTCCCTCTTGCCACTGTTTGGTTTAAGGTTTTTCTCCCACTAGGGGAGTTTTTACCTGCCATTGTTTATGTAATAATTGCTCGGGGGTCATGGGTCTCTGGAAAGCACCTATTGACAACTATTGTTATATTGTATTTTGCAGACGGGTCTATTTTCATACATAAGACGTAGGGCTGGGCGATTTTGGACAAAAATAAAATCCCGATTTTTTTTCTCTGAAAACCCGATTTTCGATTTCGATTTATTTGGTAAAACTACAAAAGACAATGGAATAAATTCTTTCAAATATTTTATCTTTATTTTTAAAGAAAAATAGCAAACAAATGTCCCTATTGGGAATGAAGTGCAATTGAAAGATACTGTAAATCCTCCTTGAGTTTAGTAAAGTGACAACATTTACAATTTTCTTGACCAAACAAAGATGACTAGACGAGCTCTGTCTGTAATGCAGCCAGCTGCAAAAAAGTAAAATCGATTTTCTGATTTTCCTTTTTTTAACATCGTCTTGATTAATAAATCCGATTTAGATTTAAAATCCATTAATCGCACAGCCCTAATAAGACGCATCGGGTTAAAAGGTGCATGATAAAACATATAAAGCGAAACAAAACATTCTTGTAAGTTGAACTTTATTCAACTTATTCACAATAACTCAGAATATCGTTCAGCTGTAACTAATACACTCACATTTTCAATCATTTGTGTTCCACAAATAAAAAGTGGCGGAGTTAAGTGTATGATTGGTTCATCGTTGCCAGCGATAGCGGGCACCTGAAGTTAGTGTGAGGTTGGAACAATCTTGTATTCCAACATTTGATTATAATTGGATTTTGATATAGATTTGAACGTTGGCTTGACGTCTAGTTATAGTAAGGTAACATGGACCGCAGCAGTGATTCTCAACCTGGGGTCCGTGGTGTAAAAAGATCTTCCGACATTTATAGAAACAGATTATTATTTTACTCAAATGTGACCGAGACCTTTATCTACCTGAACTACAGAGGGTAACATGACCTTTTACCCTTTAGTGTAATTTGTTGCATTTTAATAAGAAATCTTGCACCCGTTTGCATTGTTGAGGTTACTGCATGACACTGTTCATGCAAACGTAACATGATCGGCATCCTTTTCAAATTATGAGCCCTCTAGAGTTTCAGTGGACGTACACCATTCATTTCTCTAAAATGCTTTTATTGTGAAGTATTTGCAGGAACGCTCAGTAACTTGCAAAGTTCAAGTTAGTGCTTGAAATTGCAATAATGTAAAAAAAAAAAAAAAAAAAATATAGAATATTCTAATTTTTTGAGATAGGATATTTGAGTTTTCTTAAGCTGTAAGCCATGATCAGCAATATTAACATAATAAAAGGCTTGCAATATTTCAGTTGATTTGTGATGAATCCAGAATGTATGACATTTTTGCATTACAGAAAATAAAGGACTTTACCACAATATTCTAATTTTCTGAGACAGTCCTGTATAGGGGGGTTCTAAGAATTGATCACAAATTTGCAGGGTGTCCAGGACCCAAAAAAGGTTGAGAACCACTGGACTAAATGTTAAATGACGGTTGCCTGCCAGCACTACATAATTAGTTATCTAATGTCGTCTGACGTTGCGACCCGTATCCAACAAGGACCGACTTTAATACAACGTCCCTGTGTCAGCTGGGAATGGTCCGACAGTCAAGCAGAGCAGCTCCGTCGATTAAAGTCCCACTAAAACATTTTGACACATTTTTGAGCTGGGTTAAAACTTGTTTGAGGTCAGTAAGTGCAACAAGAATTCCTACACAAGGCGCCACGGCTTATAAGGCGCTCAGCCAATTTATGAGAAAATGTAACGATTTTATAGTGCGTAAAATATGGTAAATAAAATTGATTTGGTGAGGTCACAGGCCGCTCTCTCTAAGGGCTTTCAACTTCCTTATGGCAACACACAGGCCCTTTTAAAATATGTAGGGCATATTCTGCGGCAAAAAAACAAACTATGTTCTGTTATTGAAAGGGACATTTTTCATAATTTTATTTTACAAGATTACCTACAGGATTGTCTCAGAAAATTAGAATATTGTGATTTTCTGTAATGCAATTACAAAAACAAAAATGTCATACATTCTGGATTCATTACAAATCAACTGAAATATTGCAAGCCTTTTATTATTTTAATATTGCTGATCATGGTTTACAGCTTAAGAAAACTCAAATATCCTATCTCAAAAAATTAGAATATTCTGTGAATCTTAAACTGTAAGCCATAATCAGCAATATTAAAATAATAAAAGGCTTGCAATATTTCAGTTGATTTGTAATGAATCCAGAATGTATGACTTTTTTTTTTTTTTTTTTTTTTTTTTTTTTTAAATTGCATTACAGAAAATAAAGAACTTTATCACAATATTCTAATTTTCTGAGACAGTCCTGTAGTTGCATGATTTGGAGATGTTTATTTGCAAAATCAATTTTGTTTTTACTCTTTATTAATAATCACATGTCCCCATGACACAAACATTAACAACTGAGTGACTAAGACAAACAAAAGAGAAACCATTATAATAATGAGCATCTTTTCATGGAGGCTGTTGCGATTAGAAAAACACCATCTGCCCCTCGGTCCTTCAGTTACCCCCCTCTAAATAATATGACTGCTCTCCGTTCTCACATGTACGTGCGTCACCTCATCTGTGGTGTTTGACAAAGAAATTTGTAAATGATAAGTGTTTTGATGAGCCCTGTATCCTTCTCTAGATTATTCTCTCCTCTCCACTAAATGCTTTGAAAACAAAACAAAAAATAATTAAAAAGGCTGAAAATATAAACTTGAGTGGATTTTCGCACAATTTATGTTTTAAATAGTTATTGTGGTGACCACAGTTGACTGAAAATGAAAGAGCTCAAGCACACAACAGGACTGAGGTGTGAAACATCGAGTGATGGCTCAAAGGTCGTCAAGTGTCAAAAAGTTTTCCCACCATAAACAGACATCACATTCTGTATTTAACTAAAGCCAGTCAAAGTGGAAAAACATTGTTACATGTCTGAAGATGAGCAGTAACCACCCCCACTGTCTATTAGGATCTTTATGAAGCAATAACACATGACCCAGTTCTGAAGGATATTTCTGTCATTGAGGGTTTTTTTCTCTTTTAGAAGTGACTACATATTTGGGTCTTCATACTTTTAGCTTCAGCACAATGGCTGTAGTTGTATTCTTTGTGGTTAAAAATTAGATTTCAGTCATATTTGCATAGAGGAATGGTCATAAACAGGGGAACTCATAGAATGTGGTATTATATACAGAGGTCATCTGTGCTCTTAATCTCATGCAAATCTGCCCTGCCCATAGTTGGGAATTAAAATCCATAAGAAAATTAAATGCAATATTTTGTTGAACAACAACCCCCATTTCTTCCCCCCACCCACATCTCCACAACTTCCTTCTGCTTCTTTACAATTTAAGACTTATAGAGGCTTCTAATTACAGATTATGGCTTGAGCAGTATCCATTGTCAATCATTCACAGAAAGTGCTAGATCAAATCCACTGAAAGAGACATTTTGAAAGATCATGAGATGGATTAGATGCAAATAGTAAAGAATTTGAAAGTCTCAACAGGTATGTGGAAGTCTAATACTAACATCAGGTTTATATCTAGAGATATATACACTTCACCTCATTTCTCTATACCAGGGGTCAGCAACCCGCAGCTCTAGAGCCGCATGCGGCTCTTTAGCGCTGCCCTATTGGCTCCTGGAGCTTTTTCAAAAATGTTTGACCTCTTTTTTCCTTTTTTCTTCTTTTTTTCTTGTTTATTTTCCTTTTTTCTTCCTTATTCCTTTCCTTTTTAATCTCGACATTTCAACTTTTTTCTCAAAATTTTTACTTTTTTCTCGACATTTCGACATTGTTCTCGAAATTTTGACATTTTTCTCGACAATTTTCACTAAATTTTGACTATTTCCTCGACATTTCGACTTTTTTCTCGACATTTCAACTTTTTTCTCAACATTTCGACTTCTTTCTCGAAATTGTACTTCATTATTAATCACGACATTTCGACTTTTTTCTCGAAATTTTGACTTTTTTCTCGTCATTTCGACTTTTTTCTCAAGATTGTACTTCAACATTAATCTTGACATTTCGACTTTTTTCTCAAAGTTTATACTTTTTTTCTTTTCTTCTTTTTTTGTCTTCATTCTAAGGCTGATACAAGACTTTTCATTATTTGCGGCTCCAGACACATTTGTTTTTTGTGTTTTTGGTCCAATATGGCTCTTTCAACATTTTGGGTTGCCGACCCATGCTCTATACAGAGATCCCTCACATTTATATGATAATGCAAATAAATGCTAGTAAAACATATACTTTGCTTATCATATGTATGAGAGACAAAAAAACACACCTAGAAAGACAATATAAAAATCACATGACATTTACAGATAATACTACACATGTAGCAGGGGATCATGTGGAAAAATACAGACGCAGTTAAGCAAGTAGCATTCAACTATTAGCCAAGCTGGACGCCACAGCAAAAATGCAAATAAGGAGAGACAAGAGTGATACAAGCAGCACTGGGACTCAGCATTACTGCCAACATACTCCAGCATAACAAAGACTGACTTTGTTGGGATATAATCTGAAGTTTATTTTCCAGGCCCCCGTTAGTTTATTGTTTTACTGAAGAAGTTATAATAATTTAGCTCTGCAAATCATTTTCCTTTTGGGTAAACGTTGTTTGGAAAACACTGTCACTCCATGCTCATTGCTTTCCCAACCAGAAGTTTTGCCCATGTGTCTGCTGGTAATCAATTCTACGCTCGACTTCTCTCGCTCAAAGCCATGAGTTTGTTCAAATAGAAAGAGACTGATGAGATTGATTGAAAGTGGGGTGACAGGCAGTTCTTGCTCCAAAACTGATAATTGCAGTAGAGCGTGTTCAAACCAAGTATGTCTTTTTACTGAATTGGTTATTGAAAAGTGAGTTTGATTAACAAATGATGGCTGCATGACTGATGGAAATATGTCACCTGGCTTTGCATCTTGCTCTGCTGTTTCAGGCGGAGATTCTCTGGAGTGTCAGCCACACAGGTGAAGTTTGTCTTGGGATAGTGTCTGGAAAAATAAGCACAAAGAAAGTACAGTTAATGCAAACAGTGAGATGCCAGCTTTAACTCAAGACTCTCACTGTGGCTCAAGTCTAGAATCTAAGAGAAAAAACGCAAAAAGCAAAACAGCATAAAACTAATCAGCATGCAGTCTAGGGCATCATTGTGGAGGTATTTCACATTCAAGCTGGTCCTGATGTTGAGTTAGGATACCCTGTAGATAAAAAGCATGTTACTACAACACAATGAGGGTCAAAGAAGTCTGAAAAAAGCAGAGGTGTCAAAAGTATTCACATTCATTACTCGGGTAGAAGTATAGATACTAGAGTTTAAAAATACTCCTGAAGAAGTTGAAGTATCAACTCAAGTTTTTTACTCAAGTAAAAGTATAAAAGTACTGGTTTCAAAACTACTTAAAGTATAAAAGTAAAAGTAATGTAACGGGGAAAAAAGCCATTAAGGACAAAAGCCATTGAAAATGAATGTATCTTAGTATAATGTAAATATAGTAAAGAACTATATGTGTACTATTGAGCATTAACATGTGTTTCAGAGAGCAGAAGATATGATGACTAGTTGCCTATAAGTATTGTAATGGTGCAAAAAGTCAAACTTCAGAGGCATGTTATCATTTATCCTAACCTTTATTGGAATGTACATCCAAGTTTAGTTGCAGGAATCTGAGGGAACGGATGTAAGAACAAAACTGGACAAGAACATCTGAAACAACCACAACCAAATTCACTCTATCCGGATGGAGCAATTTAACTGGATAGTTTTTTGTTTAAAGGCCGAAATGAAATAGAGTAACGAAGCTGTTTTTAAAATGTAAGGAGTAAAAAGTACAGATAATTGTATGAAAATGTAAGGAGTAAAAGTAAAAAGTCGTCTGAAAAATAATTACTCCAGTGAAGTATAGATAACCAAAATTTCTACTCAAGTAAGGTAACGAAGTATTTGTACTTTGTTACTTGACACCTCTGGAAAAAAGGGAGTGTGGGCAGAAGCTGTATAGGAAATGAGAGTATGGGGGGAAGCCTCAAGGTTAAAAGTTTGGAGATGAGCCATGGTGGGTGTGAAACAAAGCTTTGCAAGCTCACAAAACACATGCATGTACTCTGTTGATCGCAGGAACTGTGTTATGTGGATAAGAGGAAGAGGAACAGCATGCAGCAGACACAGCAGTGGCGTCACAGATACAGTAAGTGTGAATGATGTCATGGGCAGCGCCTTCCAGCAGAACATGATGACAAGTCTTCTACTGAACAGATCCTGGAAACATTTTCTGACGATGTCAGATTCATTTACAAACCCAACTTTCTATCTGAATCAAATGTAAACATGCAAGCTTAAACCTGCAGCTTCTACGCAGGCACACAGCTTGCCAAGCCAGTCACCACAGACTGTTCTATTGATTGCCTAAACTATCAGCTGCCTCGTGATTAGTGGTTAGTATGTGTGGCACAAGTCTGTTTTATTACACACTGGAGGCTTCTGAGCAGAAGCGGCCTCAAGTCTGTGAGCAACAGTGCCTGCCAATTCAGCGAGGTCCTTAAGGCATTTAAGACAAGTCCAGAGGGAGATGAAGAGCCTAACCGCATCTCAAACTGCTCATATGGATGGCAATTCCCAGCGTTCCTTCAGGGTGCTGACTGTCCTCAAAAATCTTCAAGTATATCCATGCCTCTTGGTAACCCACTTAGGCAATATGTTTACAGTTTCCTTGACAACACGGTCAACAAACTTAATGGGCATTTCTACTGATGTGATTAAAGGACGCAAGAAAACAAAGGACAGGGGCTGATGAATTGTCCATAAAAACAACATCACAAAACATCAACTACTTCCAGAAAAGCCTTGAAGTGGGAAATGGAAAACAAGTTTAATTCAGAGAAAAGTTGTGGTTTTTAAGTTCTCTAATATAAACACCAACTTAAACATTTGATCTTTCACTGTATCCATCTATAAAGTCAGGGCTGTTCTCCAACTGGCCTTTTTACAACTGAGCATACTCATTTAACTGAAGCAGCTACAGAACTGCCATCTACAACATTCAGATTTAGTGGTTTGCCAAGTTTGCAGATCAGGTTGGGCAAGCAAATCAAACAATGCAAATGAAAGGACGGCCATTGTTGTGACATATCTTATTACAGAAGCAAAGGACATTTTCCTAAATGGACACAGCAGTTTTTAGTACGGTATGTAAACATATAAAAAGTGACACTTTCATGACTATCAGTCGCATGTTAAAAGTCTGTCATCCAATGAATACTTATCTACCTTTTTGGGGTCCTGGACCCCCTGCAAATTTGTGATCAACTCTTAGTACTCATGAAACCAGCACACATGCAGCGGCACCTGAGCACCAGGCATCATCAGTGGGCAAGTCTGCTCAGTTTTCCACTCGAAAATTATCAGAGTTCAGGGCAGCGCAAAATCCTACATGTGCCACAAGTAAAACTTCAGCAACTTCTGAATGACGTGACGCCTATATTTTCCGAAAAACAGATTTTTTAATAATTCAAAAAAGGTTTTAATGGATAAAAAAATACCATATATATATATATATATATATATATATATATATATATATATATATATATATATATATATATATATATATATATATATATATATATATCCTACCTTATCTTATTATATGTCCCATATATGGACTCACTTGAATTTTACAAAAAAATACTAGTTATTTGGGATGTTGTTGTTGTTTTAAGCGTCAAAATGTCATGTGGTGCGACCGTCCGACCATGACTCTTGTTTTGATAACTTTTTTGAAATCATTCTAAATGTATTTAAATCAATCTTCTGCCCTATCTGGCATGATTTCCAAAATGTCTTGTGTATAAGATTTATACACATTTATATTTATATTTCCATCATAATATACAAACAAAGTTTGACTGATGTCCATTTTATGAAATATCACGTGATGCGACCATTAAAATAACAATTTTTGTATAATACTGAAAATTTGTAAAAAAAAAAAAAGATGTCAAGATGTTAAGGAAATTAATTTATTTTAATATGAATCATGGTTGCACCACATGACTTTTTTTAAGGCTAGTGCCAATTAATCTTGACAAAAATCACTTAATTTAAAAGTTTTATATGAATTTATGTGTACACAACATTCTTAATGTTTGAACTACTGCAATAGATTTCTTTTTATTATTATTTTAAAATTGACCTGTTGAAAATCCTTATTCCTCATTGACCCTTATCCTGTTTTGTTACATCTATCTACCAAGGAGGTGCTGCTGATTTATGTTTTTTTTGTTATGGAAAAGGCAGTTTTTGCAGTTTGTCAAATTCCCAGGGGGAAATTGGGTGCTAACTTCAACAAAATGAGTGTTCTCACATGGTGCTACAGCAATGCGTACCTGAATGCAGATACTCCTGTGAATGTATTACCAGAAAAGTATAAACCCATCTGCCCATCTAAATAAAGCATGGAAATTAATATTTGCTCATTTTCCTACCCTCTGGAGTTGGGTGTGTCTGGTTTGTGCTGGAAAACATTTCCTTTCACGGGGCTGCAGATTGTAAACAATCATGATCAGCATCTGTGCTCGTGTCATCAGAACCTTCTGTTGCACTTGCAGTCCCAGTATAACTGGGCAAACAAACTCAGGGAACGCAGGAGTAAATTTGTGACAGAGTTAGATCCCGTAGCAAGCTTCTTGTGCTTGGGTTTTCACAGCCACATGACTGAGTAACCACCAGTCAGTGTTCATACTGACACGCACAGGTGGAGCTGAAACATGAACAAATTCTTAAGAGGTTGTGATCAAAGTAACGTGGAGGTGTGACTGGGGTGGTGGGCCAACTCTTATAGTCACACACAAACACACCACTGTGCAGGAGGAGAGGCCTGTTTGCACTCTAGAAGCAAGAGATGTTGTGTTTGACTCTGTGGGACCAGGAAAAGATGTAATGCATCATTCAACAGCAACATCTACACGTACACACTATTCTCCTCAACACGTTACACTGCCATCTGAGGAGAAGTAAGCTGCTGTATGACAATATAGTCAGTGATGTTTACTAAAGAATAAAGCAACCCACTCTATATGTTTGGTGCTAGACCTTTCAGACAGTCAGAGACTAGTGTTGGCCCGATCGATCGGGCCCGATCACGGCATTTTCAAAACATCGGTATCGGCCAAAAAAGTATCGGGACATACCTAGTTATTAATGTTTTTAATATAGATTAAATAATTTTATATATCGTTGCATTTAACGTCACTTCCGGCCGGCGTCACTTCCGGAAGTGACGAAGTAAGCAAAACTAACATGGTTTACATGTTTGAATTGTGAAATTTTATATATGTTCATGTTGTATTAAGTTGCTGCTATTCATTTCATGCCATTCAGAATATTGCACTAAGGTTAAGCCAAAAAGTATTTTAATTTTCTTGTGTTTGTGAGTTTGATTGACTCATTCAACTACCTCTTTTGAAGTTAAATTTATTTTTGTTATTGCACTATTCTGCACTTTTTGTTTTAGTTTACAATTTCATGTTTCTACATTTTCGTGGCACCAGTGCTGATAAGCGTTTTTGGAATATATGTCCATCTTGTTCTCCAATGGACAATAAAAGAAACTTTTTTTTTTTTTTTTTTTTTAATTCATTGCCAAAATGTATCTGATCGAGAAAAAGTATCGGAAATGTATCGGGAGCCAAAAAGGGTGATCGGATCGGGAAAAAAACCGGATCAGCAGATACTCAAACTCAAGTCATTGGGATCGGATCGGGAGTTAAAAAATCCTTATCGGGACAACCCTATCAGAGACCGTAGAAGAGGAAAAAAAACAAAACAATTCTGCATCAAAATCTGGAAAATACCCAGCACCTGTCACACTTTAAAAAATATAAATAAATAAATAAAAATGACCAAATAAAGATTAGATTTGCAGTCATTAAGGCAATGTCACACCACTGGCTCTTTCCGTCTCCAGGGGAAAGTTTTAATTCCTCTGTGTGGTTATCTGCTCTCCTTACTCTCCCACAACCTCCAATGACTGATTGTCCATCTCGGGAAGAAACTCAGGGAAGGGAGTGGAGTACAGTAAAAACAAACAATGCCTATATCAATTATCGAGGTCAAATATAGAAAGAGTTATGATAAAGCAGCTATCCCACATAAAAGCACAGTTCGTTGCCTGCATTCCTCTCATGAAGCATGAGGCTCTTCTACTGATGTTTACCCTGTTTGTTCCTTTTTATACAAACAGAAATAGGTATAATAAACACACACTGAAGGGTTTCGCTCCCATGCAGAAGGAACATGGGAGGCAGGAAAAGGAAAACGATGAAAGCACTTTTTTACCTTTCATAAAGTTTATATCAGGCACCTGCTCAAGGTCAACGCCCTGACGATTAATATGAGTCAAAGTACGGACAAGGTCACGCTCAGATAAGTTCAGGAAAACTGATGATTAAATAAAAAAAAGGTCTTTATTAATTATACACGGTGAAGTTGAATATTATCAGTTTATATATGATATAAATATAAACCAAGAAGAGTCACAGGTGTTGATTAGCTAGAATCATACACCAAATATAAAAGTGCAACATGGGTCCACGGCTTGAATTACCATGTCTATGTCAAATGGTGCATATGGTAGAAAAAAAGCACAGATTTAAATGTGTCGTTCAATTTAAAAAACTCAATATATTTAGTATATACAGGACTGTCTCAGAAAATTAGAATATTGTGATAAAGTTCTTTATTTTCTGTATTGCAATTAAAAAAACAAAAATGTCATACATTCTGGATTCATTACAAATCAACTGAAATATTGCAAAGCCTTTTATTATTTTAATATTGCTGATTATGGCTTACAGTTTAAGATTAAGATTCCCAGAATATTCTAATTTTTTGAGATATGATATGAGTTTTTTTTAAGCTGTAAGCCATGATCAGCAATATTAAAATAATAAAAGGCTTGCAATATTTCAGCAGATTTGTAATGAATCCAGAATGTATGACATTTTTGTTTTTTGCATTACAGAAAATCACAATATTCTAATTTTCTGAGACAGTCCTGTATACCGCACTTTTACATATTCGTGTTAATGCATGAAGACATTTCAAGCCTCCATCAAAGGACAGCACTTGCTCATTGTTTAATAGGATGATCTTGAGAAAAAGATGAATGTGTATGTTTAACTTAGAAATCACTTGCATCAAGTTTTTTTTTTTTTTTGTCATTGGATCTTGTAGTCAATGCTAGATTTAATTTGGTCTTCTCAGACTTAATAGTCCTTGATGGAGTTATAAATGTTCAAGTTTAATAAGCACACTTTTCTTGAGAAGGGATCTTCATGAACACGAAGTATCAGGTAACAAGAAGTGACTCAAGGAAAATTATTCATAGTTTTCCGTTTACATTGATTACATCAATTTGCAAATTCCTGTACCTGTATTCTCCGATGGAAAGTTTACCGACGAGTTAAAACTACAAAAAAACAAACAGCTAAAACAGTTGAGCAACTGAATTTGCGATTAAAACAGTGATTGAGCGTCGATTGCTCTACTCTTTGTTACTCTGTTATAATTGAAAAATGGATGCTTGATTCAGACGTGGAGCATAATCACTTACCCACAAATAGTTTTTTCTTATGCTGTATACTAAAAAAACAAACACACAAAAAAAAAACATAATTCTTCCAACCAACCACTAATATTGATCACAGCAGGAACAAACTCTACAGTAAACAACTGAGCAGAAGCTAGATTGTGGTCAGCTTGGTTCCCACTCATACTGAAATTGATAATACTAGCACGACATGATGATTTATTTCTCCTTCAGTAACATGGCAGTTCGGCAAACAAGCTTGTCAGAACATGAAGCAATGGCTTCTCTCTGCATTCTCTCTCAGATAGCATGCACTCACTCCAGCTCTGACGAATGCACTCAGAGGAGAAATTTTGAGTAATGAAAAACGGATTCCGTGGATTCCTGATGAGCCTTTAGCGTGTGAGCACGTACTGAAGCATGAGTGGACATGCTAGTTTTCAGAATGTCCACTTTTGTCACTGCAGAGGAACTTTAGGAATTTCCTTTGTTGATACCCCCTTCCCCACTGAGAAGTTAGAGGGGAGGGAGGCACTTTCCCACACCACCACAGGCCTTCTCTGTGAAGGGGGGGCTGAAGTATCGCAGATAAACAGCAGAAGAGGAAGAGAGGGGCCGTAGTTGGGTTGCAACGTGCACACTCACACAAACATTTGGAGACTCCCATTTCAAGCTGTGGACGGATTAAATAGTGCTGTCAGCGTTGAGGGGGCGCAGACAGCACCCCGTGAAAATAAAAACATGAGACATGCTGACTAGGGATGGGCGGTATGGACTAAAAAATGTATCACGATAATTTCTGGAATTTATCCCAATAACGCTACCTTCCTTCCTTCCTTCCTTCCTTCCTTCCTTCCTTCCTTCCTTCCTTCCTCCCTCCTCCCTCCCTCCCTCCCTCCCTCCCTCCCTCCTCCCTCCCTCCCTCCCTCCCTCCCTCCCTCCCTCCCTCCCTCCCTCCCTCCCTCCCTCCCCTCCCTCCCTCCCTCCCTCCCTCCCTCCCTCCCTCCCCTCCCTCCCTCCCTCCCTCCCTCCCTCCCTCCCTCCCTCCCTCCCTCCCTCCCTCCCTCCCTCCCTCCCTCCCTCCTTCCTTCCTTCCTTCCTTCCTTCCTTCCTTCCTTCCTTCCTTCCTTCCTTCCTTCCTTCCTTCCTTCCTTCCTTCCTTCCTTCCTTCCTTCCTTCCTTCCTTCCTTCCTTCCTTCCTTCCTTCCTTCCTTTCCTTCCTTCCTTCCTTCCTTCCTTCCTTCCTTCCTTCCTTCCTTCCTTCCTTCCTTCCTTCCTTCCTTCCTTCCTTCCTTCCTTCCTTCCTTCCTTCCTTCCTTCCTTCCTTCCTTCCTTCCTTCCTTCCTTCCTTCCTTCCTTCCTTCCTTCCTTTCCTTCCTTCCTTCCTTCCTTCCTTCCTTCCTTCCTTCCTTCCTTCCTTCCTTCCTTCCTTCCTTCCTTCCTTCCTTCCTCCTTCCTTCCTTCCCTCCCTCCCTCCCTCCCTCCCTCCCTCCCTCCCTCCCTCCCTCCCTCCCTCCCTCCCTCCCTGGGCTCATTTCCTCAATTTATCATTTTTACCGTGAGATACAAATTCTTACCGTGGGGAATTTTTTTGACGGTTTATCGTGAACGGTAAAATATCGCCCATTCCTAATGCTGACTGATCTACACGCAAAGATGAGCTGGGGATGACTTACGCATTGCAGTATGGTTTCTTGTCGAAACCTTTGTAATTCTTCATGTTTAGAGTCATTTTGCAGTAGTCGCAGCTGAAGCATCCTTTATGCCAGATCTGTCAGAGAGAAAGAGAGTAGAAAAAAAAATGTTAACTTCACTCGGCCAAAGGGAGAGGCAGCCGACTAAACACCATTATGGACAGAAAAGCTAATGTAATGATTGCAGCCTTGACGACTTTATTCCACGAGGAGTTAAGCGCGAGCGCGTTCGGCCTGTGAGAAATAAGAGTGAAGCAATGCAGCTTGTGTTATGCCGGCACTCAACAGTTTACAAGAAAACAGCTTCTCCTCAGATGGCAAATTGAATGGGTACTATTTATAAGTACACTGGGTGGGTTGTTGTGGTACAAGTAACAAGTCAAGTCAAGTCAAGTCTTCATGTAGCACTTTTAAAACCCAAAGAACTATAACGTTTGTAACTGAGAAGTATGCAACTTTCCTTTCGTCATCTAATCCTGTGGTTGGGAATTTTTAGATCTTTATCATTAATAGATGACTTCAGACTTCAGATGCTATTTGATAGACGAATGCTACAACTGGCCATCTCCGTACTTTCCAAACCTTTTCTATCTAATGGTCATGAGACCATGGTCAGTTCTCCGGCCACCCCTTTTTTAATTCATGCCCCTTTTCTGTCTCTTTCCTGGCACTGGCTGATCTGTGGCCTTAAGGTTCAATGAGAGACTGAAGTTGAGAGATTTGGACAAGCCCAGGAGGAGTGAGCAAACATGAAAGTAAGGATGTGGAGAAAGCTGGAGGAAGGGTGGGTAAGAGAAGCAAAAAAACAGAATGAAGAACTGATCTGGCTTTTCCTGCTATTGTCAAGGGAAAGAAGGGAGGAGTGTACAACACATGGAGAAAAAGGGAGGGAAAGAAAGAAAGAAAGTCCCTCCAATTTTTCACCATTAATTTCAATTACCCAGCCATCCACCCACAGAACTCTACTCGTCCACATACAGGCAGAAAAAGATGATTAAAAGCAGAAGTTGGAACTGCAGAAACATGCACAAGTACAACACCATCTAACTGTCACACCAAAGCTACTTCTGAGGTTAGGAGACGGGCATTAGTGTCAGGAAAATCCATCATTTCCTTGCATTCAGCGATAATTAGATAATACAGCATGTGTTACAGCTTCTGTAAACTGGGGGATAAATCATTAGGATACTGGGGTTTAGTGTCTATGAAAAGCAGATGATCTACACACTGTTATGCCAGTGCAATGTATGGAATCACAAATCCACTTTGCAATGAGCAGTTCACCTCGGAAGATTATCAAACAAACAATCTAAAATATGACTAAAGGGTGGATTTAACTACACGTTTATTTGTCCAATCTGGTTTTATGGACCACCCAGGATGGTTTGCACAGACAAAAAGCAAGTGTATGTATGAGTTTGTAGCTGCAGGCAAGCAATCACGCACGGAGGCATACAAAGAAGAAGGTTCTGAGTGAGAACAGGGCCTAGGCTGTGATCTACAGCCCAACACACTGGGCCAAGTCTTCAAATGCAATCCTTATCCCACTACAGCCCAGTCAGGGCCTAAGGGAGTTGCAGATGGACACATCCTGTTACTTTTTCATTGCTCTCTTTCTGCATTATTCTGGCAAGTTCTGCAATAGCAAATCCCTTTATAAACAACAGCAGATTTCCATTTCATCCAGCCTCAGCTGATTCACAGCTGTGGTCACTACCATTTCTGCACTGAATTTGTCTAGTGCGTGTAATTATAAAGCAGCAGAAAGCATTGAATTCTCTCATTTCCTCAAATTTGTGATTGCAGCCAAAAACTTAAACTTTCATTGTGACATCTAAACAGATAAATGTTACTGCAAATACTGAAAACTAGGGTTGTCCCGATTAGGATTTTTTAACTCCCGATCCAATCCCGATAACTTGAGTTTGAGTATCTGACGATCTCGATTTTTCCCGATCCGACCAATTTTTTTGGCTCCAGATACATTTCCGATACTTTTTCCCGATCAGATACATTTTGGCAATGAATTTAGAAAAAGAAAAAAAAAAAAAAAAAAAAAAAAAAAGGACTAAAACTCAAAATATTAGTTTCTTTTATTGTCCATTGGAGAACAACTTGGACATATTTCAACAAAACTTATCAGCACTGGTGCCACAAAATGTAAAAACATGAAATTGTAAACTAAAACAAAAAGTGCAGAATAGTGCAATAACAAAAATAAATAAATTTAACTTCAAAAGAGGTAGTTGAATGACATCCAGTCAAACTCACAAACACAAGAAAATTAAAATACTTTTTGGCTTAACCTTAGTGCCACATTCTGAATGGCATGAAATGAATAGCAGCAGCTTAATGCAACATGAACATATATAAAATTTCACAATTCAAACATGTAAACCATGTTAGTTTCGCTTACTTCGTCAGCCGGAGTTGATGCCGGCCGGAAGAGACGCCGGCCGGAAGTGACGTTAAATGCAACGATATATAACATGATTTAATATATATTAAAAACATTAATAACTAGGTATGTCCAGATACTTTTTTGTCCGATACCGATGTTTTGAAAATGCCGTGATCGGGACAACACTACTGAAAACTCAGTTGACTATGCACCAAGAACACTCTTTGAGATTCTTTTTTTCCAAAGTAAATACTGACCTTGGGGCGACTCTTCAGAACAAGTCAAGTGTTTAGAAAAACTATCTCTATACCTCGCCCCAAACAGTTAACCCCCATTTCACCAGGATGTCTCCCGTCAACCCCCATGCTCACTGGACAACACAACCCTCTCAGGTGACAGGTAACAGATGCCTTGCAGAAAGTGCTGAAACCAAAGTTCCTCCAGGGGGGAACGGCTCACAAGGGGGCAGATCTAATGGGAGGTGCTTAAATGCTTAAAGGACACACTAAATACATAGCTAATCAAGCAATACTTGGAGGCGGTCAGGTGCCATCATTGTCACCATTATATAAATACTAAGAACAGACTACTTCAAACATTGAAAATACCACATACACATGCATTTAGCTAGGAATTTTCTTAAACTGCATGGCTGAACACATGTCTCTTGACTGCCACAAACAGTGCTAAAGCTCCATATTCTAGAAAGCAACTGATGTTACACCACTAATTCACAAGTTTTTCTACTGGGTGCCACATTTCAGTTTATTTTTGCACGCTCATTTTGCCCTCAGAGTCCGCATAGAACTTGGGAGTCGTTTCTCTGTTTAGCTACGTTTTGAAAACTTTGAGAAGGTTAAACAAGGTTTCTTCCGTATTGTTTGCCGTCTGCAATTTCACTTCAAAATAAAGACACGTTAATCAAGTCAAACTGGTCTGCACTCGAAAGAGTGCAGGTTCCATAAACAGGTCTGTGTGTCAGAGCTGCAGGCATGCGTGCGTCTTACGTGTGGGGCTGAACAACAACACAAAACAGAAATGAAACCACGGCGGACTTTTTGAATAAATGCTGACCGTGTGGTCATTCCCCAGGACGCTGAATAAGGTGCATCAAAATAAAACGGCTATGAAACAAGAATATAATGTTTTTATTAACCGCTTTGCCATTACAACCATTGACTACGTTTACGTGCAGTCAAAATTTGCGTTACCGTCAATATTCCGGTTACTGAAACATTCGGAATAATCTGTTTCCATGCGTGAGCAAACAGGGTTATCCCTGTTTACATGGTAATTAATCATTTGGGATATCTCTATCAAACCAGCAACGCACGGAGAACGTCATGACGCAATCCCCATCATTTCCGCTTCTTCTTCCTGTATCCAAATCCAAAACAACAACAATAACAGCAGCACGGCGGATAATGAACAACCCAGTAGAAGTCGCCTTCTTTTGCGCTTTGGTGCTGGTACTGACCCACCACCAGGACTTAACACTATTCCTCGTCGCCTTCTTCATTAATGGAAGGCGAGAACGTAAAGAAATGGCAAATGGAGCCAGAGCTGTGCCATCCATATCCATGCTACCTGTTTCCACCAGAGCAGCCAGGACACTTTGGATGAAGGTGCAGTCAGGACTGGTGGGAACGGGTAGCAAAGATGGAGTTCACAGACGCCGACTGGCGTGAGAATTTCCGTATGTCTTCCTGGACTCAAAAGACCAAGATTCCTTGCAAAAAGAACATGCACAGAAAACTAATTCATGTTCCTTTTGACGGGGATATCCCGTTAGGCTATACATGACCAAATATTCCGGTTAGAAAAGGAGTAACGCAGGGGTCATATTCGGGTTTATAAAATATGAGGACGGAATATGACGGAATATGAGCATATTCCGGTTATTCAAAGTGGTTTATGTTGTTTACATGGCCGTGCGCAACCGGGTTATTGCTAATATTCCTGTTACAAAAGGGTTATTGACTGCATGTAAACGTAGTCATTGTCTCTATAAATTTATCACCCCACCCGACCTCCACATCATTTACATGAAAGGAATATATCTGTTCATAATCTCCATCTAAAACGGTCATAGGTTCACCTGAACTGCTGAGGAATCCAGTTTTAAAATTTTGAAATGCTACATTGATTTATGATTAAAATAAGCTGTTTCAGTACGTGTGGCTTAAAAAAAGAAAAGAAAAAAAGGAGCTGGAGGTGGCAAAGCAATAGCTGCTAAAACACACAAAAAAAAACAATGGGAGCAGCAGACCGCAGCTTACAACTTCCTCTCTGGGTGATCATTTTACATGCAAGTTAAAACACAGTCATTGTTTTTATCCAACATGGGTTCATCACCTGGGTTTTGGTCAGAGAGGAATGAGAGCAGAGCCGCCGCAAGGGGTGTGCGAACCGTGCGACCGCACGGGGCCTCGCGCCCCAAGGGGCCTCGCGCTATGGGCCGTTTTTGAAAAAAAAAAAAAAAAAAAAAAAAAAATTTTTTTTTTTTTTCGTTTTTTGTTTTCGTTTTTTCCCTTATAAATATCAACAGTCACATTCCATTACAGACCTAAATGTGTACTAGTCTGTGCATATCAATAAATATATGTGCAATGATGCGCGTGTCTGTTGTTCAATACAACTGATCAGACCAAGCGCATTGACACAAGCTGCTCTGATCCAGACGGGTGGAGTTGGAACAAACTGTCACACAATGTCGAGAGAACGAGACAGATTCAGGAAATTTCCATCAGGGGATGAAAAAAGAAAAAAACTAAAGAAAATGGAAGAGTTTAATGCCTCTCTGAAAGGCTCGTTTGATAAATTTGTCACAAAAATCACCAATCCGACCGGGTCTCAAGCAGCCGTGGGGCCCCGCGTCGAGGCAAGAGATGATGATGAGGCAGGGGAAGGTATCCAGTATTTTGCTAATTGGAGAGTTAAAATTGCGCATATAGACACCCGATCCGACCCAAAAAACCCAAATATTTCGCTCGCGCTCGCTGCGCTCACGCGCGAGGGCCCCCCCAGGCCATTTCGCACAGGGCCTCGCAAATCTCCCAGACGGCTCTGAATGAGAGCATTAGTTTAGCTCTCGTCATTTGAAGGATACATTTAGAATATTTTTGCATTAAACCATTTAAAGCAGTGAAATTACCCATAAGAAAATAAAACCAGTTAATTTGTTTTGAGACGTGATGTTGTAGCCTGGTTAAATATGCTTTACTGCTGTCTCAGGCCAATGCAGCTTCTTTCACATTAGAGACATTTTGAATTATTTGCTGATATTATATTTTTGTTTTTTGTTAATGTCCAGAATGGATAAGAATCCAAATATTTCAAAACCAACATAATGCCTCCATGGAGGACATAGCCACCGAATATCGCTGAAATATTATTACCAAGGAGCATAGAAGCTCTATGATATACTTGCTGTTCAATAATCCTGTTTATGTTGAGCAACGACTTTAGTTTCACAGCGATAAAATCAAATATAGCTATTGTGATGAAATATAAAGTTTTAAAATGCATTTAGCCTCCAAGGACAAACAAAGATTTTGAATGTAGTACTGTACAAGAGTACAGTCAGTTTGATACCTGCTGTATATCAATAGAAAGGAGGGGCAAAACAGATGTTGGGATTAGGCACAAACCAAATGTACATCAAAGAGGTGATCCAGCTGTTAGCTTTATTCATTTCCAACAAAACTGGACTTTTGGGTGCTATAGTGGAATCTGACAGTCTTCTGAAAAATGATAGAAGAGCAGAGAGGGAGTCTTAGAAATTTAACAGCCATTGTAAACCGATCTGTATCCTCGCATCAGTGCCGCTCAAGGACACATCTGTATGCATGTTTACATGATACTCTGTGTGTTGGTTATATGTGTCTGTGCGAATACTCTTATGTATACCAGTAAGGGTTTTAGGCTTCAATCACCCTCACTTATCACTGTCTGTGAGAAAACATTTAATTAAAATAAATAAGATGTCCCATACAAGAGCTCCTGCACATCTATGGGATGCTGACAAAACTTTAGACACTATGCATGCACCAAATTAACTAAAAGAGGCATTCAAGAGTCGTCTGTCTTAAATCTGATGTGACGTACCAATTTCACTGTGTACCATGTTTTTAATCTTAAAACACCCTTCGTGTCTCCTTATCTGTGTTGTTTTTAAATGCAAACAGACAAAAATCTCAGCTGTGTGCAAGGATCTAATCTTCCTTCTTTATTGAACACCACTTATAAGACTCAGCAATTCACATCTCAGACTTCTATTAAACGGCCACTCCATTATATTTAAAAACCCACAGACATTTTTCTTTAGTAACTATCAGTAATAGTTACATCTGCTGCTGCACAGCTGTGCGCAGTGCTTTGGTTCGGCCCGCTGCCCAACTCTTTTTCTCACACACACTCACGTCACATTTGCCTCTTCACACATACCAGATCAGTACACGATCATGCACAGGAGGAATGTTTGTTGGGTTTAAATTTTCCCATAGATTTAGAAACATTCAAGCTTTCTTTTCAGAACATTTAAGCAATGATTATTTTTTTAAAGTAGAAATTGTTTTTACACAAATTTGAATCACCTTCTGTGTCCTTCCTTCTTGCTACCTGTTCCACTTTAAAGACCGAGTGAATACCTTAAATTGGTGCATTATAATTATGACCACAACTGTCGCAAGCTCCAAGTCTTAGTGGTAGCTAAGTTGACCAAGTGTACAGCAGACTGGCAGTCTGAGCACAAAAACTGGCATGGATTATAATGCAAGCGAGAGAGAAAAAAAGTCCATCTTTTGCTCATAAATTAATATAAATAATAACTTAAAATATTAATATGGGGCAAAATGAAGCCAAGTTCAGATATCAATCCCCAACATGCATAACAGAAATGTAACATTATCTTTATTTATTGATAGATCCTTTGCAATCTACTTTATATCCCATGTTAAAAGGATTTTCATGCTCCGGCCCACATTAAGCCTTATTGGAACCTCTCGCCCTTTAATATACAAGGATATATCTTGGACTACATTACTTTGGGTTATAAGAGCAACAATTAACTTCCAAATTACTTGCTTTTATATATTTTTATGGTTTTAGTTTAGTTAATTTAGCACATAACATAAAAAATAACATTGCACAAGTAAGTTCAGTTAAAAGAAACTGTGCAGGGAGGAGCGAGCAAGCCAGTATGAGGAGCCCCCACCTAATAACATTTAACAAAATACTTATGAGGATACAAAATCATAAAAATAAAAATAAATCATAAAAATTGCATGTAGAACATGAATGAAAATAAAATAAAAAAAATAATAAAAAAAAGATAAAAAAATTACTGTACACATGATCATGAAAATATGAGTATTAAGCTGAACAAATGGCAACACAGAATATGAAGTGCAAAAGAACATTAATGGCTGAAAAGGCTGAGTATTTAAAATATGTTGCAATGGTCCTCTGAAATGATGACTATATAAAACCAAAACACCACACACCGTCGACCACTACTGAAGCGCTCCCTTGGTGTGAAAGATTATTTTTCTGCACAATATGCTGATGCTAAGAGTGGACACTAACTAATTTATGAATGCTAGTTAATTATTAGCCTTCCTGATACCATTAATTTTAAATCAAAACCCTGTGTTGCTGACCTGCAGGCAGAATGTGATTTGAATAGACACACTACACTAGAAGAGATTTTAAAATTAACTTTTCAAATGACTCCAGATGATGATTTTCACTGGTGATGAGAACGAAAGGCAACAATAAACACAAGAGGAACAGATGAGTAGAGAAGAGAGGAACACAGATACATTGAAATGTCAACACTTCTGCTTTGTTATAATGTTAATCCTGTGGATATTTGAAAGAAACAAGTGCACCGTCTCGTTTTTACATGATGCAGATCATAAAGATGTACCTGACCCCTGAACGTTGAGTCATGACGTCTGATGAGTATGTGTAATATGTGTTTGTGACTGTGACTCATCAAAGGGAGGCAACTGGTCACAGCTACAAAGAGTCCCCACCTCTTGTGGCATTTGGACAACATGACTCAGCTCTCAGAATAACCTGACTAAACAGACTGAAAGATGCAAGACAAATTCTCCCACAACTGAGATCAGGTGCAACATGTTAAGAATAAGGACGGAACAATGCTGCACAACCTCATACAGTATGGCCTGACCTTTTAAGCCATCTCTCTAACTATTTCCTTGGTTTTAGCAAAAGCCACATGGTTGGGGATCACACCCTAACCCTCATTTTAAAAAGACCAAATTCTTGGGTAACACTAAAAACACTTGGCAACAGACAGCGGTAAAAATTATGAGAGCAAAATGACTAGATGTATCAGATACGTCATAAAATATAAGAAAACCTGTATTTAAAGCTGATTTAAAGGAACATACCAGAGTTGAATTAACCCCTACATCTATCATGAAATGATTAGGAATGTAAAGCTTAGTCAGGGAACAAAAAACATTAACTGAAGCAGTTTTGAGGTAAAACGGAATATGTTTTTACAATCTTTGCCAATTAATTTAATTGAGTTAAACTAAGCTTTATTTATATAGCGCTAAATAACCACAAATGTAATTTAACACACTTCAAGAATACAATTCAACTAATTCCAAATTAGTTCAAGTAATACATAGCCAATTAAAATAAATAATTGCCTAGCTACGGAAATCAACAGGTTGCAGAAACACTTGTCTTTGATATAACGCCCTGACCTGAGCAAGTACAAGGCGACTGCAGAAAGGAAAAACTCTCCTATAACAGGGAGAAACCTCTAACAGGACCCAGACGTAGGAAGCGCAGCCATCCGCCTCCACTGGTAATTAATGTTAACCCTTCTGCCAATCGACCTGCCACTAAAAAGACTTAGCCGGGTATTTACAAAAACGGATATTTCCCCCTCTACGTTTTGAAAAATTCCATCGTTTACATGAGATCGTTTTCAAAATCTCTTCGTTTACACGAATCCGCATAAATAGTCTGTTAACGTCATGCCAGCCAATCAGAATCCTGGAAAAAACATCAACAAATGACACGTGACGTGTAACTTCCAGTTAAGGCTGATTTATGGTTCCGCGTTACACCAACGCAGAGCCTACGGCGTAGGGTACGCGGCGATGCACACCGTACGGCGTGCATCGCCGCGTACCCTACGCCGTAGGCTCTGTGTCGATTTAACGCGGGACCATAATTCAGGCTTTACTTCCAAGACGGAACGAGAGTCTTTCGTTTGGAGTGACAGAGAAGTGGAGTTACTTTTAAGTGTGACTTTAGAATATAAAACAGGTTAAATACAAGAAAATATTGACGGTGGCCAAACTAATTGTAAACACAGGTCGCACACATGACGCTGGTGACGTGTCTGTTGCATAATGTGACGTTCTGAAGCCTAAATCTCCGTTTTCCTCTGTTTAGACGCAAACGTGAAAACTGAGGTTTGAAAATCTCCACTTTGGCCGGAGTTTTCAGAAATGATCGTTTTTGGTGACTTTGAGCTCCGTTTTCGTGTAAACGAACGGCCAAAACGCATGAAAACGCCTCCGTTTTTGCTCCGTGTAAATGGGGCCTAAGTCAGGATTCTCCGATCCAGATCCTCGGACGCCACTGCTTATCATCAAGGTCTGCAAGAGTCTGTGAATGAGCCATTCATTTGAATTAAGTATGCAGTAGCAGGGAAGTATGTAAAGCCCCTTTTACGTTGGCCAATCTGCCATGTCCAGGTCCTTTTTAAATTTACTGACATGGCGGGTCGAGCTGGCCCCCCCAATAACTCGCCTCTGAGGGTACACTTGGTTGCGGGTCAGGCCTAATGTAAATGGAACTGACGTGAGGTGACGGGTCGTGGGTTGGATTTGTTAATTAACCTGCACCTGGCTGCAGACTGTGTTTTGACTGAAAGAAAACGACAACAGCAGGACTGCTGGTTTATATTTGTACAACACTATTTGGGGGAAGTCACAACACACAAATTCCATTGTTAATCAGCATGGCCCCATGCTGATTAAGCACCATGCATTTCCTGCATCCAGCCAGCATTCTGATGTTGGCCAACCAGGCAGTGGGCCGTCGTGTCACGTAGTACAACTTGATAACGCCTCCAGAGTTGTCTTCCCTCCCCTCAACTCAGCTTCAGGCACAGGGCAGGCAATAACACACCTGGCATTTTAATTGTCCAAGTAAAATAACAGGTTATAATCTAAAAACTACTTAAGACATTCAAGACCTTCCTCTTCAGGACCCGGGGCTTCAAATAAATTATTTTTCCAGGCCTCAACTTCTGACAGGAGTGTCTCCAGCTCATGGTCGATTTATTTATTTATTTTTTTTTTCCAATTGCTTTTGCAAATTCCTTGTTCGGATAAGCCTATATTCGATTTTTATCCTGATTGTCATATTCAAATTGATCTACTTGAGGGAGGAGACGGGGAGGAGTGTCGTGCTCCTGCAGCCGTGTGCAATTACACATTGGTTGTGATGTCCAAATGAAACGTGCATGGATTTGAGCGTACTCAGTTTTGAACATCTGAATTTTTTGGGGAAAGATTTCTGCGCAAGGATTCACGATGAAATCCACGCACTCTGTATCTGAGGCCCCTGGACTGTTGAACACCGACTTAAGGACTCATACACTGCACCATTTCTGAATGCCTATAATAACATAATAACATCTCACACTGTAGAACATGGATCTGCTTAATCTTGGGTTACGCATTCAAGAATGGTACGACAATGAGTGCTGAGGCAGACAAACATAGGATTGAGTCATCATGCACTAACGGGAAACAAATAAAACGAATGAAATGATCTGTATTAGCTTTTGTGTTTGCAGAAAATGCTTTAAAAAAGAAGCGGCAAAGGAGGAGAATGTGTCCCAGTCATGGTTAGGGAGAGGAGGCCAGTTTTGGGATGCCAGTTTTGCAAAGAGAGCATGAGGTAAGTAGCTACAATACCGTTATGCAACCCAGCCCGCATATACAGTACAAACAATGTGTGTGATAACTGGCAATCCCTTCATAGTGTTGACCTCTGTTGCTACAAATCCACCAAATTTGCCTTTTTCTTAGTCTTGCAAGGTTTGATTTCTTTTTAAAATACCTCATTGCAAATTAAATTTTAATTTCCAAGTCACTAGGCAGTAGTTCTAGGATATCTGGCACAGTCAGGAACTTATATCAAGCAGTCATTGTTCACAAGATGTATCATCATTGTATGATCTGTTGTCCATCTGAAGTTGAGAGGATATTCCAACAACTATTTCACCATGACCAACCCATCTGCAACAGCCCAAAATATTGCAGTGTACTGTGGGTGTATCTTTGAAAAGGTGGATAGGCTTCTACTGCCTACAGTCAAACTGTAGTAATTCTAATTTTACAGAAAATGTGTAAGGAGAATGGTTTGTACAAGCATCTACGTCCAGTTGCTACTAGGGCTGTTCGATTAATCGATTTTAAATCGTAATCGCGATTATGTAATTAGAACGATGTTAAAACGTGAAACTCGTAAAATCCATTTTTCACTTTTTTTTTAAAATTGGAAATATAACTTACTGTATGTTTGCAAGTGCTTTTCAGAGATAAAACTTTATATTTTATTATATTTTTTAAAACTTTTTTTCAACTTATTTTACAGAGTTTTGCACTTTATTCATTCATTTTGGGGCAAATGTTCAATAATAAAAACAGCATATTTGAAATCATTTCTTTGCCTTTTGTCAATTCACAAAATAATCGTAATCGTAAATCGGATTTTGAGAGAAAAAAAATCAAGATTTTATTTTTGGGCAAAATCGAACAGCCCTAGTTGCTACCGTCTTGTTTTAAGTCCAATCAACTCAACTATGAATGTCATATACTACTGTCAATAGATGCAAAAGGAAGAGAGTTCATGGCCTCTGCTTGACCCTTCAACTATTTTATAATTCATATTCAAGTACTGATCCCGCTCTATGGAGGCAGAGGCCACGAATTAACTGTCTTGGTGATCCTGATTTTGCTTGCTAATACTCATTTTCAGTTCCAATTTCCATATAGCCTAGGCTTCAAATGTTTTGTTTTTTTTGTTTGATTGCATCATAGCTTTATTACGTAACATGTATCATGTTATTGTTTTCATCAAAATAGTGAGTCATTTGTTACTATGTATAGTTTATTATCATCATCGTATAAAGTAGTGATTTACATAACCTGCCACACTTTGCCACTCTTTAATCCACCGCTACTGCTCATGCTTTTACATATATCTCTGCATATATTGTAGACATGACTGATAATTCATAGCCATAGCTTTAATTCTGTAATTACATACATGATATATTCTTCACTACTATTTTGCACTTTTGGTTAAAGGCTAACTACATTCAGCTGCCTTGTAGTAACCTAATCTAACAGAGGGCTACACACATGGACTTTATAACTTCCATGCGATCAATAACTGTGACGAGAGAGTACTGCATTTCTCGTCAATTACGCTGATCCCTCTCTTAAGTGCCCAACAGTGTGGTTTGAGCAATTCATTTTTTTGTACCATGACAGATGAATATAAAGAATTACATTTATTTCTAAATTGGGTTGTACATTTTTGATAGAAAGTCAGCTTAGTCAGTGGCATCAGTTCAACATCAGGCTTCCTCAATTCAGGAAGCAGCTTGCAGTTTGTTGTCACCAAGCAACATATAAACATATCTACAGTATATGGAAATCTCTCTCACTTAGTAAACTGAAAACGTATCAATATATGACAATAATGAGTAATCCAGGATCTCATTAGCTGCTGATATAAAACAAGTAACCTCGCAGCCGTCTTTTGGCCATCAGCATTTCCACAAAACAACTGCTTTGATTAGCATGATATGACGGAATAATTTACATATCAAATGAGATCTTATGTGGGAAATCACCGGTTACATAATAAAACAGAGTCACGAATGAGGATGTGTGTCATTTCTGAGAAATAGAAATCCTAAACTACATAATATTAGCGTCACTACAACACTAGTTCTAAATGTTACCAATGCTCTCTTATTTAGAGATGAAAATATATTATTAAAGTGCAAGAAATAGTGTTTATCTTTTATACTTATTTAGAAGATAAACAGTCAGAGTACACACGTCAGTCCTCGTTTGACGTTTTAACTTCAAGAAACTGTGTAAACTACTTAATATCACTTACAATAAAATGACACATAGACCAGAGTAAATTATTAACAAATCTTCTAAAAAATGCAGGCCAGAGTCCCTTCACCTGCATGCAGGAACAAGCTCTGCAATGTTGTCAAACAGAAATGCAGGCAGCATGGAGGAAAAGTGAGGACATACTTCAGATAAGTGTTTCAGTGAGAGATGAGCTTAAAGCTGTACTCAACATAAACTTGCAATTCCCCTTGAAAACACACTTGGTTTTATGAAGTTCTGAAAACAGCAATCTATCTTGAAGAGGCATACACAGAACATTTTGCAACTCTATACCAGTAGCCCCTTTCACACAGAGATTCCGCAATATTGGTGTAAAGAAGTCCTGCCAATACGCCGCCTTTGTTGGTTCACACAGAACCATACAACGCCGGCATAACGCCGCTCCCGTCTGTAAATTCACACAGCATGCCGGCGTTCCGCAATCAGAGGCGTGACGACAGCGTCAGCGTCTAGTGGCATGCCGGCTGTGTCATTCACACAGACCCCGTTTCGGCTCTGTGACTACCTCCGCTGCCGGCTTATTGGTGGGGCCACTTGGCCCCCCCATTCCGCCTCCGTGACTTTCACACAGAACAGCGAGGCGGCTTAAAGGCGCAACGTTCCCGCCTCGAACTGGCTGTGTGAAAGGGGCTAGTGATTCTCAACCGGGGGTCCGCGGACTCCGAGTGGTCCATGGTTTAATTGCAAGTGGTCCGTGCTAATAAAATATATATATTTTACAAGGATCCTCTGACATTTATAGAAATAGATTATTATTTTTCTCAAATATGACCTTTATCTACCTAAACTACAGAGGGTAACATGACCTTTTACTCTTTAGTGTAATTCGTTGTATTTTAATAAAAAGTCTTGCAGCCGTTTGCATTGTTGAAGTTACTGCATGACACTGTTAATACAAACGTAACGCGATCTGCATCCTTTTCAAATTATGAGCCCTCTAGCGTTTCAGTTGACATACACCATTCATTTCTTTAAAATGCTTTTGTTGTGAAGTATTTGCGGGAAGCTGTTAGGGAAACGCTCATTAAAGTTCAAAGTTCAAGTTAGTGCTCGAAATTGCAATAATGTTAAAAAAAACAAAGAAGAACACGATAAACACAGTAACACAAAGAAGAAGAACAAAAAAGTAGACGCTTGTTCCGAACGTAGCAGACTGAGCCATCGGAAAAGAAAAACAGATGAAAAAAGAAATTTTATGAAGAAGAATATATCATGTTGGGATTTACACAAACTGATTGGGACTCTCAGCAGCCTTTGTGTTTTTTATGTGGCGAGGTTCTGTCAAACCAAGCCATGAAACCAGCACACATGTAGCAGCATCTGAGCACCAGGCACCGATCATCAGTGGGCAAGTCTGCTCACTTTTTCACTTGAAAATTGTCCTAATTCAGGGCAGCGCAAAATCCAACATGTGCCGCAAGTAAAACTTCAGAAACTTCGCTTCAAGCTTCGTACCAGGTAGTTATTTGAAAGTTACTGCATCTACTCTGTTTGGTAATGTACAGGGGATGCTGCATATATATCCTGTTTCGATGAAGGAATTGCTGATTTATGATTTTTTTATTTTTGTTCTGGGAAAGGCAGTTTTTGCAGTTTCTGTCAAATTCCACACCCCACTGAAAAGAAAAAAAAGAAAATCCACCCCCCACCCATCAGCTCGAGTGGGGGGCGTTAACTTGAACTTAGCAGGGGGGGGGTCCTAAGAGTTGATCACAAATTTGCAGGGAGTCCCGGACCTAGGGCTGTGCGATTAATCGATTTTAAATCTAAATCGGATTTATTAATCAAGAGGATGTTAAAAAAAAGGAAAATCGGAAAATCGATTTTCCTTTTTTGCAGCTGGCTGCATTACAGACAGAGCTCGTCTAGTCATCTTTGTTTGGTCAAGAAAATGGTAAATGTTGTCACTTTACTAAACTCAAGGAGGATTTACAGTATCTTTCAATTGCACTTCATTCCCAATAGGGAAATGTGTTTGCTATTTTTCTTTAAAAAATAAAGATAAAATATTTGAAACAATTTATTCCATTGTCTTTTGTAGTTTTACCAAAAAAATCGAAATCGAAATCGAAAATCGGGTTTTCAGAGAGAAAAAAAAAAAAAAGAAATCTGGATTTTATTTTTGTCCAAAATCGCCCAGCCCTACCTGGACCCCAAAAAGGTTAAGAGCCACTGCTCTATACTACCAAATGTAGTCTACAAATCATGTAAAAACACTTCCTTGTTGTAAGTTTCAGTTGCTAATTCTCAACACCTGTCCACAAAGAAAGCCACAAAACTCATCTCTGATAGATACAACTCAACAATACATGAGGTAAATATTTCTTTGACAACCCTTCACCAAGAGTTAGTGCTTTGTCCTAAAGGGAAGCAAAATGAGAAGGCAGGCCGTTACCAACGACAGCATGAACCAAAATTCACTTCCTGTCTTCATGCGTGCCTGTCTACCGGCTCCTCCCGCTTGGCCCAGCCCTGTTTACATGTACTGGAGTGCAGCAGACAGACTAACAAGCCAGGCTTTCCAGTTCTTACAATTGTAGGTCTGCCATGAGAAGGTATCCGTCTGGTAAAATGTTCCGCTTGAGGAGTAAAACGCCTAACAAATGCAGCCTTGCCTGCGTTGGACCAACTGAAATAGCAATGTGTGCACCACAGATGAAAGGGGGCGCCTGTTTTGGCGTCCCTAAAGGGGTAAGCACTGATGCGCGATGGCAGCGAAGATACACGGCAAGCTACCTTGCTTTGCTTGGTTCAGCAGAGAGAGATGGTACAGCAGCCCTCTGACAGAGCACGTTTCATGGGAGTGTCTGTTTGCAGGAATGCACTCTGCTCCAGGGCAGATTCCAGAGCACATTCTGGCTGCACTTGTGGCAATTAGATTTATAACAATACCAGCCTGAAATTACACAAACACTACATCTTCAGAGATGTCTAATGTAGACTCAATATTTGGCTGATTATGCACAACAAAAACAGTTTATAGGGTGAATTAAATCTAATATAAAAGCATAACAGGAGAACAGTCACATCCCTATTACATAGAGGTAAAGCGTCTAGTCAGGATATGATGTTACTTTAGATAAGATGCTTTGTGAGCACCTACTCCACCTCCCCTCATCTGTCAATCAAGACAAACAGGCATAAACATCTCAACAAGGACTGGTTTTCAGTGGCCTTTCAGACCTCCGTTAGCCAAACTATCTACCTGCCCAAAGCTTTAGTTTAAAAGAGAGAAAAAAAAAACACAGCACAGCCTTTGTTATTCATATGCAAAGCAAAGAAGACCCCACCCAGGTGAACACTTTAGATGTGCAGCCTGCATGCCTCGTCCTCAAAAACAAAGTAACAGTCCAAATAACTGAAGCAATTTTAGTAGATGTAATTATTAAGACTTTATGGTCACAACAATTCCCTTACAAAGTTTCAGATAGCTCTGGAGACAGGATGTGCAGCAGCACTGATGTTACCTGTATTTGCAACTCTCCTGTGAGAATTACTAAGCGGTAGAGTAACTACGGGTGAAATTGATGAGATTATCATCTTTACTGAGATTAGGCGTGTGTTTTTTAGGGTGAAACTAAAACGAGCCTGCTAAACTAATCATCCCCAGACTTGGATTAGTTGGTAATTTGGACGTTAAATCAGTCCACGATGCGTTGAGGGGTTCGGGGGCGCTTTCAAAAAAAAATAAAAATGGGTAAATCCAGTTTAAAAGTCAGTTTTGTCTGGGAATTATATGAAAAATGCTTCATTTGGAGTAAAAATGTGTCCAATAGAGGTTAGAAATGATATAAACCCGTCCTTCCGATAGCAGTCAGGCCCAAACCAGGGACGTCGCTTTAGGGTGACTCGACACCACAAGACCCAAGTGTGTCCAAACGAAAAATGTAAATCTGTAATAAGGTAAAGCGTCTAGTCATGATCTGATGTTACTTTAGATAAGATGCTTTGTGAGCACCAACTCCACCTCCCTCATCCGTCAATCAATATAGGCATAAACATCTCAACAAGGACTGGTTTTCAGTGGCCTTTCAAACCTCCATTAGCCAAACTATCTACCTGCCCAAAGCTTTAGTTTAAAAGAGAGGGAGAAAAAAAAACACAGCACAGCCTTTGTTATTCATGTGCAAAGCAAAGAAGACCCCACCCAGGTGAGCACTTTAGATGCCTGCATGCCTCATCTTCAAAAAACATTGTAACTGTCCAAATAACAGTTTTAGTAGATGTAATTATTAAGACTTTACGGTGACATTTCCCTCACAAAGTTTCAGATAGCTCTGGAGACAGGACGTGCAGCACTGGCGTTACCTTTATCATAATCAGGTTTATTGGCCAAGTCAGGTCAAACAAGACAGGGAATTTGACTCACTGTACAATAAATAGACAAATGACAGCTCTTATTAACATATATACAATTAGAGAAGGTGAAAGGTGCAGCAGTATGAGGTAGACATGGTTATTGAAAGGTGCATTGTTAAGGCATATGATTGAGGTTATGTGCAACTCTCCTGTGAGAATTACTAATTACTAATTCTAACTAGGGGTGCAATTGATGAGATTATCATCTTGACTGAGATTAGGCGTGTGTTTTTTTGGGTGAAACTAAAACGAGCCTGCTAAACTAATCATCCCCAGACTTGGATTAGTCAGTAATTTGGACGTCACATCAGTCCGTGATGCGTTCAGGGGTTCGGGGGCGCTTTCAAAAAAAAAGAAAAATGGGTAAATCCTGTTTAAAAGCCGGATTTGTCTGGGGAAGATATAAAATAATGCTTTATTTGGAGGAAAACGTGTCCAATAGAAGTTATAAATGATATAAACCCGTCCTTTCCTAAAGCAGTCAGGCCCAAACCAGGAGCGTCGCTTTAAGGCTGATTTAGGGTTCCGCGTAGAGCCTACGGCGTAGGGTACGCGGCGACGCGCATGGTACGCGCACCGTACGCCGTGTACACCGTACACCGTACGCCGTAACCTACGGCGTAGGCTCTGCGTCGATTTAACGCAGGCTTTAGGGTGACTCGACACCACAAGACCCAAGTGCGTCCAAACGAAAAATGCAAATTAGCAATAATAATAACAATAAAAACGATACATACACTAGATAATTCATAAATATTGGTTTTAAAATCACATTGCTGTGGCCTTTTTATTTTTCTCCATTTCCCCAGACGTGAGCTAGCTGTTAGCCCACTGGAGCTAACGCTTTACCTGTTCATTCACAAAAAAAAACACAAACACGTGTAAATGTAGAGTTTTAACCCCATGCAAATGAGTTCAGCCCCCCAAAACGAGAAAACTATGGCTTCTTTTTCTGCAAAACACGCTCACATGTGATGGTTTCTTCTTACCTTGTCCAGGCAATTCACTTTTTCCGTGGGGTAAACGACCTGGTTGCATCTGCCACACAGCGGGTTCATGTTGGACAAAAACGCTCGTCTTTCAGAGTACTCTCGGTGGAAAAAACAACCCCAGCGACCGTGTGATCGACTGTGATCGATAAGCAAGAAGCGACGCGCAAATCTAGTATGTCTGAGGAGAAATCCAGCACAGCTGGCTGTCAGTCCACTAAAGCAGACGCGGAAAGCGCGCTCCCGTTCCACTCTCTGCGCGCTCCCGACCGTAGTGTGGGAGGGAGGGAGGTGCGTGTCTTTTACTTTAAGTCTTGTGCATGTGGAAAAAAGTGGAAAACCAGAGAGGCCTAGTCTGAATGCTCAACGAATTATGGACTGTTTGTATTTTGCTAGAAAAATGGTGAAAAACTGTGACTAAAGTCTAATGCCGCGTTCCATTTGTCCTCGGAAGTGGGAATTTCCCAGTTCCCAGTGGGATTTTTCAACTGGAACGCCCCTCGAAGTGAATTGACTATTGCCTCCATAGCTGGTCATTAGCATGTTCCACAGCACTCAAGCCGATTGAATCCCTTCATAAAAAAGGACTAAAATAATTAGATTGTTAGATTAGATTAGATTGTCCTTTATTCCTCCCTCAATGGGGAAATACACTTTGTGCAGCAGCAGTACACACTCAACACACACATGCAGGGAAAGGGTAAAAAAATAAAAAAATATGTAATTACAAAATATAAACAGTATATACATTGGAATGAAAATGAAACGTAGTGCAATATAAGAAAGAAAGAAAAACAGTGCAAAAAAAGCAGGTAGGATTCAAGGATCACATCTCCTGTAAAATTAAAAAATTTAAAATATTCTCTAAGATTAACCCCACAATGTGTGCACAAACTGTGATAACCAGATTTGCTTTGTTTTGTGTCATTCTCCACATATTTATTGCTGTGGATTCATTGCTATACGTGTATTTATTTATTAAAGATTTGTCATCTTTTGGCTGGGCAAACTTAAGACAAATAAGAAACTCATTGACCGACAGTGCAGCAATAATGTTTTTCCTTTCAATGATCTTATCACACGTTGACTATTGCCTCCATAGCTGGTGGCAGAGAGGCCTAGTCTAAATGCTCAACGAATTATGGACTGTGTGTATTTTGCTAGAAAAATGGTGAAAAACTGTGACTAAAGTCTAATGCCGCGTTCCATTTGTCCTCGGAAGGTGGAATTTCCAGTTCCCAGTTGGATTTTTCAACTGGAACGCCCCTCGAAGTGGGATTTCCCACTGGGAAAGTGGGAGAGTCTTCACCACCCCCGAGTTCATATTCCAAGATGGCTGCCCCGGTTGTAAACAGTAGAAGAGAGCTCTGTAAAAATTCGTAGCACTTCATTCTAGTTTTGGTCAGACTAAATCAGTCATATACGAGTATTGTTCGGCATATATATGCTGCTATAGTGTAATTTACATTTTTCATGTGGTATATGCGAACTACAAACTTGTTTTCCGACTTTGTAACTGGAACGCTGATAACTCGGCTGTGACGTCATTCCCAGTTCCGAGTTCCGACTTCCGAGGTATATGGAACGCAGCATAAATTATGGTTCCGCGTTAAATCGACGCAGAGGCTACGGCGTAGGGTACGCGGCGACGCACACCGTACGGTGTGCATCGCCGCGTACCCTACGCCGTAGGCTCTGCGTTGGTGTAACGCGGAACCATAAATCAGCCTTAAATCCAAGTTGAGCTCTATGTCCAAGTTTACTGTCCCTTTCTCTAACTACGCCTGCATAGCAAACTCGTGCGATCATTCCCTGCAGGTTCTTGGAGTTTTACCAATTCCAGCGCTCTCAAATCACATTTTTTTACACATCTGCCACGTTCACTGCATGTCCTGCATGACGTGCAGCCCCTTGTGATACGTTTGCTTAGGGCGACACTTGCTGACCAAAAGTTGTAACGTCTCCCGTAGAATTAAAAATGTTCTGTTAAAATTAACCCCACAATGTTTGGACAAACTGTTTGCTCTGTTTTGTGTCATTCTCCACATATTTATTGCTGTGGATTCAATGCTTCATGTTTAGTTTAGTTTTAGTTTAGTTTTAGTTTAGTTTAGTTTAGTTTATTGCTCCTTTCAATTCCCACAAACAAAATACAGGTGTAATTCGGTAATTCAGTGTTATAAAAAAATATATATAATTTTTGATATATATATATGTATGTATACAATTTTAGCCAAAAGCCAAAGACCAAAAGGTGTAGACTTAAGCCTAAGCTTATGACGCCTACCCTTTTCACAAAAAAATGAAAAAAAAAAGCTTTTATAAACTAGTGCAATGTCATTAATAAATATCATTCCATACAGTATTTGTATAAGCAATAATACAATAATACAATATTACATACATACATACATACATACATACATACATACATACATACATACATACATACATACATACATACATACATACATACATACATACATACATACATACATACATACATACACACGCATACATATATATATATATGTATATATATATATATATATATATATATATATATATACATATATGTATACATACACACACATACATACGCATATATACAGTACATACATACATACATACACATGTCCATAGGTACATGCCTATGTGTATTATCCCTTTATTTTATATGTATTAATCATTTTGTCATCATCTTTTGGCTTGGCAAACTTCAGACAAATAAGATACTCATTCACTGACCGTGCAGCAATAATGTTTTTTCATTCAATGATCCTATCGCACCTTGACTATTGCCTACATAGCTGGTCATTGGCATGTTCCACAGCATTCAAGCCTATTGAATCCCTTTATAAAAAAGGACTAAAAATCTTAGACAAAAAAAACACATTAAGTTCATACTTGTAATATTTAAGAAAAAAACTTACATTTTTAAGCCTCCAAAATTTTTACACCTTCAGATATGCCAGCTCTGTGTACAAACCCCTTCATGGTCTTGCACCACCACCGCTGGAAGAGTTCTTCAGAAGGAAATCTGTGGGTGGTACAAACACTTGGGCATGTGGTAGAGGTGACTGTGAGATACTCCAAAGACGAACCACCTTTGGGATGAATGTGTTATCTGTTGTAGGTGTGAAAATCTGGAACAGTCTTCCATCTACAACAAGGGATTGTCCCTCATACTCTTCCTTTAAGTGAAATCTCAAGGAATGACTTACAGTAAAACATCTCAAATCTGTGATCATTAATTGTTTATTGTATTAACTATTGCAGTGTTGTGCGATTTGTAATTGTTGTTGATATTGTGTGTCGTGTAATGTTGCTTGTACCTTTTTACTGAGTCTTGCAGGGGGACTGCCAATGCAAATTAGCCTTTTGGCTACAATTGGGTATTTTTACATTTTAAAATGTTTATCAATGTACAATGTCCCTCTACAGAAAATGAAATGAAATGAAATATTTTGCACCTCCTGGCTACTTTAACCAAAAACTCAGCTGTAACTTCAGTCAGTCTCACAATCTTACATGTCAGAAGTGCAGAATAATTCTGATGTGATGCATTGAATTTATAGTATGTTAGGTGCTTGTGTGAAGTAAAAATGTGGAAAAGAAACAACAAAACAATAAAAGACTGCAGGAACTAGAACTCTATCGCATCCACATTTTTATTTGTTTGATATAAAAGAGCACAACTCATGTACTTTTCTTATATTGTCAGAAGAGATAATAACAATCAAAAAGTTTGTTGGACAGTTCGACTTAAGTTCAAAATAATCAAACACTTTTCATCAATGTCATTTATTTAAAAATTACACAACAAATAGTTTAACTTAAATCAAGCAAAGCAAAACTTAATTTTAGAGTGTGTTTTCTTTCACATATTATATGTTTGAATACAAGTTTACTGATTTCAGCATGGTCCAGCTTCAACAATGCTGTATTTTTCGTGTCCGTCTCCCTCCACCTCTGTGTAACCAGGCTGCTGCTGTTGAAACTTCAGGGAGGGCCAGTAGCTCTTGCGCCTCTGCAGGGCATCAAACGGTGAAAAAAATAAATGACATGGACATGTTATATCTGAGTGTCAAACTGATTTAGAGTCAGAGGCGCAGATGATATTTGGAGCTAACCTGGATGAAGAAATGTGGTGATGTAACAGTGGGATGGCATTGGATGTAAAGAGCAACAAGTGTCAGTGCCAAAAGTAACACCAGAGCAGCTACCACACCAGCTATCACTCCTGGGGTGGTGAATCCTTTCTTTTTGTTTGAAGAATCTGTTTTAACATATAAATACATGTTTAAAAATATATACCCAAACCTCAAGAATAATGACTCCTCTGAGTCTTAACTGCCAATATTGAATGTGCAGTGTTAATTGTCATCTAAAATAAATTACTATAGTTTAACTCTTTAATTCCAGTCCACAATATCAACTATTTCAATTTAGCAAATATATGAAAACACTGCATTAAAACAAATAAGAGCACTTTTACCTGTATTGACATTTTCACAGCCTTTTTGTTGAGGAGTTAAAAATGTAATTTCCTCGGTTTCAGGTGTAACAGAAGACTCAAAGATGCTTTCATTCCTGAAGTAATCTTCACAGGTTGCATAATTGCTCTGCCCATACAAAGCACAATAAAGCATGAAATTATATTAAAACACAGGACAACATGAGGTAGTAACTTTATAATTGTCTATATATACCTCTCCTGAACAGCCATAATCCAGCCATTCCTGTCTGTGTCGATCCATGCCATCTGAACATCTGAAACATAAAATGTATGTAAAAAAAACCAGCACTAAAATTACACAGGACAGGCATGTCGGCTTGCAGAATGTCCCACTCACCTCTGGAGAACATTACACCAACTGCAGCCGGAGGTTTGGTTGGACGAGAGGCAAAGATCACAGCTGTCATGCTGAAGGCAGGCTGAACAAGGACGTTAAATGTTTTACACAAATCCCTCTGATGTCTTGAAACGTTACAGATCAGAACGTTCACTTACTCGGCAATGGTGTGAACTCAACTGCAGAATGACTGGTGATTTTTGTCATGTCCACCTCAACTCGATGGTACTCGTAGATTGTTGTCTGATGCTCGTCTGAATGAAAGATGTATGTTTTACACACAATACTGGTTCAAGGGTGATCAACAGTTTTCATGGTAGTCAGTACTCGAGTTGAGGGGGGATGAGGGGGGATGGCATCCCCCCTGAAATAAAAACGGTCCAAATCATCCCCCCTGTAAAACTGCCATCCCCCCTTTCCATCCCTTATGTCATTTCATCAATGGATGTGGTCTTACTGCTATTTCAACATTTAGAGTCATCACCAGAAAAATAACATCACAAAAATAACTTATTTGACAATTTACACCTGTTTCAAGTAAATTTTCACTTGAAATAACTAGGAAAAATCTGCCAATCTGCCAAATCTTCTCATTACAAGCAATAAAATCTTCCACATGCAGATTTTTCTACTTATTTTAAGTGAAAATCTACTTGAAACAGGAGAAAATTGTTGTTTTTTCCAGTGATGAGTCTTGTTTTAAGTGTAATGATTTTTTTTTTACTAAAATGAGACATTTTAACTAGAAATAAGACAAATATTCTTGTTAAGATTTTGAGTTTTTGCAGTGATCCATTTTACTTATCCTGTGAAGGACAGAGTCATATTGATAAGTTCAGAAAACAGTTTTTATTGTTGTGTTTTGATGTATTTGATGTAAGCCCAGTGGATATTTAAAGCTTACAGAAGGCTGCATTTAACTGCTGCATATGTCATTCCTGTAGTATTTCTGCAGGTGTTTTGGTCAGTGCTATTATTTGTAATATATTATATTATTTGTAATCAGCACAAATTATCTGTCCCAATATGATAAAATCCACCATCCCCCCTGATTTTTTTTTTTACAACTCGAGTACTGATGGTAGTACTATGTTCTAGAGGACAAACATGAGTGTGGTGAGTGACCTGGTGAGTCAGAAGAAGGTGGCGTGACGATAAAGGCATCAGACAAACCGGCCTTCACTGGATGCTCAGCTGATCCAATTGCATCTAATGACAGAGGTATCTGACGAACAGAAAAAAAAGAGAATCCACTTAAGCTATGTTTGAAAAATTAAAAACAAGGTTGTGAAATTTCAGAATGTTGCTGAAAGCACAGAGGAGATAAGTGTCTCACATCCCGGTAGCTGAAAGTGATGCTCCCCGTTTTATGAAGTGCAGCCTGAAAAGTGAACGCGCCCTCTGATTCCCTCCCGAGGAGTCTGACCCGCTCCCACTGGACCACAAACACTTCTCCTGGAAGTAGTTTAAGCCAAACCAAAATCAAAGAAATAGTCAGAAAAGAGTATAAATTAAGTGTTAAAGTGTCAGATGTCATAATACCGTTATCCAGGTATTGTACAGTGGATTCTTTAGAGTGGCTGGGGTCAAAGTTCGCCATCAGAGGGGCGATGTACTGAGTCGTGGTCATCATGCGGTGAGTGATGTCCCCTGTGAAGATAAATCCTGAAAATGGCCAGAAGGAAAACTATGTTAGCCTTCAGTCTGTATATTGAGCAAAAGACATAAACAAAAATCTCTCATGCACACTGAATATCTGAAGGACAGATCATTGGAGCATCTGTTAGGTAATCAAAAATTACCTCCTGTTGCTATGGTAATCTGCCTCAGGTAATGACCGTAGAAGGGAAAATCAAAAGACAGGGCAACCTTCTGCAAAGAGATAAGATCCAATGTACACATTCAGAAGTGCTCAAGTTTAAACACAGATTCACTATGACATCTCAGTAAAAATGAAATGTACAGTTTCAAGTTGGCAGTTAGAGGAGTCTTTTTTTTTTCTTTAAAAAAAAAAAACAAATAGTACAGTAAGACCTGAATGCTTCCAGATAATTTACAGCCAAATATTTGTGCCTCTTGTTTGTTTGTAGATTATTTATTAAAAAAAATAAATGAAGAGGTCTTCATTTGCAAGTGTCCCCTTTATAAGGGCTAATGATAAATGTAGGGTATCTGACTGCACATTGAACTACTACTAGCACTGACATGTAAATGTTGTGTTTAAGGATGCAAGTAGTTTGCTAAATTGAGTCCTGAATCCCAAATAACAGGTTGGTTTTTGTAAAATAGAGTGGTCAACTTTCCTCCTTTTCATGCTTGCAGTGGAAGATCCCTGCCTTCATTGGGAAAGAGGCAACGTATGTCCTAAAATTTTATCCACTTGATCAAAATAGTTAGTGCAACTGAGGTCCACTCTTACAATCTGGCTGCTCCAATTTCATGGTAGAATGTGGCAGAAAGGGGGTATAGCTCAGTGGTAGAGCATTTGACTGCAGATCAAGAGGTCCCCAGTTCAACTCTGGGTGCCCCCTCACCATGAAGGTTTCCTGGTCACATATTTCTTAAAACAATCTAAAAGTGAAGGTGGCATCTTAACTTCTTTAAACTCAACCCTGCACTTCTTGTTTATAAGTAACTATATAGGAATCTCCGACTTTCATGTTGTGGTTATTTAGCCTTTGGATGCTACTGGTTTTCAATACAAAGAAAAACTTCTATCGCTTTTGCTAAATTACAAAACTCTCAAATCACCAAGTATTTCATCCACCTAACAAGCCCAAGTCCTACAATCACTATTTATAACTATTTATAAGTCCTGATGGAAAACTCAGACAAGCCGCATTTCCAGTTTACTTTCACGCAAAAGAAAATTGAATCTCTGAAAGTTTGGTAAAGGCAGCGCTATGGGGGTGTCGGTATTTCCCAGTTCATCCTTTTCAGGGTTTCAGGAGGTCAGGTGCTTATCCCTACTTTCATCAGCACTTGTGGTAGCATACACCCTGAAGTCAATAATCAAGTATTAAAAGGTTTCCAAGAGAGTGTGAATATTCAGGTTAAAATCTGCATAAATTGGTCCTAACGATTTTGCCACTTTGATCGGAGCAGTTAGTTTAACTAAGGTCCAGTCTTACAATCTGGATCCACCAATTTCAAGTCAAGACATCAAGGGGGTATAGCTCAGTGGTAGAGCATTTGACTGCAGATCAAGAGGTCCCCAGTTCAACTCTGGGTGCCCCCTGCTTGTGTTGTGCAACTTAAAACTTGATTTCACAGTAAGTTTGAAGTACAAAAGCTGTTCAAGACTACTTCCAGCACTGTCGTGTTGAAGAATGCAAGCAGTTTCCTAAATTGAGGCCTAAATCCCAAATAACAGGTTGAGTTTTGTAAAATGGAGTGGTCAACTTTCTTCTTTTTAATGCTTGTAGGGGGAAGATCCTCGCCTTCATTGGAAAAAACTTGAAAAAATAGTTAGTGCAACTGAGGTCCACTCTTACAATCTGGCTCCACCAATTTCTAAACTTGGGGGTATAGCTCAGTGGTAGAGCATTTGACTGCAGATCAAGAGGTCCCCAGTTCAACTCTGGGTGCCCCCTGGCCATGAGGATTACCTCGTCACATATTACTGGAAACAATTTGGAAGTGCAGGTTGCATCTTAAACATAAATACTGCACTTAGTGTTTATTAGTCACTCTATAGGCAACTCAAACTTTCATATTGTGTTTTTTTTATGCTTTGAATGCTACTGGTTTTCAATACAAAGAAAAACTTCTATCATGTTTGCTAAATTACAAAACTCTCAGATCACCAAGTATTTCATCCACCTAACAAAGAAGGGAGAACAAAGAACAAAGAACTATACAAAATGGACATTACAACAACCTCCATCTCCACCCCTGATTTCCCCTCATTCCAACACATTGCTTTCAAACTGTCTGGCCCCACCCCTCTAGTCACTGCCGTCATTTATCGCCCTCCCAAGCCAAACCCCTCCTTTCTTTCAGATTTCTCCAATCTCCTGACCCAGCTTGTGCCATCTCACCTTCCATTCTCTTCCTGGGCGATTTTAATTTCCACATTGACAACCCAGACTGCAAACGTGCCACTGAGTTCCTGGACCTGCTACACTGCCTCAACTTCACACAACACATCAACTTCCCCACCCACACCCGCGGTCACATCCTGGATCTTGTAGGGCGACTTAGAACTTGATTTCACAGTAAGTTTGAAGTAATATATATAAAAGCTGTTCAAGACTACTTCCAACACTGTCGTGTTCAAGAATTCAAGCAGTTTCTCTAAATAGAGACAGAAATCCCAAATAACAGGTTGAGTTTTGTAAAATGGAGTGGTCAACTTTCCTCTTTTTCATGCTTGCAGGGGAAGATCCCTGCCTTCATTGGAAAAGAGGCAACGTATGTCCTAAAAAGTTTTCCACTTGAAAAAATAGTTTCAGAGCAAGACAGAAAGGGGGTATAGCTCAGTGGTAGAGCATTTGACTGCAGATCAAGAGGTCCCCAGTTCAACTCTGGGTGCCCCCTGCTTGTCTTGTGCAACTTAAAACTTGATTTCACAGTAAGTTTGAAGTACAAAAGCTGTTCAAGACTACTTCCAGCACTGCCATGTAAATGTTGTTTTCAAGGATGCAAGCAAATTTGCTAAGTAGAGGCCTGACTGGTTTCAGTTTTAGCAGCAGAAAAAGCAATCCCCTGATCATTTTTGATAGACATTCTCACTATAATGCTGGGCTTTGATTCAGGAGCTTCCCACATAAAAAAAACAGTCTTTAAGTGGAAGTCCAATCAGAAGTGAAACATGTTTTTGTTTCATTAGAGAAGCTAACAAATAACAGGTTGGGATTTTTAAATTGGAGTGGTCAACTTTCCTCCTCCAAGTGTACTTCCAGCACTGCCATGTAAATGTTGTGTTCAAGGATACAAGCAGTTTGCTAAATTGAGTCCTGAATTCCAAAGAACAAGTTGGGATTTTTTAAATGGAGTGGTCAACGTTCCTCCTTTTCATGCTTGCAGTGGAAGGTCCCTGCCTTCATTGGGAAAGAGGCAACGTATGTCCTAAAAATTTTGCCACTTTGACCAAAATAGTTAGTGCAACTGAGGTCCACTCTTACAATCTGGCTCCACCAATTTCAAAACATGGCACAAAGGGGGTATAGCTCAGTGGTAGAGCATTTGACTGCAGATCAAGAGGTCCCCAGTTCAACTCTGGGTGCCCCCTAATTATGTTGGTCACCTAAGGACAAAGTATTTAAAACAACCTGAAAGAGCAGGTGGTATCTTAAAGCTCAACCACTTACTGTCTATAGGCAACTCAGGCTTTCATGTCATGGTGTTTTCTGCTTTGGATGCTACTGGTTTTCAATAATTCTCTGTTTAAATCTGTATTTACACACCTCTTTTGAAAAGTCCATTACATTCATAACATTGAAACTTATGTCATAAAAAACGTATAAATAAAAGTTAAAAATCCCTTAAAAACTACAAACACTACACAAGAAAAAAAGAAGATAAACCAAGCAAGAGGAGCTGAGTCTCAGCCAGGTTGGGTGATTAAGAGAAGCTTTATGTAAATAGTAATAGATGGACAATAGCCATAGCCAACCATAGGAGTCACTGAAAACTGTCTGCTCAATCAGCATTTCTTTTGTACCTAGGAATCTAATTTCAAAGGGGAGGAAGCAGGACGACAAAGGCACAATCCCGTTTTGTTTTAGTTAGAGAGGGAAACGTATAACAGGTTGAAATTTTAGAACTGAGCGGTCAGTTGGTGGAGTATGGTGGAAGCTCAGAGATGTACCTCGTTGGCTAAGTCATGAGGTGTTTGTAAATGTTATCAGCAGGAATTTGTAGTTTATTCTAAATAATGAAGGAAGCCAGTGAAGAGGGGAAGCGTGGCGTTGATGAGGTTCTCTAGTTGGCAGCCTTGCAGCAGCATCTCGAAGCAGCTTACAAGCAGTGTAAAGTGGCCTGAGGCGTGTTTATGAAGTTACAGAATTCAAGGAATGAAAGAGGAAGGAGTGAACCAATAAAAGAGAGATCTTGGTCAAATTTCCCTGCTGCAGAGTACAGGATTGAACCAGTGTAGGGATCTCATGGCCAAAGACAGTGCCAACATTTTATCTGAGGACACATTTTTTTGACCACAGAGGTGTGCAAACAGTGGGGGTATATCTCAGTGGTAGAGCATTTGACTGCAGATCAAGAGTTCCCCAGTTCAGCTCTGGGTGCCCCCTGACTATGAGGGTTGCTTTTAATTATGAAACTCTGAAATCACAAAGTATTTAATCCACTTAACAGGTCCAAGTCCTGCAATCACTATAACTAACTCTAAATGGAACTGTGGCAGAATTGACCACAGTCAATAATCAAATATTAAAAGGTTTCCAAGAGAGTGTGAATATTCAGGTTAAAATCTTTCAGTTAACGATGGTCCTAACGATTTTGCCACTTTGATCGGAGCAGTTAGTTTAACTAAGTTCCAGTCTTACAATCTGGATCCACCAATTTCAAGTCAAGACATAAAGGGGGTATAGCTCAGTGGTAGAGCATTTGACTGCAGATCAAGAGGTCCCCAGTTCAACTCTGGGTGCCCCCTGCTTGTGTAGGGTGACTTGATTTCACAGTAAGTTCCAAGTAATATATATAAAAACTGTTCAAGACTACTTCCAACACTGTCGTGTTCAAGAATTCAAGCAGTTTCTCTAAATAGAGACAGAAATCCCAAATAACAGGTTGAGTTTTGTAAAATGGAGTGGTCAACTTTCCTCTTTTTCATGCTTGCAGGGGAAGATCCCTTCCTTCATTGGAAAAGAGGCAACGTATGTCCTACAAATTTTTCCTCTTGAAAAAATAGTTAGTGCAACTGAGGTCCACTCTTACAATCTGGCTCCACCAATTTCAAAACATGGCAGAAAGGGGGTATAGCTCAGTGGTAGAGCATTTGACTGCAGATCAAGAGGTCCCCAGTTCAACTCTGGGTGCCCCCTCGCCATGAGGATTACCTCGTCACATATTACTGGAAACAATTTGGAAGTGTAGGTTGCATCTTAAACATAAATACTGCACTTAGTGTTTATTAGTCACTCTATAGGCAACTCAAACTTTCATATTGTGTTTTTTTTATGCTTTGAATGCTACTGGTTTTCAATACAAAGAAAAACTTCTATCATGTTTGCTAAATTACAAAACTCTCAGATCACCAAGTATTTCATCCACCTAACAAAGAAGGGAGAACAAAGAACAAAGAACTATACAAAATGGACATTAAAACAACCTCCATCTCCACCCCTGATTTCCCCTCATTCGAACACATTGCTTTCAAACTGTCTGGCCCCACCCCTCTGGTCACTGCCGTCATTTATCGCCCTCCCAAGCCAAACCCCTCCTTTCTTTCAGATTTCTCCAATCTCCTGACCCAGCTATGTGCCATCTCACCTTCCATTCTCTTCCTGGGCGATTTTAATTTCCACATTGACAACCCAGACTGCAAACGTGCCACTGAGTTCCTGGACCTGCTACACTGCCTCAACTTCACACAACACATCAACTTCCCCACCCACACCAGCGGTCACATCCTGGATCTTGTAGGGCGACTTAGAACTTGATTTCACAGTAAGTTTGAAGTAATATATATAAAAGCTGTTCAAGACTACTTCCAACACTGTCGTGTTCAAGAATTCAAGCAGTTTCTCTAAATAGAGACAGAAATCCCAAATAACAGGTTGAGTTTTGTAAAATGGAGCGGCAACGTATGTCCTAAAATTTTCTCCACTTGAAAAAATAGTTAGTGCAACTGAGGTCCACTCTTACAACCTGGCTCCACCAATTTCAAAACATGGCAGAAAGGGGGTATAGCTCAGTGGTAGAGCATTTGACTGCAGATCAAGAGGTCCCCAGTTCAACTCTGTGTGCCCCCTAATTATGTTGGTCACCTAAGGACAAAGTATTTAAAACAACCTGAAAGAGCAGGTGGTATCTTAAAGCTCAACCACTTACTGTCTATAGGCAACTCAGGCTTTCATGTCATGGTGTTTTCTGCTTTGGATGCTACTGGTTTTCAATAATTCTCTGTTTAAATCTGTATTTACACACCTCTTTTGAAAAGTCCATTACATTCATAACATTGAAACTTATGTCATAAAAAACGTATAAATAAAAGTTAAAAATCCCTTAAAAACTACAAACACTACACAAGAAAAAAAGAAGATAAACCAAGCAAGAGGAGCTGAGTCTCAGCCAGGTTGGGTGATTAAGAGAAGCTTTATGTAAATAGTAATAGATGGACAATAGCCATAGCCAACCATAGGAGTCACTGAAAACTGTCTGCTCAATCAGCATTTCTTTTGTACCTAGGAATCTAATTTCAAAGGGGAGGAAGCAGGACGACAAAGGCACAATCCCGTTTTGTTTTAGTTAGAGAGGGAAACGTATAACAGGTTGAAATTTTAGAACTGAGCGGTCAGTTGGTGGAGTATGGTGGAAGCTCAGAGATGTACCTCGTTGGCTAAGTCATGAGGTGTTTGTAAATGTTATCAGCAGGAATTTGTAGTTTATTCTAAATAATGAAGGAAGCCAGTGAAGAGGGGAAGCGTGGCGTTGATGAGGTTCTCTAGTTGGCAGCCTTGCAGCAGCATCTCGAAGCAGCTTACAAGCAGTGTAAAGTGGCCTGAGGCGTGTTTATGAAGTTACAGAATTCAAGGAATGAAAGAGGAAGGAGTGAACCAATAAAAGAGAGATCTTGGTCAAATTTCCCTGCTGCAGAGTACAGGATTGAACCAGTGTAGGGATCTCATGGCCAAAGACAGTGCCAACATTTTATCTGAGGACAAATTTTTTTGACCACAGAGGTGTGCAAACAGTGGGGGTATATCTCAGTGGTAGAGCATTTGACTGCAGATCAAGAGTTCCCCAGTTCAGCTCTGGGTGCCCCCTGACTATGAGGGTTGCTTTTAATTATGATCCCTGCCTCCATTGGAAAAGAGGCAACGTATGTCCTAAAAAATTTTCCCTTTGAAAAAATAGTTAGTGCAACTGAGGTCCACTCTTACAATCTGGCTCCACCAATTTCAAAACATGGCAGAAAGGGGGTATAGCTCAGTGGTAGAGCATTTGACTGCAGATCAAGAGGTCCCCAGTTCAACTCTGGGTGCCCTCTGGCCATGAGGATTACCTCGTCACATATTACTGGAAACAATTTGGAAGTGCAGGTTGCATCTTAAACGTAAAACTGCACTTAATGTTTATTAGTCACTCTATAGGCAACTCAAACTTTCATATTGTGTTTTTTTTATGCTTTAAATGCTACTGGTTTTCAATACAAAGTAAAACTTCTATCATGTTTGCTAAATTACAAAACTCTCAGATCACCAAGTATTTCATCCACCTAACAAAGAAGGGAGAACAAAGAACTACACAGAACTATTACACATTGCTTTCAAACTGTCTGGCCCCACCCCTCTAGTCACTGCCGTCATTTATCGCCCTCCCAAGCCAAACCCATCCTTTCTTTCTGATTTCTCCAATCTCCTGACCCAGCTATGTGCCATCTCACCTTCCATTCTCTTCCTGGGCGATTTTAATTTCCACATTGACAACCCTAACTGCAAACGTGCCACTGAGTTCCTGGACCTGCTACACTGCCTCAACTTCACACAACACATCAACTTCCCCACCCACACCCGCGGTCACATCCTGGATCTTGTAGGGCGACTTAGAACTTGATTTCACAGTAAGTTTGAAGTAATATATATAAAAGCTGTTCAAGACTACTTCCAACACTGTCGTGTTCAAGAATTCAAGCAGTTTCTCTAAATAGAGACAGAAATCCCAAATAACAGGTTGAGTTTTGTAAAATGGAGGGGTCAACTTTCCTCTTTTTCATGCTTGCAGGGGAAGATCCCTGCCTTCATTGGAAAAGAGGCAACGTATGTCCTAAAAAGATTTTTTTCCACCAATTTCAAAACATGGCAGAAAGGGGGTATAGCTCAGTGGTAGAGCATTTGACTGCAGATCAAGAGGTCCCCAGTTCAACTCTGGGTGCCCCCTGCTTGTGTTGTGCAACTTAAAACTTGATTTGACAGTAAGTTTGAAGTACAAAAGCTGTTCAAGCCTACTACCAGCACTGCCATGTAAATGTTGTTTTCAAGGATGCAAGAAAATTTGCTAAGTAGAGGCCTGACTGGTTTCAGTTTTAGCAGCAGAAAAAGCAATCCCCTGATCATTTTTGATATACATTCTCACTATAATGCTGGGCTTTGATTCAGGAGCTTCCCACATAAAAAAAACAGTCTTTAATTGGAAGTCCAATCAGAAGTGAAAACATTTTTTTGTTTCATTAGAGAAGCTAACAAATAACAGGTTGGGATTTTTAAATTGGAGTGGTCAACTTTCCTCCTCCAAGTGTACTTCCAGCACTGCCATGTAAATGTTGTGTTCAAGGATACAAGCAGTTTGCTAAATTGAGTCCTGAATTCCAAAGAACAAGTTGGGATTTTTTAAATGGAGTGGTCAACGTTCCTCCTTTTCATGCTTGCAGTGGAAGGTCCCTGCCTTCATTAGGAAAGAGGCAACGTATGTCCTAAAAACTTTGCCACTTTGACCAAAATAGTTAGTGCAACTGAGGTCCACTCTTACAATCTGGCTCCACCAATTTCAAAACATGGCAGAAAGGGGGTATAGCTCAGTGGTAGAGCATTTGACTGCAGATCAAGAGGTCCCCAGTTCAACTCTGGGTGCCCCCTAATTATGTTGGTCACCTAAGGACAAAGTATTTAAAACAACCTGAAAGAGCAGGTGGTATCTTAAAGCTCAACCACTTACTGTCTATAGGCAACTCAGGCTTTCATGTCATGGTGTTTTCTGCTTTGGATGCTACTGGTTTTCAATAATTCTCTGTTTAAATCTGTATTTACACACATCTTTTGAAAAGTCCATTACATTCATAACATTGAAACTTATGTCATGAAAAATGTATAAATAAAAGTTAAAAATCCCTTAAAAACTACAAACACTACACAAGAAAAAAAGAAGATAAACCAAGCAAGAGGAGCTGAGTCTCAGCCAGGTTGGGTGATTAAGAGAAGCTTTATGTAAATAGTAATAGATGGACAATAGCCATAGCCAACCATAGGAGTCACTGAAAACTGTCTGCTCAATCAGCATTTCTTTTGTACCTAGGAATCTAATTTCAAAGGGGAGGAAGCAGGACGACAAAGGCACAATCCCGTTTTGTTTTAGTTAGAGAGGGAAACGTATAACAGGTTGAAATTTTAGAACTGAGCGGTCAGTTGGTGGAGTATGGTGGAAGCTCAGAGATGTACCTCGTTGGCTAAGTCATGAAGTGTTTGTAAATGTTATCAGCAGGAATTTGTAGTTTATTCTAAATAATGAAGGAAGCCAGTGAAGAGGGGAAGCGTGGCGTTGATGAGGTTCTCTAGTTGGCAGCCTTGCAGCAGCATCTTGAAGCAGCTTACAAGCAGTGTAAAGTGGCCTGAGGCGTGTTTATGAAGTTACAGAATTCAAGGAACGAAAGAGGAAGGAGTGAACCAATAAAAGAGAGATCTTGGTCAAATTTCCCTGCTGCAGAGTACAGGATTGAACCAGTGGAGGGATCTCATGGCAAAAGACAGTGCCAACATTTTATCTGAGGACACATTTTTTTGACCACAGAGGTATGCAAACAGTGGGGGTATATCTCAGTGGTAGAGCATTTGACTGCAGATCAAGAGTTCCCCAGTTCAGCTCTGGGTGCCCCCTGACTATGAGGGTTGCTTTTAATTATGATCCCTGCCTTCATTGGAAAAGAGGCAACGTATGTCCTAAAAAATTTTCCCTTTGAAAAAATAGTTAGTGCAACTGAGGTCCACTCTTACAATCTGGCTCCACCAATTTCAAAACATGGGAGAAAGGGGGTATAGCTCAGTGGTAGAGCATTTGACTGCAGATCAAGAGGTCCCCAGTTCAACTCTGGGTGCCCTCTGGCCATGAGGATTACCTCGTCACATATTACTGGAAACAATTTGGAAGTGCAGGTTGCATCTTAAATGTAAAACTGCACTTAATGTTTATTAGTCACTCTATAGGCAACTCAAACTTTCATATTGTGTTTTTTTTATGCTTTAAATGCTACTGGTTTTCAATACAAAGTAAAACTTCTATCATGTTTGCTAAATTACAAAACTCTCAGATCACCAAGTATTTCATCCACCTAACAAAGAAGGGAGAACAAAGAACAAAGAACTATACAAAATGGACATTAAAACAACCTCCATCTCCACCCCTGATTTCCCCTCATTCGAACACATTGCTTTCAAACTGTCTGGCCCCACCCCTCTAGTCACTGCCGTCATTTATCGCCCTCCCAAGCCAAACCCCTCCTTTCTTTCAGATTTCTCCAATCTCCTGACCCAGCTATGTGCCATCTCACCTTCCATTCTCTTCCTGGGCGATTTTAATTTCCACATTGACAACCCAGACTGCAAACGTGCCACTGAGTTCCTGGACCTGCTACACTGCCTCAACTTCACACAACACATCAACTTCCCCACCCACACCCGCGGTCACATCCTGGATCTTGTAAGGCGACTTAGAACTTGATTTCACAGTAAGTTTGAAGTAATATATATAAAAGCTGTTCAAGACAACTTCCAACACTGTTGTGTTCAAGAATTCAAGCAGTTTCTCTAAATAGAGACAGAAATCCCAAATAACAGGTTGAGTTTTGTAAAATGGAGTGGTCAACTTTCCTCTTTTTCATGCTTGCAGGGGAAGATCCCTGCCTTCATTGGAAAAGAGGCAACGTATGTCCTAAAAAGTTTTCCACTTGAAAAAATAGTTAGTGCAACTGAGGTCCACTCTTACAATCTGGGTCCACCAATTTCAAAACATGGCAGAAAGGGGGTATAGCTCAGTGGTAGAGCATTTGACTGCAGATCAAGAGGTCCCCAGTTCAACTCTGGGTGCCCCCTGGCCATGAGGATTACCTCGTCACATATTACTGGAAACAATTTGGAAGTGCAGGTTTCATCTTAAACATAAATACTGCACTTAGTGTTTATTAGTCACTCTATAGGCAACTCAAACTTTCATATTGTGTTTTTTTTATGCTTTGAATGCTACTGGTTTTCAATACAAAGAAAAACTTCTATCATGTTTGCTAAATTACAAAACTCTCAGATCACCAAGTATTTCATCCACCTAACAAAGAAGGGAGAACAAAGAACAAAGAACTATACAAAATGGACATTAAAACAACCTCCATCTCCACCCCTGATTTCCCCTCATTCGAACACATTGCTTTCAAACTGTCTGGCCCCACCCCTCTAGTCACTGCCGTCATTTATCGCCCTCCCAAGCCAAACCCCTCCTTTCTTTCAGATTTCTCCAATCTCCTGACCCAGCTATGTGCCATCTCACCTTCCATTCTCTTCCTGGGCGATTTTAATTTCCACATTGACAACCCAGACTGCAAACGTGCCACTGAGTTCCTGGACCTGCTACACTGCCTCAACTTCACACAACACATCAACTTCCCCACCCACACCCGCGGTCACATCCTGGATCTTGTAGGGCGACTTAGAACTTGATTTCACAGTAAGTTTGAAGTAATATATATAAAAGCTGTTCAAGACTACTTCCAACACTGTCGTGTTCAAGAATTCAAGCAGTTTCTCTAAATAGAGACAGAAATCCCAAATAACAGGTTGAGTTTTGTAAAATGGAGTGGTCAACTTTCCTCTTTTTCATGCTTGCAGGGGAAGATCCCTGCCTTCATTGGAAAAGAGGCAACGTATGTCCTAAAAAGTTTTCCACTTGAAAAAATAGTTTCAGAACAAGGCAGAAAGGGGGTATAGCTCAGTGGTAGAGCATTTGACTGCAGATCAAGAGGTCCCCAGTTCAACTCTGGGTGCCCCCTGCTTGTCTTGTGCAACTTAAGACTTGATTTCACAGTAAGTTTGAAGTACAAAAGCTGTTCAAGACTACTTCCAGCACTGCCATGTAAATGTTGTTTTCAAGGATGCAAGCAAATTTGCTAAGTAGAGGCCTGACTGGTTTCAGTTTTAGCAGCAGAAAAAGCAATCCCCTGATCATTTTTGATAGACATTCTCACTATAATGCTGGGCTTTGATTCAGGAGCTTCCCACATAAAAAAAACAGTCTTTAAGTGGAAGTCCAATCAGAAGTGAAACATGTTTTTGTTTCATTAGAGAAGCTAACAAATAACAGGTTGGGATTTTTAAATTGGAGTGGTCAACTTTCCTCCTCCAAGTGTACTTCCAGCACTGCCATGTAAATGTTGTGTTCAAGGATACAAGCAGTTTGCTAAATTGAGTCCTGAATTCCAAAGAACAAGTTGGGATTTTTTAAATGGAGTGGTCAACGTTCCTCCTTTTCATGCTTGCAGTGGAAGGTCCCTGCCTTCATTGGGAAAGAGGCAACGTATGTCCTAAAAATTTTGCCACTTTGACCAAAATAGTTAGTGCAACTGAGGTCCACTCTTACAATCTGGCTCCACCAATTTCAAAACATGGCAGAAAGGGGGTATAGCTCAGTGGTAGAGCATTTGACTGCAGATCAAGAGGTCCCCAGTTCAACTCTGGGTGCCCCCTAATTATGTTGGTCACCTAAGGACAAAGTATTTAAAACAACCTGAAAGAGCAGGTGGTATCTTAAAGCTCAACCACTTACTGTCTATAGGCAACTCAGGCTTTCATGTCATGGTGTTTTCTGCTTTGGATGCTACTGGTTTTCAATAATTCTCTGTTTAAATCTGTATTTACACACCTCTTTTGAAAAGTCCATTACATTCATAACATTGAAACTTATGTCATAAAAAATGTATAAATAAAAGTTAAAAATCCCTTAAAAACTACAAACACTACACAAGAAAAAAAGAAGATAAACCAAGCAAGAGGAGCTGAGTCTCAGCCAGGTTGGGTGATTAAGAGAAGCTTTATGTAAATAGTAATAGATGGACAATAGCCATAGCCAACCATAGGAGTCACTGAAAACTGTCTGCTCAATCAGCATTTCTTTTGTACCTAGGAATCTAATTTCAAAGGGGAGGAAGCAGGACGACAAAGGCACAATCCCGTTTTGTTTTAGTTAGAGAGGGAAACGTATAACAGGTTGAAATTTTAGAACTGAGCGGTCAGTTGGTGGAGTATGGTGGAAGCTCAGAGATGTACCTCGTTGGCTAAGTCATGAAGTGTTTGTAAATGTTATCAGCAGGAATTTGTAGTTTATTCTAAATAATGAAGGAAGCCAGTGAAGAGGGGAAGCGTGGCGTTGATGAGGTTCTCTAGTTGGCAGCCTTGCAGCAGCATCTCGAAGCAGCTTACAAGCAGTGTAAAGTGGCCTGAGGCGTGTTTATGAAGTTACAGAATTCAAGGAATGAAAGAGGAAGGAGTGAACCAATAAAAGAGAGATCTTGGTCAAATTTCCCTGCTGCAGAGTACAGGATTGAACCAGTGTAGGGATCTCATGGCCAAAGACAGTGCCAACATTTTATCTGAGGACACATTTTTTTGACCACAGAGGTGTGCAAACAGTGGGGGTATATCTCAGTGGTAGAGCATTTGACTGCAGATCAAGAGTTCCCCAGTTCAGCTCTGGGTGCCCCCTGGCCATGAGGATTACCTCGTCACATATTACTGGAAACAATTTGGAAGTGCAGGTTGCATCTTAAACATAAATACTGCACTTAGTGTTTATTAGTCACTCTATAGGCAACTCAAACTTTCATATTGTGTTTTTTTATGCTTTGAATGCTACTGGTTTTCAATACAAAGAAAAACTTCTATCATGTTTGCTAAATTACAAAACTCTCAGATCACCAAGTATTTCATCCACCTAACAAAGAAGGGAGAACAAAGAACAAAGAACTATACAAAATGGACATTAAAACAACCTCCATCTCCACCCCTGATTTCCCCTCATTCGAACACATTGCTTTCAAACTGTCTGGCCCCACCCCTCTAGTCACTGCCGTCATTTATCGCCCTCCCAAGCCAAACCCCTCCTTTCTTTCAGATTTCTCCAATCTCCTGACCCAGCTATGTGCCATCTCACCTTCCATTCTCTTCCTGGGCGATTTTAATTTCCACATTGACAACCCAGACTGCAAACGTGCCACTGAGTTCCTGGACCTGCTACACTGCCTCAACTTCACACAACACATCAACTTCCCCACCCACACCCGCGGTCACATCCTGGATCTTGTAAGGCGACTTAGAACTTGATTTCACAGTAAGTTTGAAGTAATATATATAAAAGCTGTTCAAGACTATTTCCAACACTGTTGTGTTCAAGAATTCAAGCAGTTTCTCTAAATAGAGACAGAAATCCCAAATAACAGGTTGAGTTTTGTAAAATGGAGTGGTCAACTTTCCTCTTTTTCATGCTTGCAGGGGAAGATCCCTGCCTTCATTGGAAAAGAGGCAACGTATGTCCTAAAAAGTTTTCCACTTGAAAAAATAGTTAGTGCAACTGAGGTCCACTCTTACAATCTGGGTCCACCAATTTCAAAACATGGCAGAAAGGGGGTATAGCTCAGTGGTAGAGCATTTGACTGCAGATCAAGAGGTCCCCAGTTCAACTCTGGGTGCCCCCTAATTATGTTGGTCACCTAAGGACAAAGTATTTAAAACAACCTGAAAGAGCAGGTGGTATCTTAAAGCTCAACCACTTACTGTCTATAGGCAACTCAGGCTTTCATGTCATGGTGTTTTCTGCTTTGGATGCTACTGGTTTTCAATAATTCTCTGTTTAAATCTGTATTTACACACCTCTTTTGAAAAGTCCATTACATTCATAACATTGAAACTTATGTCATAAAAAATGTATAAATAAAAGTTAAAAATCCCTTAAAAACTACAAACACTACACAAGAAAAAAAGAAGATAAACCAAGCAAGAGGAGCTGAGTCTCAGCCAGGTTGGGTGATTAAGAGAAGCTTTATGTAAATAGTAATAGATGGACAATAGCCATAGCCAACCATAGGAGTCACTGAAAACTGTCTGCTCAATCAGCATTTCTTTTGTACCTAGGAATCTAATTTCAAAGGGGAGGAAGCAGGACGACAAAGGCACAATCCCGTTTTGTTTTAGTTAGAGAGGGAAACGTATAACAGGTTGAAATTTTAGAACTGAGCGGTCAGTTGGTGGAGTATGGTGGAAGCTCAGAGATGTACCTCGTTGGCTAAGTCATGAAGTGTTTGTAAATGTTATCAGCAGGAATTTGTAGTTTATTCTAAATAATGAAGGAAGCCAGTGAAGAGGGGAAGCGTGGCGTTGATGAGGTTCTCTAGTTGGCAGCCTTGCAGCAGCATCTCGAAGCAGCTTACAAGCAGTGTAAAGTGGCCTGAGGCGTGTTTATGAAGTTACAGAATTCAAGGAATGAAAGAGGAAGGAGTGAACCAATAAAAGAGAGATCTTGGTCAAATTTCCCTGCTGCAGAGTACAGGATTGAACCAGTGTAGGGATCTCATGGCCAAAGACAGTGCCAACATTTTATCTGAGGACACATTTTTTTGACCACAGAGGTGTGCAAACAGTGGGGGTATATCTCAGTGGTAGAGCATTTGACTGCAGATCAAGAGTTCCCCAGTTCAGCTCTGGGTGCCCCCTGGCCATGAGGATTACCTCGTCACATATTACTGGAAACAATTTGGAAGTGCAGGTTGCATCTTAAACATAAATACTGCACTTAGTGTTTATTAGTCACTCTATAGGCAACTCAAACTTTCATATTGTGTTTTTTTTATGCTTTGAATGCTACTGGTTTTCAATACAAAGAAAAACTTCTATCATGTTTGCTAAATTACAAAACTCTCAGATCACCAAGTATTTCATCCACCTAACAAAGAAGGGAGAACAAAGAACAAAGAACTATACAAAATGGACATTAAAACAACCTCCATCTCCACCCCTGATTTCCCCTCATTCGAACACATTGCTTTCAAACTGTCTGGCCCCACCCCTCTAGTCACTGCCGTCATTTATCGCCCTCCCAAGCCAAACCCCTCCTTTCTTTCAGATTTCTCCAATCTCCTGACCCAGCTATGTGCCATCTCACCTTCCATTCTCTTCCTGGGCGATTTTAATTTCCACATTGACAACCCAGACTGCAAACGTGCCACTGAGTTCCTGGACCTGCTACACTGCCTCAACTTCACACAACACATCAACTTCCCCACCCACACCCGCGGTCACATCCTGGATCTTGTAAGGCGACTTAGAACTTGATTTCACAGTAAGTTTGAAGTAATATATATAAAAGCTGTTCAAGACTATTTCCAACACTGTTGTGTTCAAGAATTCAAGCAGTTTCTCTAAATAGAGACAGAAATCCCAAATAACAGGTTGAGTTTTGTAAAATGGAGTGGTCAACTTTCCTCTTTTTCATGCTTGCAGGGGAAGATCCCTGCCTTCATTGGAAAAGAGGCAACGTATGTCCTAAAAAGTTTTCCACTTGAAAAAATAGTTAGTGCAACTGAGGTCCACTCTTACAATCTGGGTCCACCAATTTCAAAACATGGCAGAAAGGGGGTATAGCTCAGTGGTAGAGCATTTGACTGCAGATCAAGAGGTCCCCAGTTCAACTCTGGGTGCCCCCTGGCCATGAGGATTACCTCGTCACATATTACTGGAAACAATTTGGAAGTGCAGGTTGCATCTTAAACATAAATACTGCACTTAGTGTTTATTAGTCACTCTATAGGCAACTCAAACTTTCATATTGTGTTTTTTTTATGCTTTGAATGCTACTGGTTTTCAATACAAAGAAAAACTTCTATCATGTTTGCTAAATTACAAAACTCTCAGATCACCAAGTATTTCATCCACCTAACAAAGAAGGGAGAACAAAGAACAAAGAACTATACAAAATGGACATTAAAACAACCTCCATCTCCACCCCTGATTTCCCCTCATTCGAACACATTGCTTTCAAACTGTCTGGCCCCACCCCTCTAGTCACTGCCGTCATTTATCGCCCTCCCAAGCCAAACCCCTCCTTTCTTTCAGATTTCTCCAATCTCCTGACCCAGCTATGTGCCATCTCACCTTCCATTCTCTTCCTGGGCGATTTTAATTTCCACATTGACAACCCAGACTGCAAACGTGCCACTGAGTTCCTGGACCTGCTACACTGCCTCAACTTCACACAACACATCAACTTCCCCACCCACACCCGCGGTCACATCCTGGATCTTGTAAGGCGACTTAGAACTTGATTTCACAGTAAGTTTGAAGTAATATATATAAAAGCTGTTCAAGACTACTTCCAACACTGTTGTGTTCAAGTGTTATGCACTCCCTTCCCCCCTTTTTTCTTGTCTCCCTTCAGGTGCTCTGCATCAGGTGATTATCTGGCTCCGCCTGTATTTAAGAGGGACAGGAGGAGCCAGCGCTCTCTCTCAGACCAGGCAGCCTCACCTTGGTGCCAGGGTTGCTCCTGTGTTTCTTTTGTTTGTGTTGCTTTGAGGATGGAGGTCTGTCAGTTTGGTTTTCTTTCCTCGGTTTTTGTTTTGAGGTTAGGTTCCTGCTCTTGTTAGGTCAAGGAGGGAAGTTCTGGGTCCGACGGCCCATTGCGTGGTTGGCTCAGGTTTCCCTCATGGTCTTTTCCTTTATTGTTTTGTTTGGTCAGGCCTCCAGACTCGTTTTGTTAAGTTATGGGGTTTTTTCTTTGGTACATGAATAAAACCTGCTTTTTATACGCAACTGAAACTCGAGTGTGGTGTCCTTGATGTTCTGGTCACAGAGTTAAACCGAGTGTTCTAACTGGTGATCGTAACATTTGGGGGCTCGTCAAACAGTATTTGTTGGTAGTAATTGTATTACCATGGTGTGAAATAGGGTATTGGTGTGTCATTGTTTGGGGATGCCATCTCGAGTTGTGCATTTGTGAGGTTGCTTTTGGTAGTAGTTGGTTGCGCTAAAATGGACTTTAATATAGATGATTTTGTTAGTGCTCCCACTCGTGATAAGTTGGAGGGTTGTACCAAGGATCATCTTGCCCTTATTGCGGAAAGGTTTGGGATTTTTGTAAAGCAGGGAAAGAAACAGGTGATTAAGGATCAGCTGGTGGCTGCGTTGGTAGAGCGGGGATTGTTGTCAGCTGGTGAGGGTTCTGGATCTGGGGAGGTGGGTCTCGCTGAGCAGGTGAGGTTGAAGGAGATTGAGTTGGAATTGCGTCGGCTGGATTTGAGAGAAAAGGAAATGGATTTTGAAATAAGAAGGCTTGAGGAAGAGACGAAGCGTGTGGTACGTTTGAAAGAATTAGAGCTTACTGCGTCTTCACCGGCTTCGCAGCTTTCATCTGTGCAGTCACGTGGTTTTGATGTGAGTCGGTGTATTCGGCTTGTCCCAGCATTTCACGAGGAGGATGTGTATACGTATTTCGTTCTCTTTGAGCGAGTTGCGACATCGTTGGGGTGGCCCAAGGATAAGTGGTCACTGTTGTTACAGTGTGTACTTACTGGCAAAGCTCAGGAGGTTTACGCAGCGTTGTCTTCTGAAAGTAGCCTGGATTACGATCAGGTTAGGGCTAGTATTTTGAAGGCATATGAGCTCGTGCCAGAGGCTTATCGCCAGAAATTTCGCAGGTGTAAGAAGCAGGACTCTCAGACATATGTGGAGTTTGCTCGTGAGAAGGAGACGTTATTTGATCGGTGGTGCGCAGGTGTGGGGGTTAAAACTCTGGAAGATCTAAGGGCCTTAGTGCTTATTGAGGAGTTTAAAAATTGTGTGCCTGAAACGGTTGCCACGTATCTGAATGAGCAGAAGGCTGTGAAGTTGTCTGGTGCTGCGTCTCTTGCGGATGAGTATGTACTTACCCATAAGTCCGTGTTTGGTGAGCGATCTGCTGTGCAGGCTCGGTTTGGTGACAACACTCCTAAGGAAGGTTCAAATGCAATTGTGGTACCAACTAAGGCAAGTGGTTCTGATGGTGCGGAGGGGAGGCCTACCAGGGAAGAATGGGGAACTAGGGAAAGCCCTGTGTGTTTCTATTGCAGGAAGCCAGGACACATTGTTGCAAATTGTTATGCTCTGAATAAGGAGAAGGGGCCTGTCAAATCTGTGGCCTTGGTTAAAACAGCTAGTCCTGTGTGCCAGTTGGCTTCACTGCCAAATGAATCTGAGCTTGGCGTGTATGCTCCATTTCTTATGGAAGGTTTTGTGTCCTTGACTGAGAAGGGGGATAGGGTCCCCGTAACGATTTTGAGGGATACAGCAGCGTCACAGTCCTTCATGCTGAGTCATGTGCTGCCATTGTCTAAGGAGTCAGCTGGGGATTCTGGTGTCCTTGTGCGTGGTTTTGGGATGCAATACTTGGAGGCGCCTTTACATACTATTTACCTCAAGTCAGACTTGGTTACGGGCTTTGTGACTGTGGGGGTTCGCCCGTGTTTCCCAATTGAGGGAGTGTCCTTCATTTTGGGGAATGATTTGGCTGGGGGTAAGGTGCTGGTAAAGCCGGGAGGTGGGGATCCTGGAAAAGAAGGAAAGGAGCCAGTGGCCTATGGTCACGCAGGAGAAAACACTGACGCCAACCCGTTTGCCGAGTACATGTGGATGGAGAACGAGGAGGAGTATAACAGACAGGTGGAGGAGCTGCTGGAGCGGGAGTTCTTGGAGCGCTGCTTCCAGGAAATGCTGGAGGAGGAGGACCAGGACTGGTTCATCCCTTCACGTGATCTCAACAACCAGGGGGTGGGGCAGTTCCAGCAGCAGCTCAACGGCCTGTCGGCCAACGATCACCACAGCAACCTGGAGGAGGTGGCGAGGAAGAGCATCTTGAATCCTGAAGCAAAGGAGTTCATCCCGGCAGGGATAATGTTGTGGCCAATGTGTTGTTGCGCATGTGGATTTATATTGTAGTGATTTGTTTTTTTTTTTTCCTGTGTATGTGAACAAAAAAAAAAAAAACGATAATCACTAATTTAGGGTGGGGGTGTTATGCACTCCCTTCCCCCCTTTTTTCTTGTCTCCCTTCAGGTGCTCTGCATCAGGTGATTATCTGGCTCCGCCTGTATTTAAGAGGGACAGGAGGAGCCAGCGCTCTCTCTCAGACCAGGCAGCCTCACCTTGGTGCCAGGGTTGCTCCTGTGTTTCTTTTGTTTGTGTTGCTTTGAGGATGGAGGTCTGTCAGTTTGGTTTTCTTTCCTCGGTTTTTGTTTTGAGGTTAGGTTCCTGCTCTTGTTAGGTCAAGGAGGGAAGTTCTGGGTCCGACGGCCCATTGCGTGGTTGGCTCAGGTTTCCCTCATGGTCTTTTCCTTTATTGTTTTGTTTGGTCAGGCCTCCAGACTCGTTTTGTTAAGTTATGGGGTTTTTTCTTTGGTACATGAATAAAACCTGCTTTTTATACGCAACTGAAACTCGAGTGTGGTGTCCTTGATGTTCTGGTCACAGAGTTAAACCGAGTGTTCTAACTGGTGATCGTAACATCAAGAATTCAAGCAGTTTCTCTAAATAGAGACAGAAATCCCAAATAACAGGTTGAGTTTTGTAAAATGGAGTGGTCAACTTTCCTCTTTTTCATGCTTGCAGGGGAAGATCCCTGCCTTCATTGGAAAAGAGGCAACGTATGTCCTAAAAAGTTTTCCACTTGAAAAAATAGTTTCAGAACAAGGCAGAAAGGGGGTATAGCTCAGTGGTAGAGCATTTGACTGCAGATCAAGAGGTCCCCAGTTCAACTCTGGGTGCCCCCTGCTTGTCTTGTGCAACTTAAAACTTGATTTCACAGTAAGTTTGAAGTACAAAAGCTGTTCAAGACTACTTCCAGCACTGCCATGTAAATGTTGTTTTCAAGGATGCAAGCAAATTTGCTAAGTAGAGGCCTGACTGGTTTCAGTTTTAGCAGCAGAAAAAGCAATCCCCTGATCATTTTTGATAGACATTCTCACTATAATGCTGGGCTTTGATTCAGGAGCTTCCCACATAAAAAAAACAGTCTTTAAGTGGAAGTCCAATCAGAAGTGAAACATGTTTTTGTTTCATTAGAGAAGCTAACAAATAACAGGTTGGGATTTTTAAATTGGAGTGGTCAACTTTCCTCCTCCAAGTGTACTTCCAGCACTGCCATGTAAATGTTGTGTTCAAGGATACAAGCAGTTTGCTAAATTGATCCTGAATTCCAAAGAACAAGTTGGGATTTTTTAAATGGAGTGGTCAACGTTCCTCCTTTTCATGCTTGCAGTGGAAGGTCCCTGCCTTCATTGGGAAAGAGGCAACGTATGTCCTAAAAATTTTGCCACTTTGACCAAAATAGTTAGTGCAACTGAGGTCCACTCTTACAATCTGGCTCCACCAATTTCAAAACATGGCACAAAGGGGGTATAGCTCAGTGGTAGAGCATTTGACTGCAGATCAAGAGGTCCCCAGTTCAACTCTGGGTGCCCCCTACTTATGTTGGTCACCTAAGGACAAAGTATTTAAAACAACCTGAAAGAGCAGGTGGTATCTTAAAGCTCAACCACTTACTGTCTATAGGCAACTCAGGCTTTCATGTCATGGTGTTTTCTGCTTTGGATGCTACTGGTTTTCAATAATTCTCTGTTTAAATCTGTATATACACACCTCTTTTGAAAAGTCCATTACATTCATAACATTGAAACTTATGTCATAAAAAACGTATAAATAAAAGTTAAAAAATCCCTTAAAAACTACAAACACCACACAAGAAAAAAAGAAGATAAACCAAGCAAGAGGAGCTGAGTCTCAGCCAGGTTGGGTGATTAAGAGAAGCTTTATGTAAATAGTAATAGATGGACAATAGCCATAGCCAACCATAGCAGTCACTGAATACTGTCTGCTGAATCAGCATTTCTTTTGTACCTAGGAATCTAATTTCAAAGGGGACGAAGGAGGACGACAAAGGCACAATCCAATTTTGTTTTAGTTAGAGAGGGAAACGTATAACAGGTTGAAATTTTAGAACTATGCGGTCAGTTGGTGGAGTATGGTGGAAGCTCAGAGATGTACCTCGTTGGCTAAGTCATGAAGTGTTTGATATAAATATATTCTAAATTATTGAATGAAGCCAGTGAACAGGGAATATGTGGAGTTGATGAGGTTCTCTAGTTGCAACAGCATCTCAAGGCAGCTACAAGCAGTGTAAAGTGGCCTGATTGAGGCACGTTTATGGAGTTACAGTAGTCCAGGAGTCCAGGAACAAAAGATGAAGGAGTGAACCAATAAAAGAGACATCTTGGTCAAATTTCCCTGCTGCAATCTATAGGATTGAACAAGTGTAGGGATCTGATGGTAAAAGATGCCAACATTTGATCTGAGGACGCGCAGAGGTGTGCAAACGGTGGGGGTATAGCTCAGTGGTAGAGCATTTGACTGCAGATCAAGAGGTCCCCAGTTCAACTCTGGGTGCCCCCTAATTATATGAATTGGCTTTAATTTAGGAGTTGTCAAATCACCAAATACTTAAAACATCCCAGAAGTGCCAGTGTGATGTCAAAGCTAAACACTGCTCTTGCTTGTAGGGGTAGATCCCTGCTTTCATTGGGCAAGAGGCAATATACGTCCTAACGATTTTTCCACTCTTGATCAGGGCAGTTTATGCAACTGAGGTCCCTTTGCGGTATAATTTTCCTCCTAACAGTGACGGCTTCAAGAGCGGCTGGGAACAGCAAAGATTTGACAGCCCCAATAAAACACCAGTAAATGGCAAGTGTGACTCCCGTAAGGGATAAATTGGAGAACATGTTAAAAAAATAAAAGACTCTACACAAAAGATTTGGACTCCAGTATGACCCAAACTACAAAGAGAACTGGGGTTTTCAGACACCAGTTTGCCTGGACCGAAACTGCTTATATAAGCAGAAAAAGTGTATAAAAGTTGATTGTCCCACAGTTGTTTCTGCAGAACAGCTCGCTTCTTTACTCCTGTGATGTGGAATACAGATCCAACGATTCCGTGTTTTTTGCCAAACTTAGTGATTTTGATTTTGATTGAAACTTAAAAACTTAGAAAATATTGATGTAAGAAAAAAACTGAGAATCCACCAGTATCGGCGGAGTTCACACCTGCATTCCAGAACCAGAACTAGTCCCAAAACTAAGGTCAGCAGAACTTTCTCTGCATAATTACTGGTGTGGGAATGCAGTTGTGATCTTGCCCAGATAGACCCTAGCAAGTAAGACTCCCGAAAGAACCTGCTAAAATTGTGAATACAACTAATTGAACAAAAAAAAAATAAGAGTGGTATAAAAGTGAAATAACTGAATGCACAGAAGACTAAAAAGTTGAGTCCGACTGCATGTTGCATGTTGCATGTTGTATGTCTATTGTCTATTGAAGCTAACCTGGTGCAGATATGTGCTGGTATGAATGGAAGAACTGCTGCTTAAACATGTTTCTGCTGTGTGGTTACTTGTATGCATAATATACGCTGAAGCACTGATTTGGTTGGGAGTATACGGAAGGTATTCTGCATAGAAGTAACCTCTGTAAAAGTTTTGAGTTCATGTACTAAGAAGTGTTAAAAAATACCCACAAGGTTCAACTTGGGCTAGATAAGTAATTTATAACGCCGAAAAGGAGCTATAGGGAGCACTGGGGATTATGAGCTACACTGTCAGATAAATTTGAGAATTTGTCTGGGATGAGTGTAAATTTAGGAGTAAAAACGCTCTCACGGATACTGCGCCCGATTAAGATTCTTAGATAAGAGCCATTAAGGGCGTTCTGCACGGGTGAGAGTATAAGCAACAGGCCTTTCAAGGATAGCGCGCCCATTAATTAAGAAAAACAGGTGGGAGTGTGCTGTTTAGTGAGAACAGGAGAATCCTCTTGGACGGTGATCCAAAACTTGGAAGTAAATGTCATGGGGTGATAATTGTAGCTCCATGTAGATAAGTTTATTGGCTACTTGAAGTTGGAAAATGTGATTGTGCTGCTTAAATTTGCTTAAAGATAACTTTATGTTTTTAGTGTGTGCTGGAAAGAAAGATGACTGTGTACGGCATTGACTTAGATGCATAATTTTTTTGTGGGGATAAAGTTTTTGGGGTAACATAGTGGATAGTGTTTCTTTTGTTCTTACGTGAAGTATTGTGGAGAATGATAGAAAGATATTAACTGAGTATTGAATGGAGTTGTCAGTTTGTGGACTATGAAGAAATAAAATGTATGTATTCTGACAGAATAGCAATAAATACACAAGGTATTAAAACACAAAGACAAAGACGGTATAAAACATAAATAAATATACAATATCGTTGAAACCGCTCTTGGTGGGCGGGAGTAACTCCTCAGAAAATCCATGGCTCTGCATTTCAGCAGTTCATTGAAGAAAAAAAGGGAGACTTTGTTGTGCAAAGTTTATCCACACATCTAAAACATCTATTTATCTGGAGACCAGACGTTCTGATACGTCACATGCTTCAGCGCTCTGACGCTATCTCAGTTTCAGGAGAGCAGCCAGCCTTTGCAGAGAGAGAGAGAAAAAAAGAGATAAGCTGCAAGGCCACATACTGGGACAGCCTAACCTCCAGAGATAAGTCTCTCACCTGCTCCCAACACTTTTACAGTCTGCATTGACTGATTTCCACACAAGAAAGCAAGGGGGTATAGCTCAGTGGTAGAGCATTTGACTGCAGATCAAGAGGTCTCCGGTTCAAATCCGGATGCCCCCTGTCCGTGTGAATTATCTTTCTTTGAAAGATAAAAAAAAACCCTTTGAAACATTACAGATTGGAAATGTTTGTATAAAGATCTTCAAGAGTCTCCTGAAGCAGGGTTTGTTGTGTGCTGAGGAGGCATGATCAACATCGATTTTAAAATTAGAGAAGGGTGTAAATAACAGGTTTGCGTTCGTTGAATGGAGTTGTCAGTTTGTGGATGATGGTAGGAGACCGGAGATGCCACTAGTTGTGAAGTGCTTTTAATTATCTGCAGGATTTTGTAGGCTGTTCACCACGGGGCTATGTGGGGTCAGTGAGGTTCTCTAGTCTTGAAGCAGCTTCAAGTGCTATAGAGTGGTCTGATTGAGGAACAGAGTGAACCAATATGACTGAGAAAATTCAGGTAAAAATCTTGCGTTGTATTTCTCTTTAAATCTTTAAATGGAGGTGTTGCCCAGTGGAAGACCATGTGTTCAGATTGACCATCTGTATGAATGTACTGCAAACAATATTATATTAAATCATAAACTGTTCAAAGTAATGCTTTTTGCTGCCAGTCATTCTGGAATTGATTGTTCACACATTAAGGGTTCATTTGCACAATGGAGCCATACCTGATGGTGAAACTTCACAGGGTTGTTAGGGCAGCAGAGAAACCCCCACCCTGGGACAGATCTACACCTCCAGATGCCCCAAGGAGGCAACAGACATTTGAAAGGACAATTCACACCCCGGTCACTTCACTTCCAGCTTTTGCCGTCAGGACAATACCGACAGGGCGATGACAACAAGGACAAGCCGCCTAAAAAACAGCTTTTACCCAAAGGCAATCGTGGCTCTAGATGTTATGAAAGTGAATAAACTTTTCTAACCACATTGTGCATTTTTTTTTTTACTATTTATTGTCCTTAATTTTTATGTTCTTAATTTTATGTACCGGTATACCCCATTGAGTCAGCAAGCACCTTCACTTTTGTTGCACCTTTGGAAAAAAGGGCAATGACAACAATAAAGACTATTTACTATCTATCCTAATAGCTGTTTGATTGACCTCTAGAAAAAAGGAGTTTAAAAAAAAAAACAAAGAACTAAAATTTTAAGATAAAATCATCAATTTAGAAAAAAAACACTATTGGCTTTTCCTTTGGCTTTTGTCACCACAAATTTATTTGGTATAAGATTAGTCTTTGTCGTTTTTTTGTTATGCTTTCATCCACAACATGAAAATTTTGACCAGTCGGAACTGACCAGAGTATTTACAAATCATCTGCAGATAAAAGCGAAACAAGTGTGCACATTGAAGGTTTCATGGGATGTAGCAGTTTCGTTTGCTTATTGTTTGCTTATATAAAATATCATGCTGGAACAACGTGAAAGAGACTTTCCTTTTTGCACATTGGAGGAACAAGCTGTAACACTTGAAAAGTACTTTTTACTCACCACAGCCTGTTTATATGTGTTTGACAGAATGCCATGGACTCTAACTTGGCCGTGCCGGACATCACTCATGTCGACCCAGTGGTCCTTTGTACGCTGATCCATAGGCCCAAAGCTTTGCCACGTGTAGTACTTGGCAAAGTTCTCCTTTAAGACATAAAACACAAAGGATCTGAGGTTTTACAGGTAGGATGTGCAGCTCACAGAGCATGTCACTACGAGTTCACTGTACTGTAAACACTCCTAAATCATATACTGTGTCGTTCTTTTATATGTTTATGGAAAAGGGGACACATTTCTTTCCAAAAGACGTCCGCTTTCACCTCTAACTAAAACAGATTAGATTAAATATGATTAAAAGCCAAAATTCAAAATAAATGTCTCACACCACTGCTGTCATAAGAAACAGTGCAGTGTGGCTCTCACCACCACTCGGGTCGTGTTGTCTGGCAGCGTGGTGATTGTTATTTTGCCACCCAGAACTGCCCTGCTCATCCTGGTGTGGCCCGAGGATGATCCCTGGGGTCCGTCACCGGCAGCTGAGTCGACATGCTGCGGTGCGATCACACTGTCATCTGTTGAAAATGACGCAGAGTTAAGTCATTAAAATCTGGTCAGTGATGATATGAGTTATGACATCTGAAAATACACTGATTTCAGGAATTCTAAAAACAGAAAAGTGTTTGCAAAACATTTTAGATGCCAGTTTGAAAGTCTTCAAAAAATGATGTTTAACGTTCGTGGTTTCATTCTCCGTCAGTCCGGGAAATGAAAAATTAGGATTTGCATTTAACTTGCCCAGCCCTGCCTTTGGCAATTGAATCTATTTTTGAATTAAGGCAGAAACAATACAAAAACATTTATTCTCCCTCTGGAGGAACTGTCAAACCCTCCAACCAAAATAAACCATAGCTGGTAAGCAAACTGGGGTGGGTAGGCTTTGTTTTAAAGTTCTGGGTGTTTTAATTGATGTCTTGTCTCACTTTCAAGCCATATGTCTCTGATTTGTGCTCTGTGTTTATTTTTCACCATGGTGTAATTTTTATGGTGTGTGGAAAATGCATGACTGCTGTAATGTTTATACTGGCAAAATGATCTTGACTTGTGGACTTCTTTTCCTCTCACAAGCTTATTTGATGCAGCTGCACCAAAATGACTGAGCTCCCATGAGTTATTTCTGTTGATGGTATGGAAAGATGGGGATGGTTTTCCGAACAGGTGACTCCTAAGTAAACCATTTATTTGATTAAACTGTATATGTTAACACCTCAATGTGAGACTGTTTTTTTTAATGTGTTTTTTTATGCTAAAAGTAGAGTGTAGCATAAAATTAAAGTGATCGAGAAATGCATATGTATGTATAAAAACGGAAACTACTAAAAATGCAAATTAACAAGTAGAGGAGAGAATTGAAAATCAGTTCACTTCAGAAGTGGACAGTGTTTAGGTCAAATCTCGGGTTTCTCTTGTTTAGAGACGGCTCATAACTTAAATGCAGTTTCAGAGAAAGTGATCAGTTACAGTGAGGAAAAGCCCCCTAAAAAGGAATTAAAAGCCCAATAAGCAGTGTTGGTTTCATTCGTTTTGCTCACATTATGCCCATTTTCTCCCAAGTACACTTAACTGAAAGTGCTGATTATTGTCACAGCCTCAGTAAAAGCACATCCACCTCTACTGAGGCCGGCCCTGGCTTCAGGCTCACAGCAGACCCAGTCCACCAGAAATGACCGCACTCAAGAAGGCAAACGTCACAATTATTTTCCAAGTACTCACTGCAAAACAGTCCATTGCCCTCTTGTCAAAACAGAATTATCAAAAGTCTTTTATTTTCTTTAAATTCGACACGCTGCTTTCTGAAAAACAGTCCGGACATGACAGTATTGGCCTCGATGATGTTGAGCCTCTCTTCCCAAAATAATTTAGCTGGTTATAGGGCTTGGAACTTCTAGTCTAGTCTCAGATTTGTATAATCTGCCCATCGAGATCCAGATGAATAAAATAAAGTACCTTATATGTGATGCTTTTTTAATCGGAAAATATGCACACACAAAAGAAATGCATATGGTGAGAAAATACCCTCCAAAAAGTACACATGGTGAGAAAATACTAAAAAAAACTGCACATGTTGATACTCAAAGAAACTGCATGTGGTGAGATTGAAGAAAGGAGATAGCAGGCTCTCCTTTTGATGTTAACTCTTGGCAAAGAGTGGACGCATTCTGACAAAATCAATCAGGCTTATGTTCTTCAGAAATGCCAGCTGAGAAAAGAGAAAAGGGAATGCTTTTGAGGAAGAATGTGAGAGGGAATTTGAGATAAAGACAGAGCGGAATGCTGTTCTCCCGGACGAGCTGGCAATAACTAATGAATCTATCTATATATCCATCTATTTATTAGACTTTTACCAGGACCGGTCTCGAGAACTTAGAGAACTTAGTTCTCGAGACCGGTCATTTCAGTGATGCTGATAAACAGTGTAATTTGGCTACTATAATGGTAAATAATGCAATTTCAAGTCGATAATTGTGTGTATCTTTAATATTAAAAATTCATGTTTCATCTACAAATTAAGTAAAATTTAAATCAGTAACATTTGCTATTCAATACTTTTCTGAAGTGGAGCTGGTTATTTTGTTAGAGGACTTTGGGACTAGTTAATAGTCATGTCAATCCTTAAAAGCTCTGGAGTCAATCCTCCAATAGTGCAGAAATAGCGGTAGTGCAGTCGCCACACATATCTGATCCCAAGTAATTGATGAACTCATTTATAGTGAGTTCATAGATAGGACATCCACTTCTCTGTGTTATTGTGCTGCAGTTGAATACAACCTCATATGTAAACTAAGCAGCTGAACCAGGATGGTACTGATGTTCTACAACTCACGCAGGATGACGAAATAACTTGGTTGGTGTCGGTCTTGATCTTGACACTCTGGTCTTGGTAGCGTCTTGGTCTCGGTTTAGGCGGTCTTGACTACAAGTTTACTATCTATCTATTTCATTTCATTTCATTTCATTTCATTTATTTATTTAAAAGGGACAACGCACATGAATTAACATGAGCACCTGAGTCCATCATGTAAATGTGCCAGATTTAGCCATACAGGCTAATTTACATCTGCAGTCCTTGGCAGGTTGATGGTATATATAAAAAACATTGAAAGAGAACACACTAAAACACTAGAGCACAGAGTACAAACAATTAGTAAAACCATGACATAACTCTGAATAATGACAAACAACATAAATGAAGAATTATAGCACGCAACACATTAGCTCACACAAAAGCACATAAGCACAAACAGGTAGTAAAAACAATAACCTGACCCCTATACCAGATTATGACAGCATGTTTGATTATCCAGTAACCACTGTTTTGTGTTTTTAGAGAAGGAATGAAGAGATGTGATGTTAGTTGTATGGGTTTAGTGTTCCAGGTATGAGCTGCTTAATAGGAAAAGGCTGACTGCTCAAAGGCACTTTTTCTATGTGCTGTTTTGCAGCTCTGGTAGATGAGTTTTGATTTTGTTGAATAAACTCATTGAGTGGAGGGGGGGCCAGACCATGAAGGATTTTATATACAAGTAAAATGTCTGCAAACTAAATCATATTTCCCCAGTTTAAAAAAACATATTTAGTTAAAATATTACAATGATGATATAAATTTGACTTTTTATCCAATGTTTTCAAAGCCTGCTATCTATCTATCCATCCATCTATCCATCCATCTATCCATCCATCCATCCATCCATCCATCCATTTTTTGTATGAAACTTTATTTAAATTCCAGAAAATACAATAATATTAAAATAAATGGCAGACATCATTCAATAATATAAAACACAAACATACATAGGCATCATTATAGTCCAAAAAATATAAAATTGTTCTCTTCACAAAAAAGCTACAATAAAGTGCAAGTAGTTTGTGACATTAACAATTACACTAAATAATAAAAGGCAATACATTCAGATATCCGTAAACATTTCTTTTATGAGGTTGACAGTGGTATTACATTTTTTGTTATTAACCAAAATACATTTTGAAATCAACTTTAAAGGGAACTAAGGATGGACAGGATTTGGAGAATTTTGCCTTTTGAATGTGAAACTTAATAAATAAGTGAGGGAACTGCAACATAACTTTGTATTTATGTTTTGTATTGTTTCCTTTATCTTGTTTTTATGAAAAGGCACATTTTTTATCCGCTTGGTTTTAATATTTTAGTGGGGTTTTTTTTCTACTGATGTTTTAACTTATCTTGATTCTTATCTTGGGGCCGTCCTTCTTGTTCTTTGTTCTTTTAGCCAAAGCACTGTTGTCACTTTATATTAACCTGTGTTGTTGAGTGTATGGTTTTAGATTGTATGAGGAGGCACTCACTGTGAACCAAATTTACCTAAGGGTACTATAATAAATCTATCTATCTATCTATCTATCTATCTATCTATCTATCTATCTATCTATCTATCTATCTATCTATCTATCTATCTATCTATCTATCTATCTATCTATCTATCTATCTATCTATCTATCTATCTATCTATCTATCTATCTATCTATCTATCTATCTATCTATCTATCTATCTATCTATCTAACTTAGCAACAAGAATCATTAAGTTGACCAGTTGCTGAATTTTGCAATTTTGGTTTTCGTAATATATTAAGATATCTTTAGCTTCTAATTTAATTACATTATTAGTTTGTATATCAAAACATTCTTCAACCATCCATCCATCCTTTTCGCCTGTAGGGGCCACCGTAGTGACGTCACGCGGGCCTATATAAACCCGCTCCAGCGCGGGACTCAGTGGCGGGGTGCCACACCTAACCCTAAATGCAGGCAGCGCTCTGTCCCGAACAAGTGTTGTTTTGTAGTTTCTGGCTTTCAGCACATGACAGAGAAGCGTCGGGAACCGTTTTTCGTTACTAAAAAAGCCAGGAACATCACCCCGCCGCGCTCAGCTCCCCGCCCGGAGCGCCGCGTCCGCCGCGGTCAGCTTTGCTGCCGCGAAGAGTTCGTCTCTGCCGCGGCGCTGCCTCCAGCGGGGACCCGGCTCAGCTGAGCAGACTAAACCTGAGCAGGGTTGGCCCTGCCGGCTCTGCAGCGGGCCGGTCGGAAAACCCAAGCTCAAACACTTGTTGAACAACGTGCCGTCTGTAGTTTCACGAAGTAGCAACGATTAAGCCTGAATTATGGTTTCACAGTTAAATCGACGCAGAACTAATGCCGCGTTCCATTTGTCCTCGGAAGTGGGGATTTCCCAGTTCCCAGTTGGTTTTTTCAACTGGAACGCCCCTCGAAGTGGGATTTCCCTCTGGGAAAGTGGGAGAGTCTTCACCACCCCCGAGTTCACATTCCAAGATGGCTGCCCCGGTTGTAAACAGTAGAAGAGAGCTTCGTAGCACTTCATTCTAGTTTTGGTCACACTAAATCAGTCGTATACAAGTATTGTTCGGCATATATATGCTGCTATAGTGTAATTTACATTTTTCATGTGGTATATGCGAACTACAAACTTGTTTACCTACTCTGTAACTGGAACGCTGATAACTCGGCTGTGACGTTATTCCCAGTTCCGACTTCCGACTTCCGAGTTAAATGGAACGCAGCATTACGCCGTAGGGCTACGGCGTAATGCACATTTATGGTTCCGCGTTACACCAACGCACAGGCTACGGCGTAGGGTTCGCGGCGACGCATACCCTACGCCGTAGGCTCTGCGTTGGTGTAACGCGGAACCATAAACCAGCCTTAGTTGAATAAAGGTCTACTTTTTAGATGATTCAAAACTTTAGAAGATTTCCTTGAAACATTTTTCTAATTTGATCCATTTTCCTGCTTTAAAACATTTAAAACGTTTTCTTTCACCTTCAAAACACTTAAAAAAATATTACTTTATAATTTATTTTTCGGTTGTCTTTTGTATTATTGTTTGTATTGCTTTTTGTGTCTTTCTTTACTGCTTATGCTGATTGGTTGTTTGTTCTCCTCTGCATCTGATTGATGTGTCCGTTTGCGGCTCATAACTTAAATGCAGTTTCAGAGAAAGTGATCAGTTACAGTGAGGAAAAGCCCCCTAAAAAGGAATTAAAAGCCCAATAAGCAGTGTTGGTTTCATTCGTTTTGCTCACATTATGCCCATTTTCTCCCAAGTACACTTTCACTGAAAGTGCTGATTTATTTTCACAGCCTCAGTAAAAGCACATCCACCTCTACTGAGGCCGGCCCTGGCTGCAGGCTCACAGCAGACCCAGTCCACCAGAAATGACCGCACTCAAGAAGGCAAACGTCACAATTATTTTCCAAGTACTCACTGCAAAACAGTCCATTGCCCTCTTGTCAAAACAGAATTATACAAAGTCTTTTATTTTCTTTAAATTCGACACGCTGCTTTCTGAAAAACAGTCCGGACATGACAGTATTGGCCTCGATGATGTTGAGCCTCTCTTCCCTAAATAATTTAGCTGGTTATAGGGCCTGGAACTTCTAGTCTAGTTCAGTTTCAGATTTGTATAATCTGAAATGTGCCTGTTTGCTCCTACCAGGTTAATTGATACCACCTGAGCTGATCATGTTAGCTGTTCATTACCTGTGTTTAAAGAGCTGCTTGAAGGAGACCCCTTTGTCTTTGTTATCTGCCTTGAAGAAGGCCTACATGGCCGAAACATGTTGGCATTTTTTTAACTTTTACTAAGCCATGATTCAATAAAGGCTTTTTATATTTTTCTAACTTCTTGAGTGACTCGGTTTTTCTAAATTGTTTTTCAAAGGTCTCAAATGTTTGTATTTGTGGCCTGCGAGGGTTTAAGAGACTGGAAGGTTTAATTACAATTCTGATTCCTGGGTGGGATTCGTTTCCTAGCGTCATTGAGGTAAAGCCATGTTGTTTATGCAAATAAATGTACGACTTTCATAATTTGTAAAACGTGATTGCACAAATGCAATGTAATTACTTTTTATGCAAATTCAACTTTAGAGCCTGATAAGACTTGTTTCGTGAACATGCCCAAATATGCTGACCCATCCACGCTTTTTAAACATGTCCGAACATGCTCCGATTTGGGAAGAAAAAAACAAAAAAAAAAGCCTGCGGAAATCCTCCAGCATGCACACTACCATTTTTTTGCAAGCCTTTGCAAGTTAGACATTTACCTTAAAGAGCCTTCATGCAGTTTTGCAGATGTTCATTGTTAAATAGAAATGAATTAAGGGACAAACAAGGTTCCGGAAATAAAGGGCGTTTTCTTTCCAGTGTTTTGTTGGATCTTTATTTCATATATCATCACGTATTTCATATATGACTTATTAAACTCCGCTGTCTTATAAAAACTATGCAATAATGCCAGGCTACAAGATGGCCTTGGAGAAGGAACAGCCTGGGTCTGAACTGATAAGCTGCAGGTTTAAATACAGTCTGCGGCCCCCATACCACGCACATCAGATCACTTCTGAGGCAGACGGAGTGCTCCAGGCTTGATCTCCAGAATGCATTCTGTATAACTATAATGCCGGATAAAACTACTAAAATGTATATCTCGTCCTGGCTCCATGTGATCAAACAACTCAGTGAGAAGCAGCTACGCTGATCTCAACAGTTTGAGATGACTTCATGTTCTTCTGCAAAGAACATGAACATGCTCTGATTTTTTTCTTAAAAACTAAAAAAAACCCTGCGGAAATCCTCCAGCATGCTCACTACTCCCATTTCTTTTGCAAGCCTTTGCAAGTTAGACATTTAAGGAGCCTTAATGCAATTTTGCAGATGTTAAATAGAAAACAATTAAGGGACAATAGCAAAACAAGTTTCGGGAAATAAAGGGGGATTTTCTTTCTGTGTTTGAAGTACTTCTGCAAAGTTTGTCTTATTGCTGTAACAGCTTGAATGTATTTCACACAGACCCACAAAACAACCCTTTTAAATCTCACACTGACATCTTAACAATATTGCCACAAACATCTTAGCTTGAGCCTATATGTGTCAGTGCCCGCTACAGCTCTTCTTTTAGGAGTAAAATGCTATTTGATGTTGGTTAGATGTTTGTATTTCTGGCTTGTGGGAGGAAAACAGCATGCCTGCTGATCTGGGGGTTTGGCACAGGACAAACCCCCAGAGTTCAGACTGTGTGGGACATTGGCAAGGCCTGGTTTAAACATCACCCTGCCTGCTTACAATTAGAGTACTGATGTCTTCCACAGTCAACATAAATCCTGTTTTAAGAGGTTTCTAAGTGACAAACCAAATATCTTGACCTTACAGGTCACTTGTACTTGTTTTTCCTCCAACATATAATTGAATTAAGTAGTGTAACTGTAACCCTAGATGTGTTGCTGACGAGCTGCGGGTCAACTTTTTCACATCTATGAGGAAAGAGTAGAAATGATGTCAGCACACTTGTGGAGATCCTTGGTGCAGCCGATAAACTCTTGCTCATATGATATGGGAGGAATACACATACTCGAGCTGAAGTTATAGCTTGTGTCTCAGCAGGTGAAAGCTCCCTCAAGTAATATCTGAAAATCTAATCAATGAGGTTCTGTAATCTGTCCAGTAAAAACTCACACAAACACATTTCCTCAGATGAAGTATTTACTGCAAAGTCCTCTGCTCTTGCTGCTGGGCCTTTAACGCCTATTGGACTGCAGACAGAACAGGAAATTAAGTAGGACATTAAAGTGAGAACAGTTTGCTGCAAACCTTTTGGCGAAGGCTACACTGACATCCTGAAGGCTGTTCAATTTAACTGTAGCAAACTGCCCTCTAAACACTAATTATATGTCTATGTTGTGAAATTGGCACTTAACACACATAAATAAAAATGCACAAGCAGCTGGGAGATTGAATCGGTATCTATTAAGAGTTGATTTGTACAAGTGGCTAAGAATATAGATGAGGTTTGGTCAAGGAACAGCCTGTTTCTAAGTGCTAAAGTCTAGAAAGAATGCTGAAGATAAATTAAATAAGCATCTGCGGGGGGAAAAAAAGGAATAATTTTCTTAATGCACAGGCAATAAAAGGCCAGATGCTTGGGCTCAAAGACGGATCTCTGCCTGACCAAACATCACCAGTTAGCTGCTTTTTTTGTATGTGTGAGTGGTCAGCTCATCCTGGTCAGAGAGGACGCACCCTTCCTGAGCAGAGGCTTGAGCTGGCATGGACTCCAGAACAGAACCCATAATAGACCCATAGCATTCATTTAGGGCCGTCTGGCTGAATAGCAGATGCACATTTTCTTGGTTTCGCTCCACCAAAATAGATTGTGGGGGTGGGGGGTTGGCGGGTGTGTATGCATCTGTATAGTATGATGTGTGTATGTGTGTGTTTGTCGTATGAATGAGCGTACGGGGAGTGGGGGGGGCTAAGGGAGATTGTTTCTTTTTATGTATTAATGTAAAGCACTTTGTGTTGCACTCCAGCTGCATGAAAAGTGCTATATAAATAAATTAAGTTTTAAGTTTAAGTGTTTAAATTCACTCGCTTTTGTCCTCAGTTCTTTGGCTTGAATTTAATAAGTGCTTTACATCTGAGAAAGAACAAACTTTACTGGATTCTTTCTCCATTAAATACCAGAATCTGGTGTTTCAGTCCATAGTGTATACTTTGGCTATGTCCACGCTGTTTTAGATTAGTCCCCTGTGAAAAACAGCACCAATGACTCCTAAAAATTCAGAATACAATTAATAACATGCCTTGCAAAGACTTGGGTAACATTGTCTTAAGAAAACACAAGCGCTCATTTTTCTTCTACATGGACAAACTAACTGTCGGATTAGAAGAAAGAAACGATTCTTTTTCTTCTGGTCATTGTCTGATAACGAAAGAGCTGCAGTTCAGACCATAAATATTTCTCATTGAAAAGCTGCTACTAATGGCCCTATGATTCATGTCTTCTGGCCCCATGTGTGTTTTGCAATAACAATCCAATTTGGATGAGAATTTCTTCGTAAGATAAGCGTTGATCTGGGATCCACAGACAATAACATTCTATCCGTGTGTCAGCCTTGCAAAACAATCCATTACGCTTTGTTATTTGTCCAGTTTATGCCTAATTCCAATATGTCTGTATCATTTTCAGGGTTTTTGTTGGGGAAACTTGGGGAAGCTTCAAAGTGCTTTTATCATTTGGTTCAAATAGTGTTGATGACTCTAAAGAACAAAGTCATTTTTAAAAAAACTGGTTAAGTGCCAAAGTGGTTAAGAAAAAATGAAAAATGAAAGAGTTGTGTTGACAGTTGGCCCCTGATGTTGCAAGCACCTCCGGCGCTATTGTTAGTTTCAGCTGCAACATATTCTTCATGCAGAACTGAATTCAGTATTAACTTCTGATGCTGTCTTAATGAGCTCTATCACGCTATGTTGTGTTCTCAACATTTTAAAGTCTTAAATTGTTGATTGGAGGAGTACAGACACAAGTCCCAACCTCTTTTCATTGTTTTAACAGAAGAATTTTAATCACACAAAGCTATATACAGAAACTGATTTATTCTGTCTTCAGCAGCCCTGTCAAAACTTTGTGCCAGACTTAAGGAGTGTGGCAAGAAAAAAAAACAAAAAAAAAGTCAAAATCTAATTTTGAACTTGAGAGGTGCCGTTTACGGCTTGTTGTTCCAACTCGGCTGCATGCCTGCGGAGCTGGGTATTTTTATTGTACACTTTATTGTAAACTAGTTCATTCACTTTTGTGTGTAAAATAAAAAGGGCATAGCATGCCCATTTGCCGCTCCATAAAGAGTCCCACTGAAGTTGGGTGGTTTGCAGCACATTTACATGACACGCTGCAGCGTTGGCAGGACAATCAAACAAGTCCGTGAATGCATTTTCTGCCAAATTCATCGTTGTTTGGTGATGGAGGACACCTGAAGAGACAGGCTGCACCAGGGCAAGTGCCACAACTAAGGTTCAACAAGTAAGGACGTAAACCAGAGCTTTAACTTAATGGAAAAAAAGTCAAATTATGATAATTGATTTAAAAAAGTATTTGAAAATAGTTACACAGAATTTAAAAACATTAAGTACGTATTAAGGAAAAGATAAGATGTGAACAATCTGGAAGAAAAGGTCAACACAACTTCCAATCCAAAGTATGTGTTTGCACAAATTGTAGAAAAGGCAAAGAGGAGAAGATGCAAAATGCACATGGCTCACCTGTCCGTTGCTGAACCCGAACTTCAGCCTGCCCTGTTTGGGAGAGACAGAGAAGCAGCATCAGCGCGCTGAAGGACATGTTAGACACTAAAAAACAGCTGCTCTTTTCTCTCCTTCTTCTCTTTGCAAAAACAAATTTTGTCCCACTTCCACCCTTTTCTCTCTTTATCCCTTGAAAGCCACTCTCTCCACAAACCACGCACTTTCTAACTACACCCTTTCTCTCCTCCTCAGCAGTGCTCCTCGGTTGCCATAGTGATTACAAAGACAAAAGGGACAGCTGATAGGCTTTAGATCGGAGAGGAGTCTGTCATCTTCTGGGCCCAAGCCCTGGGTTGTACTCTTATTATTTTCACAAACTATATAAAAAATTATCTGTGGCAACCGCAGCATCATTCAGAGTAATAAAATAATATGTCATGCAACAGTATCCCCCCTCCTTCCTCCCAAACCAGATGTGGGGACAGTAAGAAATCGGACATTTGAGCGTATACTAGGACATCATGAATCAAACAGAGCCATGTTTGTTATGGTATTATGTAATCCTCTTCAACTCTGTTTACAGCTCCTCAAAACAATGTGTCTTTTTTCCTAAAGTGTCATTGTTTTGTAGCCTAAATGGAACAGAAAAGTCTCCATTTTGCAGAATGCAAAAATGCACGTGCTTAGTGGCATGTAAAACTGACGAAGAGCAAACTTTGGTGGACTGCAGCACCTATTGTGGTCACGGCGTTCTTTTTTTTGTGCTTTGGCTGTAAACATGGAAAAGATGTCAAAGAACATAAAAGCTCAGGGTTTATGTCCCATAACTAGAACTGTAAATGCAGGATACAATATCACAACAGCTTTCACACAGATTTCACTGAAAATAAGGATGTTGCACTTGCTGTGAATATTATTAAAAACAGGCTTGTTTCATCATCCAATGCTGAAGGCGGGTCAGACTTATTATGCATGACAGTCCAGCAAGAGAAAAAAAGATCTGTGCACTTAACGGTGCACATGATCTGACCAGATAGAGTCAACAGGATTTGGATCAAAACAAAAACAACACAAGCTCAGAGGAAGCAAATGTAAATTATCTGCAATAAGTCATCTCCTTACTTTCCCAATTTATGTTTCCACAACAGTGTTTCCTTAGCTCAGCAGAGGAAAAGTACCACTCTAAGGCAATACATGTTCAAATATTGATGAGATGTTTTACAACAAAGAAAAAAAACACATCACTCTGGGAAGGAAATTGCAGCAGAGTTTGGTTTATTTTAGATAAATATTTTGTCAGTTATCCCTGGTTTGATGCTTTATTATTCCCACCAGAAGATGTCAGCAAAGTTTAGGTTCAGACCAGTTTTAGGGAAGCGCTGCAGAAATGTTGACATGTTTTATCAGGAACTACTTTATAAATACAAACAAATGACCCCATTAGCACTAGATGCCTTTCAGACCAGGAGCCAAGTTCCACATGCTTCTTTTCATCTTGATGCAATATGAGTTAATGTCAAACGGCCTTACCTGTTATCAATCCAAGTGGGATGACGTTGATTAAAAAAGGTTAAAGGTCAAAGTCTAAACTGAAATACAAACATTTACAGTGTGTGTGGTCCCTACCTACCTCAAGCATGCTGGAGATGAACCATTCAATTAAAGAATTACAGGCCGATTTCAAAACTCCCATTTGTGTCCAAAATTGTAGAGAATATTGCAACAGAGCAACAAAAGTCTTTTTTTTAGAAAAGCACGAGTCTCTTGAGAGTCTGGTTTCCATAAGCAGCATTCCACAGAAAAAACAGATTTACTTAACGTTTCTCGACACATTCTGATGGCAGCTGATTCTGGGGATTTTACAATGCTGGTTTTGCAGGATTTATTATCTGCCTTTGACACTGTCGATCATAATATTTTGATGAACGGCTCCATGATATGGTTGGCCTATCCGGCCTGGCTTCATACTCCTACTAGGGGAGTTTTTACCTGCCAGTGTTTATGTTTTTGTTTATGTTTATGTAATAATTGCTCAGGGATCACGTTCTGGGCATCTGAATAGCAGAGAGAGACAACTTCTGTTGTAATAGACGCTATATAAATAACATTGAAAATTAATTGTGGCAGAGTTGACCAGTGTCAATGATACATTTTGGGGGTATAGCTCAGTGGTAGAGCATTTAATTTTGAATTTACAGTGGGGGCAGTGGTGCAAGTGGACCTCAGTATCTTGAGTGTATACATCAACTTTCCTCCTTTTCAAATTTGAAGGGGAAGATCCCTGTTTCAATTGGGAGAGGCCTTGATCAGAGCAGTTAGTGCAAGAGGTCCGGTCTTACAATCTGGATCCACCTATTTCTATGACCATCACAGAAAGGGGGTATAGCTCAGTGGTAGAGCATTTGACTGCAGATCAAGAGGTCCCCAGTTCAACTCTGGGTGCCCCCTGACTAGGTCATGTGATTTAGTTAAGTTCACAATAACTTTAAGGTACAAAAGCTGTTTAAGACTACTTCCTGCACTGCCATGTAAATTAATTCTTTGAGGGTGTCACCAGGGAAGCGTCACATTTCTTACTGACTTCCATGTTGTGGTGTTTTCTGCTTTGGATGCTACTGGTTTTCAATTATGGTCCACCTAAACTAAGTGAATCTGTATTTTCATGCCTCTTTTGAAAACATAGAAGTTAAAAATCAATGAAAAAGTAGAAACACTACACAAGGAAGAAGAGCTGAGTTTCAGCCAGGTCGGGTGATGAAGAGAACATTTATGTAAAGAGATGGGTCTTTGGCAGTCTCTGAAAACTGTCTGCCTAATCAGCATTCCTTTTGTGCCTAGGAAGCTGATTTCAAATCATGTTCATGTAATAATTGCAGAAAAAAAATATCAGAAAAATGCAGAGAGACAACTTCTGTTGTAATGGATGCTATATAAAATTGAATTTAATTGAATTGAATTTTATTTGTAACTTTCTGGCTGAAGTTTCAAAAAACAAAGACCTTAACCAACTACAAGCAGTCCAGAATGGCTCCTAACAAACTTAAGCAAAAGACAACACATAACCCCTGTTTAATCTCTGCACTGGTTACCAGAACATTTCAGAATCAATTTGAACATTTCAGCTCTCACTTTCAGAGCCTTATGCAGTAAAGCTCCTGTACTCCATCTCAGACTCTTTAGATCTCCACACCACCTCTCCCAGTCTCAGGTCATCTGGTCAAAGGCTGATGGTGGTGACCTGCTTTCAGAGCAGTGGCCCCTGCCTGTAGGTTGTGGAACGTGTTGCCTACTTCTTTACGTTGCCTTAACACAATTGAATCTTTAAAAAAGCAGCTTTAGACCAAATTATTCAGACAGGCTTTTAATTAGAGTTGGTCTGGTCATAAGTTGTGTATGTTCTTTCTTGTGTTTTTCCTGTTTTATGTTTGTTTTATGCTTCCCCTGTTTAATGTTTTATGCCTGTGTCATATCGTTTTATGTGTGACTTTTGAAGTATTTTGTGGCTTTTAACCTGTGAGAAGTGTCTTATAAATAAATTGTACTTACTAACAGTGGAAATAAACAATACTTAAATAAGGTTTGGCATATAGGACCTGTATCACTAACAGTATCACAGTGGTTTATTACTCACAATCTAACCACTTGTGCAAATTATCAGGTTCCTGCAGAATTGTGAAGACAAATAATTTCAGAGCATGAAAATTCCAACTTACATGATAAGTTCATGGATGTATTTACCACAGGTTTTTGTTTTGGTAGCAGTAGATAAGCTTGAAAATAGCAACGCCTTGTTCCTGATGAAACATGAAGGCGCATAACTGTTTCAGTTTCTGTATCTGGCTGGGAAACGTCTGTTTTAGATCTCATATTTGATGTTTTTTCATTTATTCTGCAAATATATTAAAGCAGCACAACGTAACTTTCAGCTTTTCTGAGTTTGGCGGCATCTTTTGGACAAAAGCGGTAGTGTTTTACCAGAAAGAACACTACGTTTCCCATGAGCACCAGCGCGTACTGCCGGAAAACTCCTGTCCCCTCGCTGCATTTGTTTTGATGAGAGGAGACTGGATGCTTTTCTGTTTCACCAAGTGAACAGACGGAACGCAAAAAAAAAGATGTTAAACTGCTGGAAAGGAACTGGAATTTACCCGGATACCTTAAACAAGGAAGCCAGGGAGCAGTATATGGAGAAAATAATGATTATTAACGGTCTGGATCCATATGAAATCTCTACTGAAGAGCCATATGTTTCAATACATTTGTATAATACAACATACAGTACATGTTTTGTATCCCTCTTAGGCTACTTCTCTTTTCTTTTTTTTTTGACCGCTGTATTATGCTGAAGAGGCTCCTCGTGAGATTATTTTTTTCCTCTGCAGCTACAAATAAGAGTTAATATTTTTTCCTCAACAAACTAGTTTTATCTGAAGATTGGGGTTAATTGCACCGCAGAGAGCTGGCCAGCAACTGCGTTTAGCTGGAGAAGTGGGAAATAAAACCCGTGTTTTGATCCGACGCCCGTCTGTGTGAGTGTTTGTGGTTTAAGGCTGTTTATGGTTCTGCGTTAAATCGACGCAGAGCCTACGGCGTAGGGTACGCGGCGACACGCACCGTACGTTGCGCGTCGCCACGTACCCTACGCAGTAGGTGTGCGTCGATTTAACGCAGAACCATAATTCAGGCTTTACTGTGTGTTTGGTCGTTACAGCCGCGATCCAAAGCGAGCCGACGACTCTTTCACTCTTTTACTCCGTTATATCAGATACTTGGCCTGCGTGATTCTGCCTCCGAGCAGGAAACCGTTGAAAAGTTAAACATTTAGGATCTTTTCCCTGGTCTGTTATATGTGGAGCTGCTGCTGCTGCTGCTGCAGCAACAGGTTACCAGCTTCTGCGGAGCTCTGCGCTCCAAGCCCCGCCCATTTTCGTCTCGACTGCGAATCGGGAAGGAGGGGGAAGTGACGTATGTGCCGTAAAGCAGTCAAAGCCGTAAAATTTGTAGTTTTTTAGTGTGGCAGGGTTCCTACCATGCTCCTCAAAGTTACATAGTGCCAGTGAAGGTGATACAGACCCCCCCAGACCATGACAGAGGTGTCATTAAACCTGTTGGAAGTTGATGTACCATCACAATGACTCTGGAAATATGATATTAAGGTGGAAAAGTTACGTAGTGTCGCTTTAAGTAAACAAAGTAGTTATATTTAGTTATACTGTTCCATTTGGATAACAGCTCTCAGCTGTTTCCTCTGGATAGCCTAAATGTCAAAGTTGTGACTTATATATATCGGATATATAGCCTTTGAACTGTTTGTATATATTTAGTATTTGTATATAGTAGCCTATATAAAGTATATATAGTCTTGTCAGTCCACCTGCAGATTTAAGAGGAAAACTTGGTCTTTTTTTTTAAATATTCTTTCTTGCTAGTTTTTTATTTCACATGAAATTGAAACGAGACGAATCAAGTTATTATACACGCATTTTCAATAGCATATGTTTAGATTTTAAAGTAGAAAATGATGTGAAAATGATCCATGCAGGCAAAAACCTGCTTTTATTCAAGTTTATTACTTATAATGGTTTTTTTTTCGGGGAATTTACTCAAGCAGTTATGTTTATTAATTGCACATGTGTTATCCTGGGTGAAAAATCAATATTTCTACTTTGAATTGGTTTTATAAAGAGGAAAAGTTAATAGACGGTTCAGTTTGCAGCGTGTTTACCAGAGCAGAGCTCAGCCGGGCTGCCTTTATTAACCGCCCGTAAGAAACACATTACAATACGACGTTCCTACCCTGGAAATGCATCTTAGGACTACTAAAGATGATTAAAATCAACGACAATATATTAGTTTATGTATCTTAACGATATTGTTCTTGACATATTTCGTGTTAAACTGTTAAAACGCTTTTATCTGTAGGATCGTTGTTGTTGTAACCAACAGTCTGACCCCCTAGTGGTCAAAACAGCGTCATATCTACGAAAGACCAGTTGTAGAAAAAAACAAGATGCCGTTTTTGTCAAATATGAATTGGTATTTTCAGAAATTCAAATTGAAAACACATCTAGACATATATGTATCACAGACACACCGTTTTGATATTTATAAATCCAATGGGACACGTCAGGACGACGGCAAGGGGGTATAGCTCAGTGGTAGAGCATTTGACTGCAGATCAAGAGGTCTCCGGTTCAAATCCGGATGCCCCCTATGTGACAGTTGTTTTCTTCGATTTTCGATTTCTCTTTAAATTATCGACTCTTTGTAGTTACTACCTAATTTCATAGTGCTACTGTTAAATTACTATAAAGGTTATTCTTATCCTTGCTTGATGAGTTTTTTTTATTCAAAGCAGCTTTTTCCCCAAAGCCATAATCACCCTGAACAACTTGTGAATTATCCTCGTTACTGTCTTTTTTAACTGTGCAATACTTCTCCCGGACTCTGTGCAATATTCCTACATATGTGTATACTGTCATCTGTAAAAAAAACGATTCAAATGCACCTTAACCTTTTTTATATTATTTACATTTCTTATATTTCCATATTGCTTTATATTTCTTATTGTTTGCACTACTGCTATTTGTCTTGCACTGGAGAGGTGATGCTGCTTCAAATCTCACTGTACCCAGGCACACTGACAATAAAGTATTCTGATTCTGATTCTGATTCTGATTCAGCTGGAGAGTCTGATAAAACCTGCTGCATGACATTTGTAGTTTCCTATGAAATATTTTCTCATTTAGTGTCTGTGAACAAAACTATTACCACAATATCTTTGGATTTAAGTAATTCCTGTTGCATCTGTTAAACAAATACTATTAAACTTCAAGTACAGGCAACAGCCAACATAGCTTGTGATAAAAAATATTTATTCCAAAAATTTGCTAAATACAATATATACATTTAAAATATTACATAGTTATACTATACAGAGTATAGTTAAAAGCTTGGATTTATTTGAAAAAATAATATATATATATACATATAAAGTAATAAATATATTGATGACAGTCTTGTTCTTCATTGGCATGAAACATAAATCAGAGCGGGTACAGACTTCTGGATCAACATAGCAGAAGTTCACAGAGAGAAGAGGCCATCGGAGCTGCAGCGTGTGCTTACAATTTCTAGTTTGTTATTGTGGAAACATGTTCCATAGAGGTTTATTGTGAAACCAGGCAGCGTCTAAACCGTGACTGAATAAGTTCCTCTGAAACCACCGAGGCATTGCAAGTGCTGGAACTGAGAAGTTACTCAGGTATGCCTAAAAAAAAGAAAGTAATTCCCGCCAAGAATTAACAATCAAAATCAGTGATTTTCCAGCGATTGGCTTGTGTGAAATCAGCACATCAGCCAAGTGAACATTAAATACACAGGGTGCTTTCAAGTTAACAGTGGCCATCTGTTATCTACTTTCCCTAATACTTTCCCTGAAGCTTTGCTGTTCAAGTTTATTTCTTGACATCACTAGTAAAACCCTTTCATTTCCTAGTAATGAATGAATGGCTGGCATTTAAGTCACAACCTCACAGTTCATTAAGGCAAGGAGCTTTTATCACATGATAAGCCCCGATGATACGAGAGACTTTATGATCTAGATACTACTAGTCAGGCAGGATATTTAAAGCATTCCCCGTGCACCTTTGCACATTTGTAGGGAACACTTCGGTAAACATACACAAAGCCTGCCCCCTTTGCTTGTCCACCCTGAGGCTTTTTGCAGGCTGTGGATGTAGGAGGTAGATGCTGTTACACGTGCTATTACACAGGCCCGAAACACTGAATCGTTCCAAAAATGTGGCCTCGGCGTCGCAGAAGTTGGCTCGGTTCGAGCACATTTGCATCACTGGAGGGCTGTTTTAGTTTGGAACAATCTGAGATTTCATCCAGTCTAGACTGGCAGGTAGTCTGTGAGGGGAGAAAAGAAAGGCACAAGCGTTTAGAGAAACCAGAACTGGAACAAAAGCTGTACTGTCAGCAGAAGCTGTTGTCAGAAAAGACATCTTTCTGTTTGCTGTGTGTGTGCAGTGCGGCAAGACCGACTAAGGCAACGTGATCGTCAAAGACAAAATAGAAAGCACAAGGTGTGCTTACCCCTCTCCTGTCAGGGCACAGCAGGCTTGGACATGCCAGGAGTGCGTTGTGATGGAGTCGAGCGTGAGGCACTGAGAGATCTCTGCTGCCGTCATGGAGCCTTTCACGTCCTGTTTATTAGCCAGAATGAGAACCGCTGCATTCTGTAGGTCCTGCAACCAAATACGATAGGGCATATTTAACTTTATAGAAATAAGACATTTTCCCTGAAAACCACAAAAATATGAAAACATCAACTCTAACCATGTCTACCCCATACTGCTGCACCTTTCACTTCTTTTAAGCGCAACATCAGCGGAATGTAAAAGCCGCTGACTCACAGAGTCTGGGTGAAACTTCCTCACCACATTGTGTCATGGGTTTTCAAGCTGGTCCAGCGTGTAGTCACTTGTGCAATTAGTCACTGAAAGTGTGTTTTCAAACACCATAATATGAATACCAGAGCACAGGCAGTGTCGTCAAAACGACAAAAGGTTTTACGTCATGGTAGCATGAAATCCTCCTCAGCAAATTCTCAGAATACATTCAAACAGCACTGTACGCCCAAACCTAGAGACACAGAGAAAGTTTCTTTCCCCAAGCTGTTGCTCTGATGAACTCTCATCATTTATAGAGTATCAGAGTAATCAATAACTGTGCAATAATAATAAAACCCACAATCATATGCTGTAACAATGCACCTTTCAATAACCATGTCTACCTCATACTGCTGCACCTTTCACTTTTTTTAATTGTATATATGTTAATAAGAGCCATTTGTCTATTACTGTTTGCTACTATTTAAATCTGGGTACAGTGAGCCAAATAACTGGAGTCAAATTCCCTGTCTGGCATGTTCAAACTTGGCCAATAAAGCTGATTCTGATCCTGAAATAACCTGCTGAAATCCCACTAGACATTATGGACAAAAGCTGAGATAAACACAGAAAATGTGTGTCTCAATACCTCGTGTGCGAGCATCCGGTGAAGCTCTTCTTTGGTCAGAGTCAGTCTTTCCCGGTCGGTGCTGTCAACAACCAGAATGACAATCTGCAAAAAGCAATAACATACTCTGAACTCGAGTTATCAGAGAGCACATTGATCGGAATGAAAGGATGACTCGTGCTTTACCCTGTTAAAGATATTTGACGTAAACTGTAAACTAGCAACAGTTGTAAAAACCCAAAGTATATTACATGCAATAGCTGAGTCACTATAAGGCTTTCAGTTTCTGTTTTTAATCGAAAATCAGATTATACAGATGTCAGTGGGAACTAGGGTTGCCACCCGTCCCGTAAAATACGGAATTGTCCTTTATTTGAGAAAAAAATGTTGCGTCCCGTATTGAACTAATACGGGACGCGATTTGTACCATATTTTCATTAACTTTTACACCATATTCTAGTTGAATTATTGAAATAAATTAACCTTTACACCAAATTCTAGTTGAATTATTGAAATAAGTAACTTTTACACCATATTCTAGTTGAATTATTGAAATAAATTTACTTTTACACCATATTCTAGTTGAATTATTGAAATAAATTTACTTTTACACCATATTCTAGTTGAATTATTGAAATAAATTAACCTTTACACCATATTCTAGTTGAATTATTGAAATAAATTAACTTTTACACCATATTCTAGTTGAATTATTGAAATAAATTAACTTTTACACCATATTCTTCACCTGCAGGCTATATTATACATCTGGGCTGATGTGGACATACAGAGCATAGGAGGCTATTTCAGTTGCTAGTAGGCCTATGGCTGGCTGTCTGTACAGTCATGCAAGTTCAATGCTATTAAAGCACTTTAAACTTTAAATCAAAGCATTTTGTTTTTTCATATAAAATAAACACATTTTTATTCAGTTTAGAAGTTTAGGGGCTTTTTTTTTGGCTCCTGCGCTGCTGAAATCAGGGCGTCCCTTATTTCTATTTCTGAAAGGTGGCAATAGTGGGAACAGTCACTTATCACTTATTATAAAGATTAATTTCTACGTAGTTTTCTTGGTGTTTTGAGGCATATGCAACCAGTAAACTTCAACAAGTATCAAATTTAACGTGCAAACTGTGAATACAAGAAAGCAGTTATTCATTTTCAAAGTGTGCGGTGCAGATAAGCCATACCTCAGTGTTACAGTAGTAGGAATACCAGCCGGCCCGCAGACTCTCCTGGCCCCCGATGTCCCACATCATGAAGTGAGTGTTACGAACAGTGATCTCCTCAACGTTGCTTCCAATGGTAGGTGAAGTGTGGACTACTTCTTTGGTCAGACTAGACGTGTTTTTGTGTGAGAAAAACATTCTGACTCAGACCAAACTGTGAGGAAATATTTCTTTCTTTATTTATTTATTTGAAAGTGTTGACAGCACTCACAACTGGTAGAGGATGGTGGTCTTCCCAGCATTGTCCAAACCCACAATGATGACTTTGTGTTCTGCAGGAAAGTAAAACGTGTTTAACAAAGTGCATGAGTTGCATAACTTGTGCAAATTCTGACATAATAGACACACAGAGATAAGATAAAAGCAGGGACATGCAGGTGATGTGCTCAGCAGAACAATCTCGCCTGTTAGGTTGTTTATTTGTTCACAACTCAGCAGTAAATGAGATTCAATTCCTTATTCATATTAAAGTTCAGCTCATATATTTAAGTCAAATTAAAGTACTCTAGTAAAAAGACTAAACACTACTGTGAGTTTGCCATCAGATTTATGATCTTATTCTAGATATTGATATGGTGCAATGTCTCCATAGAGGATTAAATCGCATCAGCAAAGTAAAATATAAAAGTAAAGCAGAAAGTGAAGTAATTTTACCTTTATCTCCGAACACAGCCATCATTTTGGTGAGTAGAAATCCCATGATTGTGTCAAAAACACAAAACAATTCCACGAAAATGGTCCAAAGATGAGTAACTTCGCTATTAAGTCAACAGCTGAGTGACAGACAAGCTCCGTTTAAATACCGACACCAGTTTCCCCCTCACGCTGGTTTTAGTGGGACGGGCTTGTCACGGTAAAAGGTCCTGTGGATTTCACAAAACTGATGCGTTCAGGGGCTGCCAGAAATATCACACTCAAACTGTCAAACTTGGCTGGGAGGGATATTCCGGCAAATAGCCTAATATTAAACTACTAAGAGATTGATTAGGTCCACGTAACCAACATTTAACAAAAAGTCCTTCCTCTGTCACTAAAGTTGGCTAATGTTGTAGAAATTAAACATTTCCCGCTTTTCATGTCATTCCCACAAATAAACTGGGAAGTTCTAAGTTTAATTATCAAAAGTGAAAAATAATCAAGTAAAAAAACTATCAAAATTACAAGGATTATTTATGCTTCCACAGCTTGGAAACTTTAAGGCCAAATATGTGATCATTTGTTTTGAAAGTTTAGCCTGTGTAGCTTTGGCATGTGTTAAGTACACCTGTGTCAGTAATAAATAATAATTTTAATAATAATAATTTCAATTTATATAGCGCTTTTCACCTGAAGCGACAGATCTCAGAGCGCTTTACAAAGAAGACTAAAAAAAAAGACTAAGAGACTAAGAAAAAGCCTAGCTACTAAATAAGATAAAAAGTTGTGGGCTGCAAAAAAAAAAAAATTGAATAAAAGGGGTCAAGGGAAGAGTTCAGGGGAAAGCCTGCTTGTAGAAGAGTGTTTTAAGGCCCGTTTTAAAGGACTCCACAGAAGGTGCATTCCTGAGGTAGTCAGGTAGAGAGTTCCATAGGCCAATTAGTAAGGGTTAAATAAGTGAAAATACATTTCTGTATCATTGATGAACATTTACGGGATATATAAATGTTCTTCTAATGTTTCAGTGGTTGCTTTTTGTTATAACTTGGTTTCTACACGTTTTAAACCGTATCCCAAAATATCCTTTTTTGTCAATTCATTTATTTGATGGTTTTGTCAAAGTTTCAGATATGTCTGGCATATTAATGAGACAATGACACCAAACCATCGTTTCAGTGATATATCTTTGACCATCTCCCTGGGTTTTTAAATTTCTGACCTCGACCGGGAGTACCTGAAGGCATCGTTTCCTCTTCTGTCACGCCCAGCCACAGGAGTGGAGCGATGACGCACGATCCGAGTCCAAATATGGAAAATCCCATAAACAGGAACAGAAAACAAAAGTGCTATCAATAAGAAATCCCCGGGATTTTCGTAGAGAAGTCCTGGCATTTCCAATAACTTACCAATTCCGCTTTTAGTCCCATAAGTCGTATAATAGCCATGGCCCATGTGACTAAGTAGAGTGTTATCTTTGACATAGCTGAGTGATCTCCAGTCACTGTTTACTTATAATTTTTACCTTTAATGTTTTTACCAGGTCTTTTCGAGTTTTTAAACATTTTAGTGTTACCTATAATTCTTGAAATACTCTCTAACTCAACTGCTATTAAAAAGAAATCACCATATTTTATGCACACGTGAAACAGAGGCTACTTTTTTGCTGTACTATACTGTAAAATACTGTAAAAATGTAAAAAATGTAGATAACATCTTTGAAAATCAATACTGTAATATTATGGGAAGGACGAGAATAAATAAAACACACACATGCTAGTTTGAAAGTATGTATACATGCATCCACCCTGGCTTATAGTTTAACTTTTACTTAATAGTAGTCTCATTCCAGTTTTCTCTTCTATTTTCTTTTATTTAAACATTACAGTCGTCTTGATCACTTCATCTCATCACATAACGCTCTATTGTGAAGCTCACGTTTCTGTTTCAGCTGCAAAACCACAAATGTTACTTTCCATCTGTGCAGACAATCTGCAGATAGGCACATGCCAAGATGAGCAAATATGCACTGTAAAAACCACTACCTCCTTGTTCTCGCTCGCATAGCATAACTTAGGTTTCCTCTGAACGCTGAATGAAATGCATGACAGGTTTTTGTGACCAGTCATGCTTGGAACTTTGAGAGGAAGTTTGTTTTACTTGTTCAAATAAATGAGGAAACAGTGAAGGAATAAATTCCTAAAAGACAGAACAAATGTCCTGTAAGAATATAAATTAACCTGCAAACAATCTGGTCTTTGTTATGTAGGTGTACACCAATCATAGCACCTAGATTGCATGTGGTGACAGGGTTATGTCCGCTTCTGGGCTTCTCTTCTTTTCTCTAGGCCCAACATTAAAACATAAATGCTTACATCACTGGTCTCCAAAGTCTGCATTGGCTTGAATGTTTTTGCACACATTCTCAGAGATAGACAGCATAGTCAGCATCACTGTGGTGAATAACAATGACACACTCACTCTGTGTTTGCACCTTTGAACGCTGAGTTTGATAAAAGTCGCCTCCCATTGTATTGATCAAGTGACACAATGACATTTTCTGATTAAATTTTTAATTAAAATACGAATTTATCCACAGATTTAAAAATGAAAGGCAGAAAAAGCAAAATGTAGCTACAATCAGGCACCAATGATACATTTTATTCCATATTTTAAACAATTGCGATAACGCAACAATAACATTATTTACCGATCATTATTTAATATTTATGTAGTCAACCGACGACAGCGGCGGGCCCGAAGCAGCCCGCCAAAGACATTCATGGATTCTCCTTTATAGATAACTGAGTAAAGACCAAAGCTGATCCTAGACCCCCCACCCCCACCACCACCACCCCCATGATACTTCTCTCTCTACCTCACAAGAACTCAATAATTAAAAAAAAAAAAAAAAAAAAGAAAAATTTGCAAATGTCCACAAGAAAAACACTAATTCAGTCAGAAATCAAGAGAAGAGAGTGGGATTTAATATCAGACAAGCTAGCAGTTAAAGTGGAAGTTTGGAGTGATTGACCACACACACACACACGCACACACACACACGCACACACAAGTACTTTTTATAATCACCATTAGCCCTGAAAAACAGACAAAAAGCTGGTGCAAAGAAAAACGAGGTGTGCAACGTGCTGGAACGACAGCGGGGCTACGACTGCAGAGTAGCCACGAGACAAAGACGTGGTGTGAAAACGAGTGTAGTAAGAGTTAAGACATCCCACCTGGTGGTGGACATGGCTTGGCGAGACATTCCGGCACTTGTGATTGGAGTTTTTCTTGACATAAATGTGGTTCAGGGTGAGGGTGACTAAGGCAGGATGCTTCACACAAGCAAAACTGCTGCACAGGTGAATACTGCAGGTGCCCCCAGCACCCATGAGAAGAGGAACAAAAATGGGACGACCGGCTCAGACATCCAGAGAGGCCGAAACCGGGCCAGGGAAGAAGAAGAAGTAAACATCTTTGGACATATTTTTTTGTGTGATCAAGCCGACACAAGTGTAGCAACACTGTTAAATATGTTAAAATATGGCAAAGTTCTCCACTAGCTTTTTAAGGTCTGGGTGAGAAGATAGTGGAGGTGAGACACTCAAACCTTCTGGATCTCAGATTGGGAGGAAAACCTGAAAACCCGAAGAGTAGTGAGATGAATATAAAGAGAAACCCTGACATTTTACAAATGTGGGGACGGCGACATTAGACCCTGTTAAAAGACTGCAGATGACAGACGCGACAGACTACAGCTCCACCAGCCTGAAGGAGAGATCGAGTCATACAGATTACAATCGGGACAATCACTGCCCTCGTGCTGTCAGAATAGAAACCCATGATATTCATGCAGTATTAACATAGGTAACAAAAAAACAGACCTATACTGTTTCTTCTAAACATAAATAAATTGATTTGCAAGAAGAACTCGATGAGAATGGCATCTGGCAGTTGATGTGTGTCATTACATTGTACTGGGATGTAAACAGATGTTTGTCTGCCTGACTGGCATGGCCCCAAACCCACACTGCAGTTCCCCTCCCTCCCCATGGCTCCCTCTGTCCTCGGCCTGCAGCTCTCTTGTCTCTGTGGAGAGGTGAGGGCTCAGCGGATGTACACGTCCCTCCCCCAGTCATCCTGGTTCTTGTTGCGGCTCATGTTGGCTCCCGTGTCCGCCGGGTCCTGGCAGTAACGCTCCCTCAACTTGGCGCGTCCATGCGGCTGTGTCTGGCTCGGAGGGTGGTTTAAGTTCTCCTGGTCCGGCTCGGCGCCCTCGTCCTCCCAGGAGGCCTGCCGGCCGTGATGCTGGGCCAGGTGGAGGCGGCTGCCCCCGCTCCCCCCCCGGTAGGGCTCCGGCTCTTCGTAAGGGTCAGTCTCGATGTCCATGCAGGAGTCGCCGGCCTCGGTGTAGGCCGAGTCCCGGCTGCCCTGGGTCTCGGAGTCGAAGGTGTCCTGCCGCGACAGGCCTCGCCCGCTCCCCCCTCGTAGCTGGCCGCGGGACGAGCGCAGGTACGCCTGCTGCTGCTGCTGCTGCTGCTGCTGCTGAGGCTTTCCTCCCAGGTCTGTCTGATAGTCATGCAGGGTGCTGCTCCCGCCACACTCGTCCCGCTTCTGCTCGCCATGCACCAGGTACGGGCCCTGCAGCGAGTCACATGCCACACACAAAAACAAGACATGCAGAGACCAAAACAGCAAACCAAACTGTCAGTAGTTAATCAGCTGGGTTAGAACAACAACAAAACACAGGAAATACAGGTGTAAGACTACAAGCTACAAGGACCTGTGGTTTTGAATTCATTAGTTTTCTAGTCAGAGACACACACTCATTCATTCACACACACATACACTCATGTATACACAAAATCCTTAGTCAATCTAAGTTATTTTTCTAAAACGATTCCCCTTATTCAACATGCTTGAAGAATATCTACCATTACAACAGCGCCATCTGCTGGCTGATTCAGGTCTGAGCCAACCAGGGACACCATGATTATACCAATTCTCAGCTATGCATTAACAGAACTTTTGGATTAATTCATAAATATGACCTTATTTGACATACATTTATATTAAATTCTATGATTATTGTGCTGTGATGACTGCTTAGTAAATATGGTAGATACTCATTTGGCGTAACGCTATCGCTCAGGTGTCATGCTGTTAACAGACATAAAGACATTCGATCATCTCCCGCTCATTATGGTTAACCAGTAACAGTAGCGTACCGAGAAGCAGAAACAAAACAGATGAGTCTTTTCCTGTATGATAAATCGATTAAACAGGACGGAGCGTTACAAGCAGCTTCTACCGAACTAAGCCTTTCTATTTGAAGAGGCGGACATGACTTGCTGTTTTCAGGGGTGGTACCATGGCAACACGGAGGAGGACAGCGAGCTGGATTCAGGCCTTCGGAGAACAAAACGTGCCGGAGAAATGAGGCCACAGAGCTAACGGGGGGCAGGGTGGGGGCAGCAGATATTATTTTGACACTGACTGCAGTGAAATGGAAGGGGCCTCGGGAGCAGAGGTACCAAGTCCAGGACTTTGAGTTGTGTTGCCTTCACAGCTTTAAACAGAATGAAGCACTGACCTGCTGAGATAGAGGCTGCATCATGTTACTTTGCAGGCGTTTCTTACACCGAGGAACTGGCTTCTTATCAGCACATTTGTGTGTCACTTCCTGAATAACTATTTCTGTGAGTTTTTGTCAGTCTCTTGGTTTTTATATACAACAAAAACGGGGATCTAATGCACTCTTCCTTCGGGTTTAAATGTTGCAGGCTGCCGTGTTTGGGCGGGGTCACCAGAGCGCCCCGCCCGCCCCTCCCTCTCCCCTCGCTGCAGGACTTCAGACACCGTGCTCTTCCTCTTTGCCCTCACTGGCTACAGCGCCGTCCAAGTCTGGCCACAGATCCATGTTCCTGCGCAGGGAGGTGAGCACCTGTACCTGCAGGTTGGAGACGGGCTCGGGGGACGAGGCCAGGGCCGCCGTGGCCATGGTGCGGTTGAGCAGAGGGTTGGGAGGGTTGCTGCTCGGCGGGTGCGTCGCCTTCCAGTAGGCCTCCAGGTAGTCGGCCAGGTGTTCGCATGCGTCCTCCAGCTGGTTCTCGTCCAGGATGATGTCAAAAAGTTCCTGCGACGTACCAAACCAGCTGCTAAATGATCCTACAGACTTAAAAAAACAAGAGCATTTCCTCTAAGAGGTGGCAGCTTTTCTACTTACAGGTGGGCACTGAGCCAGCTTGTCTGCTGCAACCATCTGCACATTTAGATGTTTCGCCTGGGACTTCCCCCTGGATTTAATGAGCCTCTGGAGAACCTGCAGGAATTCAACACTGTCAACTGAAGCTACAATCACAGCTGGTTCAAAGAAAATGCATATCAGATGTAGGGCTGGGCGATATATCGAGATTTTAATATATATAGATATATTTTCAAACGCGATATGGTACGAGACAATATCGTTTATATCGATTTAAATTTTTTTTTTTTTTTATGATTTTGATATAGCTTATTTTGTGACAAATTGACTTGAATGTTTTATTTGAAATTTGCACAAATGTTTTGTTATTTGCACAACTGTCAACTTCAGTGGAAAAGTCTGCCTGTTACTGTCTACATTGTATTAATTGCACAGTGTATTTGAATTTAAATGTTATGCAGGAAAGGGATATTTGTTTTATTTTATTCTAGAAGCATTTTTATTCTATATATGCAGGCAGTTTATTTTTATTTCATTTGTTTTATACATTTTGATATTGTGCAGACCTCTGTTAATAAAGGTACCTGTGTGACATTTGGCACGAGGCTTTGTATTAAAACAGACTGTTTTTTTGCCTCAGAAAAAAAATGAAGCTAACAGAGATGCTAACAGAGATGCTATGCTATAATGCTTTGGGGGAAACCCCAATTATGGCACAGAAAAAATATCGATATATATCGAGTATCGCCATTCAGCTAGAAAATATTGAGATATGACTTTTGGTCCATATCGCCCAGCCCTAATCAGATGTAAACTAATGCTCAAATGAATTCAAACATTGACATTCATCTGCCATCTTACCTTAGGTGAGGCTATTTTGATATAGACGATGATTGGTGCCAGGGAGGTCTTAGCCAGCTGGGAGGGGTGGTTGATGGTGTCTGCATCCAGAGCAACGAGCTGGAGGGTGCGGGCCAGCTCGAAAATACGCTCAATCTCGCTCTGCACCTCAGCTGAAGAGCCGGGAAATGGACAGAACCCGTGAATACAGCGACACAGAGAACAGCCGGTGTGTGAGCTGCTTCTCTCGTGGTGGAGATCCAGCTCTTAATATTAGCTTCCAAGCACGTAACTGTTATGTTAGTACTCGCTCGTGCATGTTAAAACGTTTTTTTTGGGGGGGGAATAAAAAAAAAGAAAAGAGGATAAACACTTCAAGCATATGAATCAGATCGGACCACAAGTTCCATTTACGCAGAGCTAAATGGAGCACGGCAGCATCCTCATCCGTTTGCCAACTCCAGACATTTCAGATTTTCTCGAGTGCTTCTAATCATTTTTCTTTCAAAGTTATGATTGAAGGAGGCACTTAGAAATGAGATGCCTGTGGTACTTGGAATAGCTCACAGTAAGGGCACAACTTCTCACTGTGTAACTAAAACTGAAACAACAACACTTACAACAGAAAACAAACAACAACGAAACAACATGGAGCACCAGGTTGTTGTCAGCGCTAACAGGCAGACCAGCAAGTAAAGCCACTCAAGTTTGTGTTTTTACTTTCACCGCTAACTCAGCGAAGGCCCGAAAAAAGAGCCTTTCGAGCAGACTTCCGTGCACTTTTTTTTTCTTTTTTTTATCAGCTTGTTGACGTGTGAGGAGAGATTAAAACGGCGAACTAGACTGCTCCTCGCCTGCCTGGTCAAACCTCGGTGCCTCAGAAAGTGTGCATGCTGCCAGCCATGCCAGCGGAAAGCTGAGATAAGAGGAGCGACGCAATCTGTAAGGGAAGGCTCCCCGAGCACGTTTCAGCCGCCTCCTGAGGGCTGCAGGAGACGAGTTAAACGCCGGGGCGGAATCAGGGCCTCTCAAGATTGATAAGAAGTGCAAACTTTAATTCACATTAAAAAAATAAATAAAAAATAGCACGGAAAGTTTCCATTAACATCAAACAGAGGATTGAATATTTGAAAATTTGAGCTTGACTGCAGAGATACACCTTCACTTCCACCGTGACGGGACTGATTTCATGAGACGAGGTCCGGCTATTTATAAGGGATAGCATAAAGAGTCACGAGAAAAAAGCTCCCTGTGATCACGCTAGCTACAGCTGATGTCTTCCTGCTCGGGTTTTTGGACATTCCTTATTTTAGTTAGAGACTAGAAGCTGTCACGCACAAGTATGAGGAACAGAGAAAGTGACAGGCAGGCAGACAGGCCGACAAACAATGGGTGAGCGGATGTTGAATGGAGTTAGAAGAAAAAGGGGAGAGGGAGGTGGGAGAAACGCTTCATTGTTTGGTTTGCGAGGAAAGCATACATACCCAGTACGTCTGAATCAAGACACAGAAGAGGAGGAGGAGTAGGAGGAGGTGTTGGGAGAGCAGGGGGGAAGGATGGGTGAAGGGCAGAACAGACAGGATGAAAAGAGAGAGAAGGCTAGATCAGACTCAATCAGAGGAGTTATAAAAGCATGTAGGTCTTCTGATGAGGTACAGTAATGCCCAAGGATGGTGCTCTGTCTCCGTTTTATCTAACAGCATCAGTGATCGAGTCCTCAGACGTGGAAAACCCCTTGAAAGTTTTGCTTTCTCTTCGGCGTGGTGCATAAAAACACACAAAGGCATTCTCCTCCAGAGACCTCAGCACTGTTTGAGTGCATCCATACAGATTTGAATGCATATTTAATTGAATTTTTTAGTTTGAGTCCATCGAGTTTTGCTGAAAATTATTATATTTATTTTTTCTGTTTTTGTCTAAAAACGATATGTTGCTGCTGTTTAAAAAATCATTTCTGAGTCTTTCAATCCCTCGAAAGAAAAAAAAAAGAATTATACTTAAATCAATAAAGATATGAAACACATAAAGTGACAGATGTTCAGCAACACAACAACACGACATAAACAGAGATGTTTTACGTTTCTTCTCTATTCTGTGTGAACTGTTATGGAGCGGTTGTGGCCTCACCCAGGCTGGAGCGGGTACTGGAGCGCTCAATGATGGTGTGTTTGCTGGGGTTGTTGAGGACGGATCGCTTGGCCAGAGAGATGTCTGCGGTCACTCGTGTGATGGATATCCTGAAACGGAGACCCCGCATGTTCACAGTAGGAATGGGCGATATTTTACCGTTCACGATAAACCGTCAAAAAAATTCCCCACAGTAAGAATTTGTCATCTCGTTTTTGTGTAAAGCCGGATTTATGGTTCTGCATTAAATGGACGCACAACGTACGAGAAGGAAGGAAGGAAGGAAGGAAGGAAGGAAGGAAGGAAGGAAGGAAGGAAGGAAGGAAGGAAGGAAGGAAGGAAGGAAGGAAGGAAGGAAGGAAGGAAGGAAGGAAGGAAGGAAGGAAGGAAGGAAGAAAGAAAGCTATGAGCCAGAAATAAAGAAAGAAAGAAAGATATGAGCCAGAAAGAAAGAAAGAAAGAAAGATATGAGCCAGAAAGAAAGAAAGAAAGAAAGAAAGAAAGAAAGAAAGAAAGAAAGAAAGAAAGAAAGAAAGAAAGAAAGAAAGAAAGAAAGAAAGAAAGAAAGAAAGAAAGAAAGAAAGAAAGAAAGAAAGAAAGAACGATAAATTCCCATTGGTGTAGTTTAGTAGTATTCAGTATTCTTTTAGAGCAGTGTTTTGGCTCCAAAGACGGAATGTGGTGATAGATTTATAATTAAAAAGGTGGAGTTGAATTGGTATTTTTTTTTATCGTCATTTTTATCGTTATCGGGATAAATGCCAGAAATTATTGTGATAACTTTTTTAGTCCATACCGCCCATCCCTAGTTCACAGGTTAATAAAAAACAGGCCCGTGAAGCTGGAGGCCGCGTAGCGACGGTTTCATCCTCACCTGCCCTCAAACTTGTGTTTCAGAAAGTCAAAGAGTGCTTTCTGCATCATGTCCGTCACCTACGGAGGAAGATCAAGACATCAGAAACATACTACGCATGTGACTTTGGACGTGAAGCGTGTGCAGTTTCCTTCCTCACCAGAGGTGTCAAAAGTATTCACATTCATTACTCAGGTAGAAGTATAGATACTAGAGTTTAAAAATACTCCTGTAGAAGTTGAAGTATCAACTCAAGTTTTTTACTCAAGTAAAAGTATAAAAGTACTGGTTTCAAAACTACTTAAAGCATAAAAGTAAAAGTAATGTAAGGGGGGAAAAAGCCATTAAGGACAAAAGCCATTGAAAATGAATGCATCTTAGTATAATGCAAATATATTAAAGAAGCATATATGTGTACTATTGAGCATTAACATGTGTCTCAGAGAGCAGAAGATATGATGACTAGTTGCCTATAAGTATTGTAATGGTGCAAAAAGTCAAACTTCAGAGGCATGTTATCATTTATCCTAACCTTTATTGGAATGTACATCCAAGTTTAGTTGCAGGAATCTGAGGGAACGGATGTAAGAACAAAACTGGACAAGAACATCTGAAACAACCACAACCAAATTCACTCTATCCGGATGGAGCAATTTAACTGGATAGTTTTTTTTAAAGGCCGAAATGAAATAGAGTAACAAGGCTGTTTTTAAAATGTAAGGAGTAAAAAGTACAGATAATTGCGTGAAAATGTAAGGAGTAAAAGTAAAAAGTCGTCTGAAAAATAATTACTCCAGTGAAGTATAGATAACCAAAATTTCTACTTAAGTAAGGTAACAAAGTATTTGTACTTTGTTACTTGACACCTCTGTTCCTCACCTCATAGCCTTTGAGGGACGGCCCGACGAGGATGATGGGTCTCATGGAGGGAACCACGTCGTAGGGAGGGACGTGCTCCATCTGAGCCAGGAAAGGACAGCGCCAGCATGAAGGTGAGGCACGTTATCATGTTTGCACAGGTTCATAGAGCTCACACAGATCTGCAGTGGACAGAGTTACACTCATGCACATGTCCCTGTCCTCCTCTCACACCAGCGCTCGCATTGATGGATGGCGACTTTAAGACGTTGGAGTCCATTTGCTTTTATTGAGTGTCTATCAGCGCTCAGAGGCAGGGATCAATTTTAAACGGAGAGCCCTGGCCTCTATTTCTTAGTCTGCAGTCTGGCATAATTAAAGTAGCCATAATTAAACCAGATGCCAGGGTGTCAGGAGAATTCTCGTGACTGCGCTGCGGCCCTTATCACACACGTCATACTTCACACGTCTCCCCCGTTAACTGGGAACTGTCAAAATATGTCTGCCTGCAACTGCTGGAGCAATATTTTTACAGTAAAAACAGACTCCATTCCTGCTACGTCCATTTCTATGAGGATGTTTTTAAAGCGCTGCTTTATTGACTGTTAACCAGTTAAAGAATGAAAAAATAAAACTAGCTGCTCTCCTTAAAATGTAAAATGTGGGATTTTTTTTTTTTTAGGCAATTGAAAAGCCCTTTACGTAAAGTGACGTACACAAAGAAATGGACAAGCCCACACAGATGCTTAAACCGAACGCCCACGCCCAAACCCAGTCTATACGGCAGCATAATGACTTCTACGTGTATTTGCACTTCATGAATCATAATGACGTTGTGAATCATCTATACAGGATTCACACAAGTCTACCTGCTCCAGAAGCTATTTTCAGATGGGTGACAACAGTTGCATCTTATATATTATGGCACCATTTGGGATATTTTTTTGTCCTTTCTCGATCTGCAAGCACTGCCGATCCCCTCCCTGCGCTGTGCAGCACTTCAGGCGGCAGAGAGAAGCTGCTCCTCTGCTTTACATTACATAAAGTTAAACAGCGGAAGCTTATTTAACCTCTCTTGTATCCAGAGGAGCTAAAAATACAGAGTTTCAAAGCTTCGGGAGGGCTCTTGTTGATAGAGGGGGGCAAAGTTGGATCATTGAACATAACAAAGCTACTCTTTTGTTTTTCAGTTACACAAAATCATTGCAGAAGTCGGAGCAGTGAGACACAGAAATAACTATGTTCAACACTGTGGAGCCATGATGTACTATATTAGGAGCACAAATGTAAAATCCTACAACTTATCATTTATTTAGTGGGATAATAAAAGAGATTTGGCTTTTTTCTATGGAGGAAGCACGTACACAGGCGTTGTATCTTTTAAAGAACTCATATCACGCTCATTTTCATCTTTATGATTTAATTTAGGTAATACAGGCCGTCCGCCTCGGCCGGTTTGGTTCTGCTAAAGATTTCTTCCTGTTAAAGGAGAGTTTTTTCTTGGTCAGGACTGTCTTGTCTTGGTGCAAACTGTTGGCTTAATTTGCTAGACAGTTTTTCTAATTGGCTTTGTATTAATTGGACTGATTTGGTATTCTTGAAGTGGCTTGAGATGATATTTATTGCGATTTGGCCCTATGTTATAAACCTGAATTGAACTCAAACTGAATATTCTAAGACATTTTTTTTTACTGTACAACCCTGCAGCGCTTCTTATCACTTTCCATCTGAAATACTTAATTTTGGCTCCTGTCTCTTTACTCTGTTCTGATTGGTCAAAAAAGAGTTTTTCCATTTTTTCCATCATCCAAAACTATTTCATAATGAAGCTATTAAAGATTGCAATGTTTTAAAGCTTAAATTAAACTGAATAAATCTCTATAGTTTGGGAAAAATGCAGGTTTTTGGGTTTTTTTTTTCTCGGAAAACAGTTAAACATTGATGACATCTGATTGCATTGAAGGTCAAATACTTCCCTATGATGCCCTCTTCCCCGTGATTACAGAATAAAACGGTGCACAGTGCCTGCTCAGGCTTCTCTAGCTAATCAGAAAACAGTTTGTTTTTCCTCAGGCTTTAAAGGGGAAAAACACAAAACACAATTTTACTTATGTTTTAAACTTAATAAACCGCCCTGGAGACAATGCTGTTATAATGTAAATGTATTCCATGTCTCATATTCCTAACTCATGATGTCATATAACGAGCATAAATGAATCCAAATGTGGACGATTTTCACTCAAATCATGAAATCGTGAATTAATTTAAGAGAGAATGTCAGGTCGCATTACAGTCACTCTCTGAGTAACAGGATGTGAGTCGGTTTTGCACCTGGACCGCCACACCGACAGCTGTGATGCAAAGTCATAACGAAACGGCAGAAGCGTCACCACAATTCTCAACTGATTCTGAGGATGTTTTGGCTTTAATGTGCACCTGGAAAGCGTGAAAAGCTGAGCACAAGCTACCAACGTGCAAGACAACGCACAGGAACACAAGAACATGATTTAAATGTTAGAGATTAGTGTTTTAGATCAAACCACACTCACCGACTTCTGTTTCTGTTTAGCTGGGCCCCCTACAGTAGCATTCCACATTGAAGCAAAAAGAGACGAAACAAAACAAAACCAAACAAATAAAAAGCACAAAACACAAGAGCACATTTAGTTATTGACATGTTAGGCATAGTGAAGAAATTGGGAGAGGAGTTGTCTATTGATTAGAGTTTACACTAACTGCTGCGGTCATTTGGGAAACAGGCCGATATCAAGCAGTAGCAGCCATTTCAGGGGTATCACTTAGTTCAACGCCTCTCCCAGATGATCCAGCACATAAACACACCACCAAATATATCCCAGCATACCCATGGTGACTGGAGCCTGAGGAGCCAAACAGGGTTAGAGTCGGGAGCTGAGGTAGCGGCCAGGAGGGTTAAGTTGTGAGCACTTAAGTTAGAAACTGGAGGGGGAAGGAGAGATCACACCTGAGCACAAAGGCGGGATGGAGGACAAGGAAAGCTGGGGCCCTATTGTTACCTTCTTAAAGAAGGGCAGTCGATGTTGGTTGGCCTGGGGGGACGTTACGCTGCCTGACATGTTCTTGGGGGAGCGAGGGTCACCCTGGGACTCAGGGAGCTCCTCGGCATCCAGGTCGAGGGGGTCAACGTCAAAGGAAATATCTGCGTGAGCTGATGGGTTTGGTGGTGCAGAGACAGAACAGAAGAAGAGGAGACAGGATGAAGAGAAGGGAAGGAGAGCAGAGAAAAATAACAGAGGAAAAGCAAAAAAAGGGGAAGAGTGTGAGAATGTGAGCAGCAGCATCCCAAAGGAGGCAAGAGGTGACACAGACTGTGATAGAGGAACAAAAAAAAGTGTTATAGCATGGCTGAAACTGAAAAAAAAAAAGAGTTTGCAAAAAAAGAACAACAGATTATCATGAGGCAAAGCACAGACTCCAGGTGAGATAGTGAGAACAGCGGAGGAGAAGATGAATTCGTTGTGAAAGCGACCGGACTGGAGGTGTGGATGTGGGAGATGGGGGTTAGAGGGAGGGGCTGCGGGGGGAATAGAGAGACAGCAGAAGAGAGCAAAGTAGGAATCAAGATAAGGGATGGGGACGGTGCAACGTGAGATTTCAGGAGGTGAATTTATTATTTTTTGGTGGGAGGGATAGATATAGAAAGAAAGACTGGCATATCGCTCTTGGCAGGCAACCTGTTAGCTTAGCTGGAAACAGGAGGAGCAATCGTGTCGGCACTCTAAGATAAGACTGCAAAAGCCACACATTAGCCCCTGTAACACCTGACAGAGGTAAGATGTAACTTCATCTCTGCATGAACATGCTGTCCACATTATCAGAGCTCTGCTGGAGCGTGATAGGGTGTACTAGGACCAGGGCCGCCGCAAGGGGTGTGCGAACCGTGCGACCGCACGGGGCCTCACGCCCCAGGGGGCCTCGCGCTATGGGCCGTTTTTTTTTTTGTTTTTTTTTTTCAAATTTTCTTTTTTTTTCAATTTTTTTTTTCTTCGTTTTTTTTTGTTTTTTCCCTTATGAATATTAACAGTCACGTTCCATTACAGACCTAAATGTGTACTAGTCTGTGCATATCAATAAATATATGTGCAATGATGCGCGTGTCTGTTGTTCAATACAACTGCGTCAGACCAACGTTTCTGGTCAGACCAAGCGCAGACACAAGCTGCTCTGATCCAGACGGGTGGAGTTGGAACAAACTGTCACACAATGTCGAGAGAACGAGACAGATTCAGGAAATTTCCATCAGGGGATGAAAAAAGAAAAAAACTAAAGAAAATGGAAGCGTTTAATGCAAGGCTTGTTTGATAAATTTGTTACAAAAATCACCGATCCGACCGGGTCTCAAGCAGCCGTGGGGCCCCACGTCGAGGCAAGAGATGATGATGAGGCAGGGGAAGGTATCCAGTATTTTGCTAATTGGAGAGTTAAAATTGCGCATATAGACAACCGATCCGACCCGAAAAACCCAAAAATTTCGTGCACGAGGGCTCCCCCCTGCCATTACGCACAGGGCCTCGCAAATCTCCCAGGCGGCTCTGACTAGGACTGTTCTGTGATACGGGCGTGGACCTCTGCTCACTGGATCTTTTGGGTGAAGAAATGGTTTAAAGTAATTTACAGATGTTTATTTTTCCCCATTTTCACTTGGGAGGCAGCTCCGTGTTGTCCCCGTGACACACTCTCACGCAATCCAGACATTCTTAACAAGCTTAATGAGCGCGGCCCATTCTCATCTCTATTTCAGTCCCATCCTACGTGCTAATGACGGACCGCGAGGCCTCTCTCGCTTCCCACAGCGGCCCACTGAGACGCGCCGTGATCCACCGTCACGCCTGGACAACAGGCCAGTTAATATCTTCATCTAAATATCGGCCGCCCGTATCATCGCACTCGCTTCCAAACCGCATGGTCGCCGTTATGGGACTTGATAGGGACACCATGTGACCTCACCTGTGCCAGGTGGGGTGGGCCTGCGGGTTCCCGTGGCTACGTCCAGACTAGAACTTCCTCCTGATTTACTGTAACGGAAACATATGGCAGAAAACAATAACTCAATATTGTGAATCATATTTGTAACTGTAATCATTTCCTTGAACATTTTTACACCAAAACCATGCACACATACATGCATATACAGGACTGTCTCAGAAAATTAGAATATTGTGATAAAGTTCTTTATTTTCTGTAATGCAATTAAAAAAACAAAAATGTCATACATTCTGGATTCATTACAAATCAACTGAAATATTGCAAGCCTTTTATTATTCTAATATTGCTGATTATGGTTTACAGTTTAAGATTAAGATTCCCAGAATATTCTAATTTTTTGAGATAGGATATTTGAGTTTTCTTAAGCTGTAAGCCATGATCAGCAATATTAAAATAATAAAAGGCTTGCAATATTTCAGTGGATTTGTAATGAATCCAGAATGGATGACATTTTTGTTTTTTTAATTGCATTACAGAAAATCATAATATTCTAATTTTCTGAGACAGTCCTGTACATACTTCTGAATTGTGTCAGTAAATACAGAGACTAAAGAGACTGATCTGTATATACTTTAGCTGCACAGAGGAACTGAATGACTCACAGCTGCTCTTCTGCTTATTTTATGGTGTTTTACATTGTCTGCCGTGTGAATAATGACTCATGTTGGACTTGTTTGAAAAGTGGTGCTGTTGTTTGCTCTGCTGACACCGTGGATGCAGCGTGCCTTTCATCATCACCTGGAGCTAAGCCGGTTTTGTCTCATCCGCTGCTCCTGCAGCTGCCGGGTGTTCTCCAGCTTGACCGGACTGGGAATGAATCCCACCTCGCAGCCCTCCTTCACCAGGCGGCCGATCCACCAGTCGTTGTTGTACTTCTGTATCAGAGGTGGTAGTAACGAGTTACATTTACTCCGTTACATTTACTTGAGTAAGTTTTGGGAAATTTTGTACTTTTAAGAGTAGTTTTGAATTAAGTAGATTTGTGAAGAAGAAACTGTTACTCTTACTCCGCTACATTAAGCTACGTTGAGCTGTTACTTTTCTTTTATCCCTTTTATCCACGTACGCGTCAATCTCATGGAATCACTGGGTGATTCTTTGGGAAAAATGTTTTTTTTTGCATGTTTTGTCACATTTACACAGACTCAAACACACAGAGTTTCTATGAGTTCATGGGCTTGTTCTAGTTCTGCCTGGTTAAAAAAGAAAAGTACAAAGGCTTGAAATTTCGTGCTTAATTTATTTTTTTATTCTGTTATTTTATTTATTTTATTATTTATTAAAATGCTTGAATTTACTTTAAGCTTATTTTAATTTAAGCTATTTTTGATTTTTTTATTAATTTTAATTAATTAAATTATTTTATTGATTTAATTTGCCTGAAGATGATTATTTTGTACTTTTGTCTGTTTGAATGATTGTGTTAAAGAAATAAATCAGACGTTACTCAACAGTTACTCAGTACTTGAGTAGTTTTTTCACCAAGTACTTTTTTACTTTTACTCAAGTAATTATTTGGATGACTACTTATTACTTCTGCTTGAGTCATATTATTCTGAAGTAACAGTACTTTTACTTGAGTACAATTTTTGGCTACTCTACCCAGCTCTGTTCTGTATACAGAACAAGCAGGCTGGCGTCAGAGGAGGCAATGATAAACCAGCTTCTACCGCGCACACGCAGCACAATTTACTTTGCCTTTGCTCATCAAACACAATCTTTTCTATGATCACCATTTGTACGCATGACACACAAATATAAAACCTTTGAAATCAGAACCAGCACACTTTCATTTGTTTTCTGTATTTTCCCCAGATTCTGGACCATGTATCTCTCCCTGCAGTGCAGTGTGTGCTGCAGCAAACACCCACTCATTGCCTGGCTACGGTTTAGATAGAAGGAGGCTGCGGAGTAAGATGCAGGAAAGCATGAACCCTTGTTGGCTTTCCACCCACCGATTGTTCCAAAGGGGAGAAGCCTGAAGCCTTGGCGTTGACATGCTTTTCCACACCTCACCCAGGGCCCTCTGACAGAATGCTACTTTGAAATCAAATCTTTTTGAGTGAGTTTGTTGCTACTGAAATCGTAGCTGCATGTTTTGTTGTGCGCAGACGGGAGATCAATAGAGGACGTGGGATGTTCAAACCTCTTTAATGTGCAAGAAGTCTTTGGCTTCAAAGGAGATGGCCATTCCCTGCACGGGGACGTCGTCGCTGGGGCCTGGGTTGTAACCCACATTTGTGCGCACAGCAAATGCCACTGGTTTGGTCTGGAAGCCCGATGAGAGAAACAGTTAGGAGCATGCAGAGAAACGGATGAAGAGATCTCTCTGTTGACGTCTGACCTTTGCTTTCTCAAGCGTGGCGAGGGCCTGTCTGTCGGCCTCCTTCCTCAGAGCCTCGGGATCCTCCTCCAGGGACACATCTGAGTCCGACGGTCGGCTGGTGTAGGAGTCTGCAGAGCCCTGAAATGAACAATGAGTTTTCCCAAAGGTGAGGAGAGGAAGTCTAGGAGCCAAGCCTCACTGCAAAATGACTTGCAGAACATTTTCTCGTCTACAGTTTAACCAGATGACCTGTTCGTTCATCTTCTGCCTGCCCTGGATTCCTGTTCTCATGTGCCGCACCCTGTATTCAGGTATGGTTCTAGGTCCTGAGCGGTCAAGACTCGATCAAGAAGGGAAACATAAACACAAAAGGGGCCCTGGCCTTTTTATTGCATGTAAGATGACTCTTTGTAATTTGAGGTGGAAAGGATGCACATGAACTGGCTGACATAGTCGCTGCAGCTCCAGCGTGGTTGAAGTCTTAAATCTTTATGCAAAAGCGCAATCGGTCCGGTGTGTGGGTGCATCGAGTACAGAAACATGCACAGAGAAGGGAAAAAAATGGCTCAACGTCTGCTTATAATTTCATTGAGGATATAAATTTCTCATGAAGTGGCTGCAGTTTCCAGCACATCCACCACTCATGCACGGTAACTTGACTCTCTCCCGCTGACCCCGACCCGGACACCTGCCACAATAAAAACCCGCACCGTCCTGTGAGCCCGGAGCACCGGCCCAATGTTCTTTTCTTCTGAAGAGTTTGAGTGTTCAATTTATATAACAATCCCACTTGTTCTCTTGGTGCTGTAATTTTTTTTTCTTTTTTTTGAGCTGACAAGCTGCCTGGCATTTGTAGGAGGCACTGACAAGAATGCGGACAGCTGAATGTGCTGGGAAGAAGAAGTGACTCACTAGGTTTAGGCTTTTTTAAAATAGAAGTGAGAAAACTCAAAGATGACATGCACCATATGTAATGTTGATTGAAAAATCCCTGCACATGTGTAGTCAGACATCCCATAAGTGTGAGCAGAAACCATCTCTGAACTGGTGCCAGGTAGAAGGAATATGGACAAGTCACAAACTTTTTTTTTTTTTTTTAAGCTACAGTACATGAAACTAGAGAACATCAGGACGCTCAAGTATAATTACCTCTTAAGGGCTCCTGTCTTTTTTATCTAACATGAAAGAGTGATAAAAAATGTTCATCTGGTGTATATAATTAAATATGTCCCTATCCAGGAATCCAAACCATTAACTGATGCACCCTGATCGTCTGTAGTGACCGAAGAGCTAAAAACGTTGCAGCGCTGTGCACGTTGGCTTGGTAGAGCCTATGTTAACGGCCAAAAAGATCTACAAATTCCACATGTTTAAGTGTTGCTAAGCAAAATACAGGACCCAACAAAATGTGCTTATTGTTGCAGAGAAAAAATGAAAAAGAAAATCAATGTGGGAGTTTTTCTGCCAACAAGATCTTAACAGTGTTATATAAAGCTGAACATTTGCTAGTTACCTCACTTATACATGCATTTCATGTGAAGTCTTGATGATCTCTGTGGATATATTCACGAATATGGAAGGACTATTTTCCTATTCATCAAACACGTTTGTGTCTGAGTGAAAACATTGAAGTAGATCAGGAACAGCAAAAGAAACTATTGAGTTTTATTTGATTTTGAGTCACTTTTGTGTCTACACTTCATAATCATAAGAACTCAAAAGACTGACACTTGAGTCGGATGTTGAAGCAACAGAATTCTGTCTCCATGGAAACATTCATAATTCACTAAATGCTTTAATTTTCCCGCAACGCCTTGAGGGTGTCATATAAATGGAAGGATTTCAGCAATCATATAGAATTACGATTCACCCACTCTGCTGAATCTTGGGTACGAGGCCCGATCTCTCATCCAGGACCGCCATCGTCTATCTGCGACAGTTCAGAGTCGTGCAGTACCGGGCTTTAAATGAAACTTTGTGCAAACAGGTCCTGAGCTCAAAAAAAGGAAACAATACAACTTTGCAAACGTTTAAAACTCATGTAAAAACTTTGTAAAAACTAATTATGACATAAGAAGATTTTTAAAAGGGTTCCCATTAAAGTTGTTTTGGGGTGCAACAGGAAAACTGCATGAAATCTGAAGTGGTGGAGATTAACAAAGTAGATTCACTCAAAAAATGAAAACCTGTACTAGAGTACAGTTTTATATTTTGAGGAGTTTGGCGCAGTGGGCAGCCAGTTGCCCTCAAACCAGAACTTTGCCAGAATGAGCTCCATCACATGCCAAAAGGACGCTGAACCCTGATCAGAGCTTAATTAACCCTATCTATCCCTTCTCCACTAACTAATAATCATTGGAGGTAATCCCTCCAAGTTCTGCAAATACTATTACCACTGCAACTGTCTTCAGCTTCCACATCTTCTCTATATTCACCTTTATAAGTGACCAGTTTTTAAACTGGTTCATGCTTGTACATTGCTTCATTTCTACATTTAATCTTTAAACCACAGCTTCACTCACAGTTCTACGTTCTTGAGGATGTTTGAATATTAACTTCCCCCTCAATTTACATCCAAAACTGTTCTTGAATATTGCTTGGGGATGGATTGTTTGTTTACCTATCTACACATCAATTGAGCTGTTTGAAAATGAACCAAATCAATTCATTTAAAAAAATAATGAGTGTTATTATCGCTAAAGCCAGTGTTGTGAATAATCCTTGGTGCTCTTTCTCTCTCTGCAGTGTGATTGGTGGTGATAATGTGCATTTATATGTGTTGCCTCAAACCAGAAGTTTCCAACCTTTCGGGTTCTGACTCAAGAAAAAGAGCAGCCCAGACAGTTACATGACGATGTTTGAATCTTAAAAAGCTAAAAAAAAATCAGGATTCTTCTCTCTAGTTCTTTAAAGTTGGATTTTCATAAACGATCAAATGCAGCAGCTCACCAAAAACGATAAGAGTTATTAGGTTTCTTTTTATCATCTCCAATCATATTAATCCACCTTCAAACTGATCGGATATCTCCGTCTATGAAACTGCAGAAAACTCAAACTTCAGCCGCTACGACAGAAGCAGGTGGATGCAGACACTTCGATACTGACAGTCAGACTAATAATAATTATTCATAAGTCAATCAACATTTCTGCTCGACTCTTACATAATTAAGCTTATTCATGAAATGACGTAGTTCTTTTTTACAATGCTGTATTTTAACTTCAATGAAGGATCTGAATATTGCCTCCTGCACTGGAAATATGAAACATGACTTCAGATCAGAGTCAACGAGGGCAAATAAAGCTCAGCAGGGAAAGGCTGAAGATAACCACAGAGGTGGATTAACGGCGTCCCATCTTAGCAAGACTTCGTTTGCTCGCTCGCAAATCTCTGAAACGGTTTCGGCTGTGAACGTGTGCCGTGACTAATAGGGTTGCTGCCATAATAAAGATGAGATAAACGATCCGGGGTAAAGCAACGTTTAGCAGTGCAAGGCTAAAGTCCTAAATGCTTCTTGAAGCACTGAGATTCAATTCCTCCTCTAATCTCGATAATGGTTTTGTTATTTTCAGTGAGGGAAGATGCTTACCTACTTCTGGTTTACTCATGGAACAGGTTCTTGTTCTGTTAACAGCTCCGTCAGATTTAAGATGGACATTTATTTGGACTGTTGCAGATACCTACAACAGCAACTCTTTGGGTGATGTGTAAAAGGTTTTATTATTTTCCTCACTGCCTGCATCCCATCTGTGGACCAGCATACGGTCCTGCACTTCCACTACATGCACCATAACAAATAAACACTTGGCTGGATTCAAAGGTCTAAATATATCCAGAGGAAAAACTGGTCATGCCTGAAGCATCTTTGTGGCTTGTTAGTGTTTGCACATGCATATCTGTGTGATTAATCCTCCTCTGCGCCTTTGATTAGAGTCCACGTGGCTGCACGATTTGAAATGAAACCACAAACACTGATGTTGATTCTGACCGCCACCTGTTGTACCGAGGAGCTCCGTGACTTGGCAACGGCAACTCTGAATGCAGACACTCCCTGTTACCGAGGCGATGGCTGGCTTCTCTGCACGTCCTTGAGCATTCGCAAAGCATCCCGACTTCCTGTTTCAGCACTCAGTGGTGCGCGCACATCCCACTCAAGCAGGAAGAATGATACCGCAAGTGGCATGCAGCCACTAATGAGGAGAATGGCAGCAGCGCCCACGTGGTGTCACTGAGTCATGCTGTGGAGACTAAAGGTGCATCCCAACAAGCGGCGCAGATGGATGGGAGACGCATAGAGAAGGTTTTACAGGGTAAAAAAAAAAAAAAGAAAACCCTGAAATGACATCAAACAATGGAGGACCTACCCACTCAATACAACAAGTCAGGGCTGCAGCAAAGATAAATAGGGAGTAGAAAGGACATCTGATGACTGTATGTGTGTATTTGTGCCTCTGAGTCAGCCATCCAATTGATTCACGACACATTCAACCAGGAAAAAAAAGACAGGGACACAAAAGTCAATACTTGTTGGACTAGGGGAGAGATAAAATAGACAGTACTTAGTGACCGCTCAAAGCTCATCCTTCCCCTGAAACCTACTCAAATGTGACACTTTCCCTATCCACCTCCTCTTCTTCTCTGATGTCCTTATGTTGTGTCTCTAATTTAGCCGCTTGCTTCACTTCACATACAGCTTCTGTTTAAAATAGCTGCAGGCCACCTGACGCTAGAGCCGTTCTCCCATTGGCCCGGTCACAGCAAAAGACCCCGGCAGTGTCATAGTAACCGCGGCTGCAGCTCGTCACAGGTGGCCAGGGCTGCACGGGGGAAGCTGTACGAGCAAGGAGGTGGGAAGAAGTCACCGGAATCAATACCAGATAAAACAACCAAATGAGAAATGAAAATTGAGGCGGGTTCATAAAAGCTTTTTGACACTGTGGTACTTACAGCTGTGATGTCATGCATTGAGTATAACGAGCAAACTGTTGCATCATTACATTATTTACTTTATTTACGGAGATTTTCAAGGGAATAATCAGTGTTTTTACCAGTCTGACAATACAGCTGCTGGTTTTCCGTGTCACAACCCACAGAAGGAGCAGACAAAGGATGCACGAGGTGTTATTACCTAATCAAGAGCCATTTCTCCTCCATTTGCTGCACAGTGGCTGCCACCGTGATAAATTTACACCTCTTTAGCAGTGATACTGAATAAATGGAGTCAAGAACGGAGAGCAACAGAGCGAAGGGGTATAATGGAATAAGGAATGAGGGCGGGATGGCGAAAGGCAAGTGCCGTTAAGGATGAGGGCTGAAAGGAGTCACCTTCCAGCAAAGAAATCAGTCAATATACTTCCTCCCGCGGAAACAAAAGTAATTAAAAATGAAATCAGAGGGAAAACTAGCAGCTGAAAGGCAAAAGGAGATTAGTTTCAACATGGCTGTGAAAATATTGATGTAGCATTAATATTATGATGGTTTTGTTATCATTTCTCTACTATATATCAACTTTTGACACACAGTGAGTTCTAACCTTCATCTATTCATATATTAGCGTGGAATAACGGGGCAGAGTTTGAAGATCTGAATCTGCTGCTGCCACAAGTAACAGGAACATTGCAGCGGGTGTTGTCAGACTTCACAATGCACGCCTGAGGAGTGATTACCACTCCGAGCTAACACATACTCCCAACCCCTGCCCTGATAATTAAACAGATAAGAATATCTTCACACTCTCACTTCAGATCATGTGAAAATGAGAAAAAAAAACAAAGAAAAACTGAGAAAATCTTTCTCTCTTCGCTGTATCTCTGAGTCTCCTTCGAGCCGCAGCTGTCGCGCACTTCAGAGAAGAAGAGGAATACAACATCTCCAACAAGAACGTGGCAGCAGCCAAGCCTATAAGCTCCACTATATATTCAGAGCACATATAGAGGGGGATTAACTCAGCGAAGACTGGATGAGGTAAAAGGAAGCTGGAATAGAAGAAGAAGAAGCAGAAAAGATGTCCCGCAGGATGCCTGCACACACAAAGGACAGATTTCCTGTCTTAACCCTCTTGGCCGCTGGCGGTAAATGGCCATGTTCCTCTTCCCCTGTCAAAGCAGCGTCATGGCAACCGGCTGGACGGTGTGGAAGTGACCAGAAAGATGAGTCATGGATTGAACTGAGCAGAAACCCCCGTTTTCACAAAGCAAGAGCAGGAAACCCGAAGGCAAGCCCGGGTCAATCAGCTTCAAATACTGTCTAGTGCAGGGGTGTCTAACTCATTTTGCTTGGCGGGCCGGATTTGACCAATTCTTTTCTCGCGGGCCGCACGCTCAAAATAACAAAAACGGTGCGGAAATGTTTTTTTTCTAATTCTTTTTTTTCCTATTGTTATTTAATTCAATATCAGTTTAGTTAATTTTAAAGGAAATATGCACTTTGTTTACACTCTAATTATGTAAAATATATTTCTTCAGGATCTTTTCTTGAAATTTCTCGTTTTTTTTCAAATTATGTAAGATACTTTTAATATTTTTTTACAAAGATAAACAGAAACAAGTATGTTTTTTTTATATTTCGATTTTTTATAGGAAATTTAATTAAAAGCAAAATCTTTCTTATTACATCTGAGAGTGTTTCTTTGTGATTTAGAGATTTTTCCAGTACAATTAAGTGTATTTATTTTTAAAAATTGGCGCGGATATTTACGCCAGTGTGCCGAAAAAGTCAGCACTTCTCTTTTAACTGTTTTACTTTGTCACTATCCTCGTATTCAAAACTGAAATTCTCCGAATAAATATCTTGTATCATCTTTTTGGCAGTGATATTTTTCCCACGAAAATATATAATAGTAGTCAGTTAATAAAAATAAACGACCGTCTACAAAGAAATAAAATCGGCAAATGCATTCTAGAAAAAAAATATTGAAAACTGCTCTATTTGTGGAATAACGATGGATTTATAGAAGAAATATATTATCGGATATGCTGCGATTCATGGCAATTATTTATGCCATCCTTTTTAGTAAATGAACATTTCGTTTTTTTTGGGTTGGAAACTTCTCGCGCGCCGCATGAAAATCTCTCTCAGGCCGCATAAGGCCCACAGGCCGCACATTTGACACCCCTGGTCTAGTGGATGACATGTGAAGATGATCATTCAGGAAGGCTATTATCAGTGAGAAATACAAAAAATACCACTATTATGGGTTATTTAAAGGATAAGTATGCAGACATCAGGTGGCAAACGGCAGAATTTATCAGAAAGTTACACATCTGTGCCGACTTCAACTCAGGTGGGCCCTTTACCTCCCGTGGGTGATCAGACAAAAACAGACACCTTCATGCTGTGGGAATCATTTAGAGCGAAGGCGACGTAAGGCTGAGGCTGGAAAGCCGTCTGACAGATAAAACTGCAACTGCAGAAATGTAAGTGATAAAACGCTGCATATATCATCACTTGTTCAATCAAAAGTTAGCTCATCGACTATCCTGGACTATTATCTTCAAGCTTTTTCCTATAAATAAACATGCGGCAACTATTCACGATTCCTGTGTCTCAAATGTGACTATTTTAAGGGTTTATGACACTTTGAGATTGAAATATTTCACCAGGTGCAATTGTTCACGGCTTCTTTCTGAAAATAACCGTTAGCAGTTAATTACATCTCTCAAAAAAGTTGTACCGACTTGTTCCTAAACTTTAGAGCAAAAACTATGGAAACAATCACAAAAGCCAACGATGACAACATTAAATCGTGAAGTTCTGCATTGTGAACTAACTCCGAAGTTTCCGGTCCAGGTCCAGCCCCGGCCCGCCCAGGACAGAGGGTCCGGGGGGTGAAAGGAGCCCTTGAAATGGCCACAGTTGCCGGGACGGCTGAACAACCAGCGCTACATAGCAGCAGAGGCATCTAGTGGGACTGGGAGTCTAATTAAAAACACAGCGCCTTTCCAGCAGCTGTGTCCCGGCCCAAAATGGAACGGCACAGTCCAGTCAAAGACGGCCGACAGACCGGGAGGTCCGGCGCCTTCAGGATGGGGCAGAACGTCTCAATCTCAACACACCAGTGTCTCTCCAACAGCCAACACTCATCTCGTCCTTTTACGTCCATGGAAAGAAAGTCATACAAAGGTTTTTGCGTAAAATGGTTCCAGTTTGGTCGGATGCAGCTAAAAGTACGCGGCTCGTAGATTTATCCGGATCTTTCTTACCATTACGGGCCTGTGAATCCTCTCGGTCCGCTCCATACCTCCTTTGCCACGCTCGCCGCACCACGGCAAACCAGGGGGGCACTGCCAGACTCCAGGGAGAGAGTAGGGCTGAAAGTGTGTGTGTGTGTGTGCGTGTGACTGTATGTGTGTGTGTGTGTGTGTGTGAGAGAGCTATCTGCCTGTTAGTTAAACAAGTGCATGTGTGTGTGTGTGTGTGTGCGCGTGTACAGTAGTGTGTAAATGATAAGAGAGAAAGCCAGAAAAGAGTCTCGTATGTGTGAAACTAAGAGATCACTCTCTTAACTTCTTACGCCTTCACACACACACACACACACACACACACACACACACACACACACGCACACACGCACACACACACCCCCACCTCCACCCCCCCAGAGGAACGTGAACCCTGTGTAAAGGAAGGGAGCTGGAGCTGGCTGGGGGTCAGATTGCAGGACTTGTGCTACATTTGCAAACTGGGGAAATATATTTAGCCCTGGCGGGACAGAAAGAGGGACGCGGACACACTAAGACCCGGGAGGAGGCTTGGTATGCAGCCGTCAGTCATTCAATGCCCTGGCTGACGTGAGAGAGGACTGGGCAGTGCCAAAGGAAATCCCCTCCTCTCTTTTTTGCTCCGTTGCTCCGGCCCTCTGGACCAAAAGAGGACCAGTCGCCGGCCCAGTGCTGCAACGGTGAACATGATACAAAACAAACTCTGCAGCAAGGGGCACTTGAAAACTTCAGTGTACATTACAACGCATCGTGTTTAGCACAAGCTTTTATCCAAGAAGAAGAACTCAGTCAAGTCAAAAAGTAGTCAGTTCTTGCACTGTGTCAAAAATGCAATTTCTGAAAGAAAAAACGCAACAAAAAACCAGAAAACAACCAAAAAGCTTGAGAATCGACAGAAATAAAGAAGCGAAAAAGGAGAGCGATGTCAGGTTTGATCATCCTCTAACATGACTTAACTTATTCTCTGGTAAAAGCACAGAGTAATGCTAAAGGGAGAGGAATCTCCACCTGATCGTTGTGGCTAAGTGGGGGGGTGGTGGTGGGGTTGGGGTCTAATTTGTCCACCAGAGGGCGACCTCTGACACGATGACAGAGGCTTCCTCCCGGCTATGATCCCCACCACTTCTTCCTCCCTTGTATTTGTGTTCGGTGACAACAAGCCAGCTGGGAAAGGTGAGAAAATGGAGAGCTGCGAACAGATCCCCCAGCCGGCTCCCTGACCTGCCAGACACAGCAGCATCTCTGGCTCTGCTGGGATTCAGCGATGCTCCACAACCTGAACCCTCAGCAGCCGAGCCGGGGGCTCTGGTAGTAGCTGCAGGTATATGTCCAAGTAGGGCTGGGGATCGATTCAAATGTCAAGAATCGATTCGATTCCGATTCTTAAGATTCAGAATCGATTATCAAGATTTGATGCGATCCGATTCCGATATTGATTTGGGTTAGTGTTATTAAAACTGTTTTTTGAGCTGTTGCATGAATTATATGACTGTAGTTATGCAAAATATTACTACTAGTATTATATTGAGATTAAACAGCAAGTATTGCAGCTAATGATGCTGTAAGGACCAATCAGCTTCCAGAACGCTGATAGAACTGCTTTCAGAAACATCATGTGGGTCAGAATTACCAAACAGATCCAGGGAGGAAACAGAGACGGATGAAATCGGTTTTATTTTTTCCCACATTCCGTTTTTATTTGTTCCATTTTCTATTGTCTATTTTGGTTTTTAATTTTTGAGCATTTGGTTTTTTAGCTTTTTTTGCTAATGTAACCCCAAGACAGTATACAAAGTAATGAAATATAGACAATTTATGCAATTATAACCTAACACTTAAATGTTTTTCATACCTTTAAACATATTTAACGGCAAAAACATGGCACCAGTTATTCTCTGGTCCAACAAAACATTCCTTTTTTGGGGATAAACAAAAAAATAACCAAAAGTTGTAATGTAATGATGAAAAAAAAAACATAAATAAATAAAAGAAAAAAAATAAATAAATAAATAAATAAAAAAAAAAAAAAGATCGATCTTTAGACATATGAATCGATTTTTAGGAATGAATATGAGAATCGATTTAGAATTGGGAAATCGATTTTTTCAACAAGGCCTATGTCCAAGATCACCGCGATACTGTATTAAAAAAAAAACTTGCTGGAATTTTAATCAATGCAAGAAGCTTTGTGTTTCCCATGTCGTGGAAAAAAAAAGAGAAAACTTTTGACTCCATTTAAAATGCTCTAATTGGTGTTCATGACATATCGGTTTGGTATTTTTAGCTTCTTGGTGAGATTATGGAAAATTAGGATAGAGTAAAAGCAATAACGGCATGTTTTTAATGCTGCAAACGGTACCAGCATTCTGTTTCACCAACGATTGCTTTTAGCAAGTTGTTGAACAAACCATTAGACACTTCTGTGTCAGATGATACCGTTTCATTTCAGAGCAGGAGCCACCAGGTCTTATGAAGCACTCTCTCTGTCCTCAGCCTCCAGCAGACGGATCAGCTGTGCTCATCTTAATATCCCTGATGCTTAAAGAATAGTGTGCATGTGTTGTTCTTCATTGATAATGTTACCGGAGCTCGGTGAAACGGCACTGAGAGGTGGTGGCGTGTTCACACAGCAACAGGAGACAGACTTAGCTTTCTCACCTGAAGACGGAGTGTGTTTTTGATGAACTTGAACACAATAAACACACAGGCCTCACCTACCCACACATACACCCACCCATACACACACACACACACACACACACACACACACACACACACACACACACACACACACACACACACACACACACACACACACACACACACACACACACACACACACACACACACACACACACACAAGAAAGGCAACATTGCAATGAAACATCCCCCCTCTGCCTTGCCGCTCCATCCCACTTTGCCTGCACACAGGGGGAGATTCAGTAGTCCGGTCGCCATGGAAACCAGGCTGAGTGTATCAGCCGGCTCAGCCGTTGGTTGATTGTGGCTCGCATGTATTTGTGTGTGTGTGTGTGTGTGTGTGTGTGTGTGTTGTGGACGAGTAAGCGCTTGCGTGGGTGTGTGAGACAGTAGAGCCTATAGATCGGTCTGTTTTCAGTCGTTACACTAATATCTATATGCACTAAAACCTGCCTTCAATTTTGAAACAGTTTCATGCATTGTGTGTGAAAACATCCCGCACCGTTTCATATCTCCCCCCAGTTCAACATTACAAATGAGTACGGAGGCCATGGAGCACGTTTGATTGTTTTAATGGGTAATGTGCTCCTTCCAGTGTGACAGATTATGAACCCTGCCTTCCTGCCGGCTCCTGCATGCGCTTGCAGAGTTAATGTGGGGCAGGGCAGGCGGAAGGAAGGGGGGGGGAGTGCATGTGAGGCTGCAGGTAACCTTTTAAAACCGCTGGAAAGTTCAGCTCCCTGTGTTCACCAACAGCGAAGGGATTTTTTTCCCCTAAAACAACACCGGCGGTGAACAGGTAAATGTCACGCAGCACAGGGCGCATCCCTTCCTCTCACAAATAGAGAGGTCAGGCAGGAAGAGAGAGGCCCGTTCTGCTACGACGCAGTGTGGCTCCAGAGCACGTCATGTCTGGTCAAAGACGGCTGCAGGGGTCACGGTCCTGTGACGCCAGAAGACAAACTCCTCCTGCTCCTATCCGAGGAGGAGGACGTGTTCCTTCATCCTTTCTTACCAGTAAACATGCCGTACGTTGAACGTATAGGCAATGCTTCTGTAAACTGGGCGGGGTAAAGGTCACCGGGGACGCGGGGGGAGTTCAACACCTGGGGAACATTGTTCAACATGAGCCCTTTGGGCATCTCTACTGATGTATCTCAGCAGCGACTGCGTTACAGCGACGCTACGGCGTTGCAGTCTCTGGGGTTTGACTGTTCCTGCAAGTGACATTATCAAAGCTATTTCAGTGCACGTCGCCTATTGGCTGCCTGTGGCATGCGTAGACAGCAAAATAAAAAGATATGTTTATTATAAAGACGAGAGAATAAAGGTCTTTTTGGTTCTGATATTATCCAAACAACAGACAGTCTAGATGGATAAAGTGACTTGCTGATAATGGTGAGAACAGAAAGTGCCAACAGCGGAGCAAAAATAAACCCCTTCAACTCCACAGAGAGATGAAACCTCGTCATTACTGTAGGTGTCGGTCTATTATAGATCGGTATACATGTTTGGAAATAACTTCCTTTGAAGCGAGCTTGTGGGATTTTACTGTTGCACTCAATATCTACAACTGCTGTAACCAAAATATCTATAATTCACACCGGATCAATTCAATTCTTCAAAAAGAAAATCTAAAAAAAAACCTCATAATCATCATAAAGGTAGTCCAGACCATAAAAAAGCAGATCTGTACTAAAAAACATAACATCATCCTTATTTCATTTGTTTTTTAGCTCGTGAAAGTAGAACTTTGCAGGTGTTAGCAGGCCGATCATTTGAGTTTAGTCCGTGATGCTTTTAAGCATCTCTAAGCACACATGTTCTTGTGACAGTGAATAGCAGTTTTTACAATTTGCATTAACTTACGAATGAACAGTTCAACAGACTCGTACATACTGGAAAGCCGTCTCGGCCTGCATTACACAGTCAGCGCCGTTTTAATGTCAGTAGGCTACAGCTGCAGCTCTGAGTGGTAGCAGCAGGCAACGGAAGACGGCAGTGAAACACAGTTTTAGATCTTGTTCATCGTTTTCTCTACCACTCTGCCCCTGCTAGATGATTTTTGTTTGCCAGATGATGACAAAAGTCGGACGTTGACCCCATCAGCTCACTGATGAAACTTCTTTCCACAAGACGAGAGATTTTAGCTCCATTGTTCCCAAACACGAGCCATGTATGACATGAGCCGACACCATGTGAGAATGTGCACCTGCACAAAATTAATATTGAACTAAATGTAGATATTATTCTATGCCAAATCATAATTGCATATTGCAGAAAACCCAAATCTAAGGTCTCTGATTTAAGAGTTAAAACGCCGTTGATGAGTCCGAGTCCAAGTCTCAGTCATCAGTGAGGCCTGATTCTTGCAATCATTTCTTTCTTCATGTGAACATTAGTTTATTTAGTCTAACTGAGCCAAACAGTGCTAAATATTCTAAACTTCTATCTTCCAATATGTGAAGGAGTAATATTTAAAGTTATTCACTGTGTAAGCTGCATTTGTATTTAAGAGAAAAAATGCCCACAATTCTTCAAATACAGCTGCAAAGAGATAAAAGTCACATATTCAAATGTTAAGTAAAGCTGCTAAGTCCCTACTTTAATTAGTTTGGACCAATCTGTTCTTCATTAAATGTGATGATGATAGAAAAGTTGAAGTCTGGTGGCCTGATTAGCCGTCTGAGGACAGGATTAACGGTGAAATGTTACCTGTCGGACAAAGCTGTTGGACGTGGTGTCAGAGGAGGTGCTTCCATCCGAGCGCTTAAATCGGCTCTTCCTCTTGGCGTACTTCCCCTGAAAGGTGGAAAAGCGGGGAGGGAGGAGGGAATGAAAGAGGGAAATCAGAAAATGTTTAATCTTGCAATTATCTTGACATATTTCTTAGAGAAATGTTTCATTTTGTTCGCAGAACTTGACAGCCATTAACATTGCGTGTGCACGAGCTTGTGGAGATGGTCAGGCGGTCAGATGGAGCCGGAGATAAAGCATCAGCATCACCAGACCACAGAGGAAGCGGGGCCGTGTATCCCTGAGCATTACTCGTCATTTTTCATGTTCTGATGCGGAGTGGGACCTCGTAATCTGATTGGCAGACCTCAGGCAAACGGCCTCTGCACTCTGGGCAGAGTCCACACACACTGCCCGCCATCGCCATGGTTACGCAAGGACGACTAATCACATTTGCTCACAATCAGGAGGCTGGCTGTTTAGACATGAAAAGGGAGCGACGGGTGAAGAATACGCACAGCTGATCAATCGAAACACAGGAAATGAGCACGGCCCTCTGACATGCCTCTGTACTTCGTACCTGGACACAGGTAGCAGCACCAGCGGGGGTATAGCTCAGTGGTAGAGCATTTGACTGCAGATCAAGAGGTCTCCGGTTCAAATCCGGATGCCCCCTTCTTTTGTGCCAGAGCTCAGCAGAGTATTGCACATTTAATGACATTAAAACCCTCACGTATCCACTCCCATTAACATAAACCCTGTAAAACGCTTTGTTGACACCACGAGAAGCAACTGGATCCACTTGTAGTACTTGTAGTAAACCACAGTCTCCTAAACACACGGACACCAGTGTAAACACACGCCGACTGCCTCCACGGCGTCTGAACTGCTGTTGCAGCATTCACAGAAGATATCCAGTGACAGACGAACAAGCCACCCGTAATGATTGTCCTCCTCTCAGCACGTTGTTATTACCGTCACATGATGCTCAGCGGAGCACACAGAGGAGCACACAGAGGCCCTCCAGCGAACCAGGCCGTCACGCCTGCCTTTAAACAAACATGACCCGATGCACCATCCGGTGCAAACGTAAAGAAAAAAAGAGAAAAGGTAAACGAGGTGAACAGACAGAGGAGAAACGGAGACTCTCGTCTTGAAAGATGGAGCCCAGAAGTCAATCCAAGTTTATCAAACACCTCCTGTACCGCAGCAAATCATGCTCCTGCTCTCTTGTTTGAGCTTCTTTTTCTGACTGTCCAACAGCAAATGGTGAAAACGCAGATGTAATAACCATTATGTTATCTTTTGTGTGCATGTTTAAATCATCACGTAATTGATGTAAAGATGTAATTGATGCATTCACAGTTTTCACATATAATTCTAAACAGAAACTGATTAGGAATGGGTGATATTTTACCGTTCACGATAAACCGTCAAAAAAATTCCCCATGGTAAGAATTTGTCATCTCGCGGTAAAAACGATAAATTTCCGTTGATGATGTTTTTGTGTAAAACTGATTTATGGTTCTGCGTTAAATCGACGCACAACATACGTGAAGGAAGGAAGGAAGGAAGGAAGGAAGGAAGGAAGGAAGGAAGGAAGGGAGAAAACAAGGAAAGGAGGAAGGAAGGGAGAAAAGAGGAAGGGAAGAAGGAAGGAGAGAGCAGGAGGAAAGAAGGAACGAAGGGAAAAAAGAAGGAAGGAAGGAAGGAAGGAGAGAGTCATTTTTATCGTTATCGGGATAAATGCATGAAATTATCGTGATACATTTTTTAGTCCATACCACTCATCCCTAGCTCTGATCTATTATCCTGTATCAGTGTTCAACTCACAGCTGATTGAACATTGCTGCTTCAATGAAGACAGATGGAGTCCGCGGTCGAGACGGCCAAAAGAAGAAGTGCCGGGAAGAGGCCACGAGCCCACACTGCCTTCTTTATGGATGTATTTTTTATATGGAGCCTGGCTCTGAGAAAGGTAGAAAGAATGAGCCCTGTTTCGATCACGTCCAATCGATGCAGGAGCTGATATACACCTGTAACCGCAGCAGAGTCATTTAAACCGAGGAGTGAGAGCTGCGTGTACCCCAGATGACAGATGTTGGTGGACATTATTGCTTTTCGCCTGACGCCAGAGGGACTTAGCGGCTTCTTCTGTGTATTTTTTTTTTGTTGTTTCTAGCTGTTTCACTGTCTTCATCCCTCACTTTTTCATGTACAGTACCGTCTCGTGCTGTGTAAGATCTCCTCGCCGTACTTTTGTCATTGTCCTTAATTTTTCTTTCACCAGTTTTCCACCACCACTGTGCACGTTCCCTTTGAACGGTCCGTTGATTTGCCTCATGCCTCCATGTTGCCCTTTTAAATTCATCAGTTGCTTTGTTTAATCATCAGATTCTTCTTCCCTGGAACCTGGAGTAACTCCGATCTAATTGTTTAATCTAATTGAAGCTCCTTTATTTGCTTACCTGTCTCTGTGTTTGAATGTTGAACTACTTGTGATATGCAATGTAATCTTACTTCTTGTTTATACCAGCCTTTTAAACCCATGCCTCATTGGCCTTTAACATGGTATACAAAAGTTGACATGTAAATCTGAAGGTGGGGGGGGGGGGTCCAACTCATTATTCGTAAAGCAAAAGCCTTTCTGGGACAAATCAGCTCCATCCAAGGCAACTCGCTGTCCAAGAAATAACGCAAGAGGGAATTTCGAGGAAATAACTCAATGCCGCAGTTCCTTTCTGTAATAGAATTATGAGACTTGCAGAGCATCTTTTAGTGGAAATATTCTCCATCAGATGCCTCCGGTAGCTGTAACTGATAGCGATCATGGTGACTTTGGGAATTTTCCACCGTTATGTCCTCGGAAACTTACTAGAAATTAAAGTAAAACTGTACATGCAAGTGATTCCAGGCCGTTACGTTGTGCTTTAGGCGAAGGCAGTTTTCATATATATATATATATATATATATATATATATATATATATATATATATATATATATTAGGGATGGGCGGTATGGACTAAAAAATGTATCACGATAATTTCTGGCATTTATCCCGATAACGATAAAAATGACGATAGAAAAAATACCAATTCAACTCCACCTTTTCAACTATAAATCTATCTCGCTCTCAGATCCGCCATGTTTGTTACACAAAAACTTCATCAACGGGAATTTATCCTTCTTTCTTTCTTTCTTTCTTTCTTTCTTTCTTTCTTTCTTTCTTTCTTTCTTTCTTTCTTTCTTTCTTTCTTTCTTTCTTTCTTTCTTTCTTTCTTTCTTTCTTTCAGGTTAATTTCTTTCTTTCCTTCTTCCTGGCTCATTTCTTTCTTTCTTTCCTCCTTCCTTCCTTCCTTCCTTCCTTCCTTCCTTCCTTCCTTTCTTCCTTTCTTCCTTCCTTCCTTCCATCCTTCCTTCCTTCCTTCCTTCCTCCCTCCCTCCTTCCCTTCCTTCCTTCCTTCCTTCCTTCCCTCCTTCCTCCCTTCCTTCCCTCCTTCCTCCCTTCCTTCCCTCCTTCCTCCCTTCCTTCCTTCCTTCCTTCCTTCCTTCCTTCGTTCCTTCCCTCCTTCCTCCTTTCCTTCCTTCCTTCCTTCCTTCCTTCCTTCCTTCCTTCCTTCCTTCCTTCCTTCCTGCTTCCTTCCTTCCTTCCTTCCTTCCTTCCTTCCTTCCTTCCTCCTTTCCTTCCTTCCTTCCTTCCTCCTTTCCTTCCTTCCTTCCTTCCTTCCTTCCTTCCTTCCTTCCTCCTTTCCTTCCTTCCTTCCTTCCTTCCTTCCTTCCTTCCTTCCTGCTTCCTTCCTTCCTTCCTTCCTTCCTTCCTTCCTTCCTTCCTTCCTGCTTCCTTCCTTCCCTCCTTCCTCCTTTCCTTCCTTCCTTCCTTCCTTCCTTCCTTCCTTCCTTCCTTCCTTCCTTCCTGCTTCCTTCCTTCCTTCCTTCCTTCCTTCCTTCCTTCCTTCCTCCTTTCCTTCCTTCCTTCCTTCCTTCCTTCCTTCCTTCCTTCCTTCCTTCCTTCCTCCTTTCCTTCCTTCCTTCCTTCCTTCCTTCCTTCCTTCCTTCCTTCCTTCCTTCCTTCCTTCCTGCTTCCTTCCTTCCTTCCTTCCTTCCTTCCTTCCTTCCTTCCTCCTTTCCTTCCTTCCTTCCTTCCTTCCTCCTTTCCTTCCTTCCTTCCTTCCTTCCTTCCTTCCTCCTTTCCTTCCTTCCTTCCTTCCTTCCTTCCTTCCTTCCTTCCTTCCTTCCTGCTTCCTTCCTTCCTTCCTTCCTTCCTTCCTTCCTTCCTTCCTTCCTTCCTTCCTTCCTGCTTCCTTCCTTCCCTCCTTCCTCCTTTCCTTCCTTCCTTCCTTCCTTCCTTCCTTCCTTCCTTCCTTCCTTCCTTCCTGCTTCCTTCCTTCCTTCCTTCCTTCCTTCCTTCCTTCCTTCCTTCCTTCCTTCCTTCCTTCCTCCTTTCCTTCCTTCCTTCCTTCCTTCCTTCCTTCCTTCCTTCCTTCCTTCCTTCCTTCCTTCCTTCCTTCCTTCCTGCTTCCTTCCTTCCTTCCTTCCTTCCTTCCTTCCTTCCTTCCTTCCTTCCTTCCTTCCTTCCTTCCTTCCTTCCTTCCTTCCTTCCTTCACGTACGTTGTGCGTGGATTTAACGCAGAACCATAAATCAGTTTTACACAAAAACGTCATCAACAGGAATTTATCGTTTTTACCGGGAGATGACAAATTCTTACCGTGGGGAATTATTTTGACGGTATATCGTGAACGGTAAAATATCGCCTATTCCTAATAATTGGGAAACCTGTGAATGCTGCATTCACACCCTCATTACAGGGTGTTGAGGCGAAGCCTTCCAGATCACATGCAAGCAGCTGATTCACTTACTCTTACCCTCTAAGACCAAGAGCTTATATCCATCCATTATCTAAAATGGATCCTTTCCAGGGTGACGGGGGGGCTGTGGAGCCCTCCACGCATAAGTCAGGAGCACACCCAAGACAGGTCACCAGTCCATCACAGGGCCACGCTTCATCAAAGGAGCAAAGGCTATCACCAGTTAACCTGGCATACGTGTTTGTGGGTTGCAGGACGGAGCTGGAGCATCTAGTGAAAACCCCAACCAGCATAGGTAGATGATGGAGGGAGCAGAAAAGCACCAGGAACCATCGAGCTGTGAGGCAACAGTGCTGGAAGGAATGGAGGAATGATTGCACTGGGTGACGATAATGGAGGCTACGACTGTACGGCGCAATTTGCTTGTCGAGAGATGATGCATTGCCACCGTGCCGTACACTTAGTAACGGAGCTGATAAACTAAATTGTATTAGAGCTGAAGAATAGGAGGCCAACGTACGCTCTCCAAGCTGAACATGGAGCCTGGGCACCGGTTGGTATGTGAGGGTGTGTGTTTCCAGCGATGCCAGGGGCCACATTGGGCAGGTTCCTGCCAGGAAAGGGCAGAGAAATGCCAGAGGAAGTGGGGAGTGGAGGCTTCCTGTTGGTAAACATCCTCCCAGATTAAGTGAATAATCAAAGAGGCAGCGTGAGGCAGGAGGGCTTCAACTGGGAGGGTGGTGGGCTGCACAGAAACATGACGAGGGTCTTTTCAGGCCGAATCCTACAAGCAATTATCAGCTGGTCCACACTGATCTGCAATCCGACTGCAGTTACCAGACACGATCTTTAATCTAACGTTCCCTCAAGCGCTGAATTCTCAATCCTGACTTCATTTCTTCTTTCATGATGGTGCAGAAAACTCCCACCATTCCTCTCAGCATATCAAAACTACTTTTCCCTGCCTGTCTCACAGCAGAAGCGTTACAAATGCACACTGCAGCGTGAATTACTGTACTCCAACATGGTTTTATAGTTGTTTTTTTTGTGTGTTTGATTGATCAGAGGTGCTGTGCAAACACATAAAAGCGCACACATGAATCCCTGCTGCCTCGCACAAGGAGGATGTCCATCTGTTGCTCACTGCAGCCTCTCAGCAGATAAAGATGTGATTTTCTAAAAAAGGACATGACGAGGTGAGATGATGAGCGCACGATGAACATAGTGGGATACTCAGAGAGGATGCAGAAGGAATCAGGAGAGCTGAGGGGGAAGCGAGAGATGAGAGAGAGCTGGGAAGAGTGGGAGTAAAGAGGAGAGAGCAGGACTTGGCAAGGTTTGAAGCGCTGGTTGTCTGTGTAGAGATGTTTTGTTTTGTTTTTTCCTTCTCCAGAGAGACAATGACTGACCTCAGCATGGGTGTGTTTGGTCCAGATATGCTCATCTTTTTTTTTCTTTTCTCTTTTTTCCAATTTAAAGAGTTATGACCATAGATGCCCACAGCATCATGTTACAACTCATTTTATAGCTGCAAAGAGAATGACACCATAAAGACACAAAAAAATAAAAGATGACCAACCACATCCAGTATTTTGAGAGCGGACACCATTTTTTTCCATTTGCCAATATGAAAAAAATGTCTTTGATATGTTTGAAATGACAACTTTACAATTCCTCTCCCTGACAGACGTAAAAGCTCTTGTTGTGAGTGATAAGAGAAATCACTTGAAACTATTTTCCACCCGGTCAGAAGAGCAGATTATGGGGACATTTGTCTGCTTAATTAATTATTAATTAAACAAGTGTGATGTTTTCACGAGGAACCCGTGGGTAAACCGCTTAAATGCAGGCGTTACATCACGATTAGACTAGACAGCAGTGGCATTATTAACACCATAGCATTACCAAGAAAGCACAGGTCAATGATGATATTACAAATAATTCTTTTTTTTTTTAAAGTGGACAGAGAAAAAACACAAACGCAGGTAAATCATCTCATGCATCTATTTGTGCGTTTTCTTCAAATAAACCTCTGAAGGAAACGTGACTCCTGGAGGATATGTAGAAAAACAACCTGTTAATCCAAAGAAGTGAAGCAGCCCTGCTGCTCTCGCAGAGCATCTCGTGCGTAAACACAAAAAACACCCAGGAAATTGTATTTTTCTCAGCTTTCTATCGCATGTGAGCTCCCTGGCGTGGTCTTACCTGCGTGTGTGGATGATGGTCGAACATGTCCATTTGGATCTCCTGGGTTGAGGTCGAAGGCGTCCTGGACATACTACTTTTCTGTACCATTTGATTTCACTTTAAGGGAAAAAAGACTATGTCGGTGTTTTCTGTTATTTTGTCGATAGTCTCATCTTTTTCTGCCGCGCAAGAGAGGGTGAAGCCGCTGTTTGTGAACTGCCTAGTAAAATAATGGGAACAGCTGCCTCCCTCCCGTCTGACGCGCTACACACTGGCGCACCGAGCCGTCAAGCCTGCGCCGTGACGCACGCAGGCTTCCGCTCATCACTCCAACCTCAACAATAAGGACAGTGCTTTTTTTTCTATAAAGGACGTTTTCAAATACATGCATTGAAAAAAAGGAATTATATGCATGTCAGCTGCTCTGATTTATTCACATCGATTCTTTTTTGTTTTGATATTTTTATTAGGGGGTAAGGCACAGTTGAACAGGAATAAACAAAAAAAGATATACAGTGTACCTACTTGTTTTTTTTTTTGATTAAGAACAGAACAAAAAATCCACACAAAATAATGACAAATACATGAAAATTATTATATTCTTATATATAAGTAATATTTAAGTATTAAAGCTAAACAGTATGAATTAAAAAATAGATGAATAAAAAGGGGGAGAAAAAAAGAAAACAAAAAAAAACCCAAAGCAAAAAAACAAAACAAAAAACAAACCCCAAAAACAAAAGAAAAGTAAATAAAAAGATAAATAAAAAGGAGGAAGAAAGAGAGGAATGAGAGAAGAGAGGGAGGGGGGGGGATCCGTCAATCATGAGGCAGGGACTGGAGAGAGTGGAAGAATGTAAGAAAGGGAAGCCACTTATTATAAAATTTGTTGCAACTACCCTTCAGTATTCACATCGATTCTGCAGCAGGATTATGACTCCAAATGTCCAACCAGAACCGCCCAAACCAACTCTGCAATAGATGATATGGCACTGCACTAAGTCTGATCTCAACATATCAGAGTCGGATGACATTATGAGCACACCTGTCAAGTTTTTGATTTAAAAATAAGGGACATTTTCCACCACCCGCTGTCCCACCAGCCCAACCGAGGTCCAGCATTTTACATTTTAAGACAGGTTTACAGGAAATCTGAAATAACTACCTGTCAACCGCTTACAAAATACTATTATGTGCTCAGAATCTGATAGGCCAACCTCATGAGACACTAAATATATTCATTCATTCATTCATTTATTCATTCACTGACTCTTCATAACTGATTTATTCACAGAGAATTGAGTGAGGTTCAGATTAACTTTGCAGTGTTTAAGCTTGCAGTGGAACTTGGTGTAGGGCAGATCCCCATGCAGTGCTTTGGTGTGTGGTTTTGCCTTGTGGCTTCTCCCCTTGTCTTAACTAATTGGAGAAGGTGGGATGTGCACACTTAAACCAACAATCCGACCTGGACTGTTTCCCCCGGACTAGAGGAACTAATACTGGCTGTCTGACGTGAGTTTTGATGGTAAAGTGTTGCTTTTTTTTCTCTTGTAATAACCTGTGCCTTCTTTTCACGTTATTTTATTGCAGTATATTGAGTCGAGGGGAGGCGTCTGCTGGAGCCTGTGTGATCTGAGCTGTCAACAGGTCAAAGTTGGGGTTTACCACCCCACTCCAAGTCCACAGCCCATCACTGATCCACACCGAGACAAACAAGACAAACGGCGACATACGACACAAAGACAGACAAAGATAAAAGAACTGTCTGAAGCACCAACCTACTGAAAGCTGTAAAGGAAACATTATTACTTATTTGCCATGACTTTGAGATGCTACTCTTTCCTTTCAGTACCTAAGTTATATATCTTACATAAACATCAGTGAAAACCATATTTGGGATTTTAGCCCCTAAATGACCCGTAGTATTTAATATATTTATGAGGACAAAAATAAGGCCACATCAAAGTGTAGGATATTTGTCATGGTTTCTGTTTTACATTTACAACTTAAATGATTAATTGGGCAAATTGTGAAAAAAGAGCCTTTTAAAACCGGGTTTACTTTACGCAGGAGGTGTGTGCTTTTATTTTGAAACTACCGGTGTGTTTTTCATGTGTTTTCTGAGTCTTGATGTGGTTTGTGCCTGTTGTGTGCGCTCCACAGACTCCAGCTGGAAGCCGAGGTCCACGCCCCAGCGAGCAGACCCCACCTTCCCTGCCTGAGTGATGAGAGAGCAGCAGGCCAGACCTCCAGCGGTGAGGGATGGAGCTCTCAGGCCCCTGCTGCCCTCACCTACTCCCAGGAACCGGAGGCCCTGCAGAGCTCAAATGGGGTTCAAATAGTGCAATATTACCTTTAGTGCCTCTGAGCAGCAGGAAAGGTTCTTGTCTGGGCCCTTAAAGATCAGAAGAGTAACATGGTGATGCTGTTTTAGGGGAAAACACCGAAGCTCCCCGGGGACCATTCCTCACAACTGACCTAATGTTGAACCCAGTGGGTGGGATTAGGACTGACTGAACACATGCAGACTGGGACCACTGGGTTATTTTTTTACAAACTGGCTAAAAATACACAATGTTTAGTTTTTCATTTAATTTTATAGCATATTTCTTTCTATGTCTTACATATACTTTTATTGCAGTATTTTGAATCAATATATACATTTTTTAACTTTCATTTTCTCATCTTTATGACTGTAATTACTGTATTTTCTGGACTATAAGCCGCTACTTTTTTCATAGGTTTTCAACCATGCAGCTTATACAAAGTTGCGGCTATTCTGTGGATTTTTCTTCCACCGCTCGGGGCGCTCTAACCGGAATTAGCATCAAAACTAAGACAAAATAAATGCAAAGAAGATTTCAAACAGATAAATAGATAAATAAATACTGGTTATCCGGTTCTGTCCCATTTTAATCAGCAAAGTTGCTGCCGTGTTAAAAGACACTGTTAAGGATCTATTTAGGTACAAACATGTACATCATTTACAGTTCAAAATCCTTCCGTACATGTAGTAAATATCTAATCTAACAACAAAAATATCTGGGGCTTGCATATCTTTTTTTTTAAATAGAGCGGATGTGGCTTGTATGCAGGTGCGGCTTATAGTCCAGAAAATACGGTACTACCTCTGTCGTTATATTGTGAGCAACAGCTAAACTACCAGGTGTGAATAACCTGCTGAACATCAGAACATCTGGGCAACACTGGATCTGCCCAGATGGACCTGGTTTCTCTGTAAACACGGTACACAATATTGTCTGAGGAAAAGTGCAGATGGAGATAGAAACAACATGCTTTACCCAGATCTGTTGGTTCAGCGTCTGTGTGCTTTAGTGAGTCGCTTTTCTTTGTTTGCTGCTGAACTGCTCAGATGATTTACACTAAACCTTCTCGTCATAGAGCAAATTAACTGAAGACAAAGTAACTGCTGTGTGCAGTAAGCGCCATATCTGTGTACTTGGGTGACAACAGCAATAAAAATGTGATTACAGCACTGAGGAAAAAAACAAAACTCCACGGGTTTGTCATTCACCTGTCATCGAAATCCCCGTTAACACATAATAATCCCCACACCCGTCACAGACTGAAGTCATTGTGACGTTTTGATCAGAGCTGACGCCGTTGGACTGAACACCCACAAGAGCAACCTCAGCTGCTGCATCTCATACTTCCGGTGAGCCAGTGGGAGGAAGCCTCTATACAAAGTTTAAAGAAAAAGAGAAGAATACAAGAAAAAAGCAGCAAATCACCACTGACAGTAGTCATTTGTGTCTCTGTGAGACTCCTCCACAGCAGCAGATGTGCAGCACGTTCAGGTTGCTCTCCTTTCTTTATCATCCCTCTGTTGTTGCCCAAGGTAACTGAGTGTAGTGAATGTAGAATAAAATATTTGCCATGTACATCTTTAGGTGATTGTCTTCTATTCATCTGTTTGCACTGAGTATAATTGGAGAAAATAAACGTTGCACCTTATTCCTTCACTTCCTAATGACTTTAAAGTCGTTTATTTCAAACTGCGGTTGTTTTCTATCCTTTTTAGTATGTAGTATGTGATTATTGATGTCTATTTCAGGAAATAAAAATAACACCATAATAATAACAGTTCAGTCCTCTCATCATCGACGTGTTGATGAATCCAACCTTAAAACGCTCAAATGGTACCATAGAGTCAGATATATATTTTTATTTTCATTTTTTTAAATCTTGAGTGGCCTCACTGCCGTTTTAAAGACATCAGACTCACTGCTGCATTCTACAGTGTTGATCCCATTGAACTTAGTAAAGAAAAAATATAGAAATTGTATGCCTTTTTTAAATTCCCAGACAGTCGGTTACTTTCATCTCGAAGAAAAGAGGAGGACTTTTTACTCCACCGCTGCCGTGGAGATGATGTGGTTGGTTTAGTTTGTTTTTATGTCTGTTTAAAACAAACATGTCAACTGGAAGATTCAAGAAGGTGTGGATAAATATGCGTGAAAATAGTTCCATGGGTTCCTCGTGATCCAACTTAGACGTTATTCCTGATCCAGGATCTGGGTCTAGTTGTTTCCATCCATCCTTGTTTGGCTGCTCAGGTTTAATCCCGATTTTATTGCATCAAGATATATTGATATATTGCAAAAGTTTACAGAGAATACATGTGTGGCAATCATGGCAATTTTGAGAAGTTTAAAGTGTTTAAAAGGAAAGCTGCTCCTGTGGATTCAACCTGAAAGGTAGTTTGTATTTGTTTGTCTCAGGAAAAACTTGACTGTTTCTGCTGTATTGTATATTTTTATTAGGCAGGCCATAAAACTATTGACAGATGACATAAATAATATGAAATATTTACTGAGCCGTTGAAAGGGCATGACCAAAATAGAACATTTCTTCTATGAAAACAGTAGGTCAGGATACAGTTCAGCTTGTTTGAAGCATCCACATCACTACTCTCCTGCTGGATGAGACATCGCTGTTGAACACTTTTCCAAATGATGATGATTTCATTCGGTACTGTGAATACCTGAGGCAATGAAGTCACACAAGTGGTCCTCATGCACCCACACTGTGAGTATGCAGCATCACCATGGTGATGGTCTTGCTGCTCTACAGGATTGAGGATGCAACAACAGCAACCTTAATGAACAGTCGGTCAAATGGTAACCTACCAGTAGACTATTTTTACAAGAGTCTTCACAAGTGCCCACCCACTGTGCCAAAAGTACTGTTTCCACTTTTTCATTTCAACGTTGACCACTTAGAGATGTTAAAGGGAATTGTTCATATGAAAAAGTTTAAGTGGAGTGCAAATTTTAGACACAGTCCTTGAAATTGCTGTTTTACTTAGTGATCTTTTTTTTTTTAATGTAACTGTGTTTTTTAAACCTTTAAAATAGTGAATTTTATGGTGCACCGCTTTAGGTTTAGAGTGTGTGAAGATACTTGGGTTTTGAGCAATATTTTGGGAATTCAGATTGTTATTCTATCGTGTATCTTATTTCCTATAAAATAAAACAACATAATGAGAGTAGACTAGACGCAATGTATATACGGTGTACAGACCAGAAGTTTGGACACACCTTCTCATTCAAACAAATGGGGAAGTGTGTCTAAAGTTTTGGTCTGTACTGTACGTGTGATGTAAAAAAAAATAAATAAATAAAAAAAATAAAATGGTAGAAGATGTGGTAAATCGCTTCTTAAAAACTCATGGAGCGCATGATGCAGAATCTTGTTCACACAACCTAAACTGAAGCAAACACACAAATTAATGCATAATAATTCCCATCTACTGTTAGTAGTAAAGATTTTATTATTCACTTATGCAAAATTAATTATTCTATTCATTTTAATCTTATTTTCTTCTTATTTTATCTTATTTCTTATCTTATTTTAAAAGTGTGGCTCGTTTTCTCTTTTTTTGTTGTTTGTTGTTTTGGTTGTTTTTTTTGTTTTTTTTCTAGCACTCCCCTTCCCATCTCCCCTCAAAGTGTTTATGCTCTTTGTTCAGGCTGCATTTGTAAATAAGAATTTGTTCTTAAATTGCTTTCCTGGGTAAATAAAGGTTGAATAATAAATAAATAAATAAATAAATACAAATTTCAAGAAATGCTGTACTGTAAGTCCAAGACTTATGTAAAAATACATAATGTAAAAACAGGCAGAATAAAACATGTTTACTTCTGATCCACTCAATATTAAAACTAAGATAAAGAAAAAAGTAATCATCTTTGTACAAATACAATAAAACCCCATCTAAACGTTGTTTAACGCGAGTTTACAGTTTCTAGTTCCAATACTGCCCCCGTGTGTTTGAAAAGCAGAACTACAAGCTCTTGCTACTTAACCCATAATGCATTGTGAAGCCGTTGGGTAGTACCATTATTTTGCCAAGGGGCGTCAATATAAAAAAAGATCCCACAATTACCGATACATTTTCTTTGATACATTTTCACCAGTTTTATGTTTGAATACGCATGTATATTATCACTGAAATGTAGTAGTAAGTATGACATTTTCCCGGGGACACAACCTAATGGTTACTTGTTCACAGATGGATTCTCCCCTGAAGTGGTATCTTCCACTCTGCCTGTGCAGCCTTCCTTTTCCTGTTGAAGTAGCAGCCATGAGGTAGGATTGCTCTCGACGGCACATTAAAAGTCACAATTAACGCTCTTTAAACGTCCAATCGACCACCTTATCCCACATAATGTGAAATCCGAGTTATTTTCCTATACATATTTACATGTTTCCAGCTATTAAAGGTTAAAATACCTCACATTTAGGTGGGTTTGAGGGACACGGTGTAGCCCACGTTGAGCCCATCATGGCAGCCGCCCGGCAGCAGTTCGCGCTGCGGCCAATAGGCTCAAATAATAGTTTGTGACTGTATTGTGTGCATTTGTAACTGTAGATCTGATTCGGGGTGATTTTTTTTTTGCAGCATGCTCAGGCTCCAGAAGAGGCTGGCCTCCAGCGTCCTGCGCTGTGGCAAGAAGAAGGTCTGGCTGGATCCAAACGAGACCAACGAGATCGCCAACGCCAACTCCCGTAAGTTTCTCTGAATATTAGTTTTAAAGCTTTATCTGTGGCGCTTTTTCAAACTGTCTGTCTAGACCAGTGGTTCCCAACCTTTTTTTCTTGGAGCCCCCCCTACTTGCTAGCACCAAAATAGTCTTTAATTGAAAAAATGAACATTAATTATGTTTTTTGATACATTTCTCTTTGGTTTACTCTATATACATATGACTTTGTTTTTCTCCAATGTCACCAATGTATAAAATACGCACAAAAAGACATAAAAATATTTCTGAAAAATGTCTCTTTTAATATGAGACCAATTTTTTTTAACATTTTTCTTTAACAACCTGTCGGAGTAAATTAAATGTTGAGTAATTATATAATAATAAGGAATGAAATAATTTCCTGTTTGTCACCAGTGTATAAAAAAACACAAATATTCAAGACATTCATAAGTTATTCGTAACAATGTCTTATGAATGACTCATTTGCAAATATAATTTTTACAACTGCATAATTTCAAAGCAGATAAAGTTTTGCGTCCCCCCCATGGGGGACACTGGTCTAGACTAAAGGCGTCAGCATAAATCCTAAAAGTTTGACACACTCGTTCATCCAGTGACGGATTCACTCTATTGAGTGTAAAGTCATCATGGCTTAACAATTACTATGATCATCACTAATGAGAACATGCAGTTGTTCTGGTTATTTATTTCGAGCAATACAACCAGTACTCGAATTGTAAAAAAGAATCAGGGGGGGTGGTGGATTTTACCATATGGGGACAGATAATTTGTGCTGATTACAAATAATATAATATATTACAAATAATAGCATTGACCAAAACACCTGCAGAAATACTGCAGGAATGACATAGCAGCAGTTAAATGCAGCCTTCTGTAAGCTTTAAATATCCACTGGGCTTACATCAAATACATCAAAACACAACAATAAAAAACAGTTTTCTGAACTTATCAATATGACTCTGTCCTTCACAGGATAACGAAAATGGATCACTGCAAAAACTCAAAATAAGAATATTTGTCCTTTCTAGTTAAAATGTCTCATTTTAGTAAAAGAAAATCTCATTACACTTAAAACAAGACTCATCACTGGAAAAAAACAACAGTTTTCCCCTGTTTCAAGTAGATTTTCACTTGAAATAAGTAAAAAAAAAATCTGCCAGTGGAACAAGATTTTTTTGCTTGTAATGAGAAGATAAATGTTGTCCCACTGGCAGATTTTCCTACTTATTTCAAGTGAAAATTTACTTGTAACAGGTGAAAATTGTCAAATTAATTTTTCTGGTGATGACTCTAAATGTTGAAATAGCAGTAAAACCACATTCATTGATGAAATGGCATAAGGGATGGAAAGGGGGGATGGCAGTTTTACAGGGGGGGTGATTTTGACTGTTTTTATTTCAGGGGGGATGCCATCCCCCCTCAACTCGAGTACTGAATACAACATAACATAAGTGACCTGCGTGCAACAGAAAATTAAACGTATACCTTTTAACAGTAGCAGGTTCAAAATACAAAGTAATTAACACTCGAAAGGGAGTGGGAATAAGAAAATTTATTTAATCCCACCCCTGTTTCTGACCAAGAACTTGACAGATTTTTTTTTTTAAGGCTTCCTCCTGTCTCAACATTTAAACCAAAACAATGAACAAAAGACCTATATCAAATTATAATAAAAATTATTCTACAGTTCACCTCACCTACATTTGTGGCCATGAAATGCAGATGCATTTAATGGCCACAATGCGTGCAAATCCAGGAACAATGTATATTGTCACCACGGGTGACAGTTAACCGTTAACTTATATTTATAATGCATTTATAATACGTACGTCAGTGATGGTCATAACAGTACCAGAAGGTAATAGACAATACATACTTACTTAATGAGGAACAACAGGTTGTTCTTAAAATACATTTTGTCAATGATTCAACCCGTGACATACAAGTTATGATCAAATTATCTTTTAAATAATGGGAATTTTTTTGGACACTTTCTGTCCTCAGTTACCCATATGGTAGTTTTTGTTTTCTAATCTAAAAAAAAAAAACCCCAAAATGAATGAATTTAAATCAATGAATCAGTTATTTCAAACTGCGGTTGTTTTCTATCCTTTTTAGTAAGTCTTATGTGATTATTGATGTCTATTTCAGGAAATAAAAGTTCAGTCCTCATCAAAGTCTTGATGAATCCAAACTTAAAACACTCAAATGATACCGTAGCGACATATGTTTTAATTTTCATTTTTTAAATCTTGAGTGCCCTCAATGCCGTTTTTAAATAAATCAGACTCACTCCTGCATTCTGCAGTGTTGATCCCATTGAACTTAGTCAAAAAAAATATAATCGTATGCCTTTATTAAATTCCCAGCCAGTCGGTTAATTTCCTTTCGAAAGATAAAGGACTTTTTCACTCCACCGCTGCCGTGGAGGTGATGTGGTTGGTTTAGTTGTTCTGGATGTTTGATAACATCAGGCTATCTTGGATCAAACACATCTCTAACCTTATAATACATTTTGTCAATGATTCAACCCGTGACATACAAATTATAATCAATTATCTTTTAAATAATGTGAATTTTATTGGACAATTTCTGTCCTCAAGGCCCCAAAGGGTAGGTTTTTTTTTTTTAATCTCAAAGAAAACAAAATGCACAATAAATGCATTCATAAAGTCTTGCTACTATTTTTTGGGTATATCTAAGATGGATTAAATACAACTAAAAAAAAAATCCCCAGCCCCATAACAGTATTATGTTTTGTGTCATTAAGAAAGTGACATAAATATAATAAAATAAAATTTAAAAGGTTGCCAAAAAAAGTTTTTTTGTGGGTTTGATTAGGACTGTAGGTGAATGAAAGATTAGATTTTTTTTAATTTTATTTAAGTGGGGAAAAATAGTGATCTATTTGTTTAGCAGTTTTTGGGAAGACATTTTTGTCCCATTTGGATCTGAACAGGTAGTAAATTTAAGTGAAATATAATTATAACACAAAATAAAGCCATGCGATCTTCAGACCAAATCAGACTCAGGCAAACGTCAGTAAATAGTGCAGTCTCCCCCACAACCCAGCACAGATTTAAGCTTTTTTAAAGGACATTGTTTTGTATAAATCTTTGTTTCTGTATTGTCTTATTGTACCGCAAAATAGATAGATGCAAATAGATGCATGGTCATTAAAACTTTGATAAAACAAATAAACTAGGAGCCTGAGACTTTTGCACAGTAGTCTATATGAATTACTTGTGTTAACGGTACAGTGAATTAATGAACCGTTGACTGAAAGGAAGTGTGGTGTGAAGAGCAAGGCAAATGTCTATCACTTGATAACACAAAACTAATGTTTGCCAGTATTGACATTTATTTGTGTGGGCCATCAAGATTTAGAAATGAATTTGTTTGGCAATAAATTTCACTTTTTATTTTATCCATCCAAGAGTAAAAAGGAGAAAACTGCTTTAATTATTAAATTGTGACCGGCTTTTATTTTGAAAGTTTAGTTGCTGCTAAGCAGATACCTGTGGATTGGTCTGGTTGTTTGGCTCCATGGTTTTAGACAGGAGTCTCTAAGGTGCATCTACATCAAAATCCTTTATCTAGTGGCCTCCCTCATTTTTGACGACTGTTAAAAAAATGTAGGGCCTCTAGGATGTTTTAAAACTTCTTTTTAGAGCCTCTGTTCAAAATTCAGTAGGTAAGATAAGAAATATTTCACAAGTGTCAATCATTGGAGGTTTTGTTTGTGGTTTTTCTTTAGTTTCTATAGTTTATAAGGCCGTGCATCTGTTCCAGTAACTTGACTGTTTCTCGTCTTCAGGCCAGCAGATCCGTAAACTGGTGAAGGATGGTCTCATCATTCGCAAGCCTGTTACGGTCCACTCCAGGGCCCGCTGCCGCAAGAACACACTTGCACGTCGCAAGGGAAGACATATGGGATACGGTAATGTTGAAACCCACGTGTTTCTTTTTCTCTTCAGTTTTTGTTTTGTTTGTTAAATATTCAAGATTATTCAAACTGGTGCATTTTCTTAAACCCCGTCTCCAGGTAAGAGGAAGGGTACAGCCAACGCCCGTATGCCAGAGAAGTTGTCTTGGATGCGCCGCATGAGGATCCTGCGTCGTCTGCTGCGTCGTTACAGGGAGTCCAAGAAGATCGACAGGCACATGTAGGTTCTTGATTTAGTCAAACGTCCTCGTACTTTCCTTACATCGTACACTCGGAGGCATATTACATATAAGAAAAGTGGTTTATTTATTTTTGTCTTGTTAAACTAACTCGTCAAACAAAACTTTGATTCTCCAGCTCTTACTTTTATCTCAGTTAAGCTCTTTTAGTATCCCACATGGGCACACGGTCAAGATTTGTCCCGTTTTGTGTATTCGGGTGGTTAATCAGTCAGTTCTGTCTGGACTCTTTCAGGTACCACAGCCTTTACCTGAGGGCCAAGGGTAATGTCTTCAAGAATAAGCGCATCCTAATGGAACACATCCACAAGCTGAAGGCAGACAAGGCCCGCAAGAAGCTCCTGTCGTAAGTTTTCAAATCAGTCTTATTTATAGTTCCACATGGCGACCATGTGTGTCGGTCAGCAGAAATGTTTTTGTCACTGAAGGCTGTTTGTTGTAAGGCAGAAGAGTGGTGGCGTGCCTTTGATGTACTGATTGAAAACGTCTTTGTCGATGACGATGAAATCCAGCATTTTTACGTCGTCTGAACACGATCTTCTGTACTTCCTTACCGCAGCGATCAAGCCGAGGCTCGCCGCTCCAAGACGAAGGAGGCCCGCAAGCGCAGAGAGGAGCGTCTCGCCGCCAAGAAGGAGGAGATCATCAAGAACTTGGCCAAAGAGGAGGAGACCAAGAAGTGATCTGCCTGTGTGTCCTGCCCGACTGTGCCACCTGTCGAGTGCTGATAATAAAAGTGTACAGAAAGACATTCAATGGTCTCCTGGACTTTTCTTCCATAATATGTTTTAATTGTCAGGGCAACAGTGAACAGCTTAAGGGATACAAGATAATAACATATAACATCAAAAACTCCTCCAGTACTGTTTTAAACGGCTTCTGAACAGTTTTTTTTTTTTTATCATAAATTAATTTGGTGTATTTATTTCAGCATCAGGTTGGTATGGAGGTTGCCAAAATTCACTGATCAAATGTATATTAAGTGAAAACCGGTGAACATGTGACACAGGGAACCCCTTTTTTCTCCACATTTCAGGGCTCGAAGAGCTGACATGAAAAATATAGATGACTAAAAAAACGGTCAAATATTAAAGTGAAGCGCTGTAATTTTTTAAGGACATTTTTCCAGGACAATGCCATTATCAAAAGAAACATGGTGATTTAATTTTTTTAATTTTAAAAAGTCACAAATAAATTGATCAGGTTCTAGAAACTCTTATTTCATCAAAGTAAAAACTTTTTTAAAAACAACACGTTTGCTCTTCTGTTGGGTGTCATCACAGCACACCACAATTCTCTTGAGTATTGATCTGATTTAAAAGTTTACGTCGGATGCCCTTCCAGACCCAACTCTTCCCACTTTTCCAGACTGGAGCTTTTGAGTGGTTTTAGTTGAAAAGGAGACACCAACTCTACTGTAGAAGCAGTTTATTGCATTGAATTATCTGTAGTTTTTCCTTGGCTATACTTATGAAGGATGGATTTTTTTGATATGCTTAAACGATGCATTTAAATTAAAGATAAACAAATTGATTTTGTAGTGTGTTTTTGGTTGGAAAAAATAAATACAAACTAGTTAAAACTGTCTTAAATCAGTTTATTTCAGTCTTTGAACATTTCTATCGCACTAAAATCACTTATTTTATTGGAAGGACATTTATCACTTCCCCTAAAACCAGCCAGCATGTTGTGCTTTTTTTTTTTCTTTGCAAATTTGTTTTCCGGCGCTTTAATGTTTCTGAAGATTTCTGATCCAGAGCCAGCAGTAATTCAATTTCCTCACTTAATGAGGAATGTCAATCTTTCTGCTAACTTTCAACCTGGACGCCTCTGCTGCCTCCAGTCACTTATAACCCTGAACACGGTACACAGAAAGGTCTTCTGTTTATTTCCAGATCTGATTAGTTAAATCTGTCAATTCTCTTTTTTACCCTTAAACAAACTATATACTTGAACGTGTATGCGTTTGGCGCCCTCTAGTGGATTTAGCTGATATGAAAACTCAACAGTGTTGTAGTCTTGTTACTGCTGAAGTTTTAGGGCCATGCAGGAGAAAACATATTTGAGAGGGGAAGATTTTTTTTAATTCTGCACTTCGAGAAAAATGTCGAATAATGTTGAAATACAATTTCAAGAATAAAGTCGAAATTTCGCCTTTTTTCTCAACATTTCAACTTTATTCATGAAATTTTCACTCTTTTCTCAACATTTCGGCTTTTTTCTTGAAATTGTACTTCAACATTGTTCTCAACATTTCAACGTTTTTTTTTAAAATTGTACTTCAACATTAATGTCGACCGACTTTTTTTCTCCACATTTCGACTTTTTTCTCGACATTTGGATTTTTTCTCGAAGTGCATAATGGAAAATAAAAATCTTCCTTCTCTAAAATATTTTTATTTTTCTTCTGCCTTGCCCTAATACTTTTCCGTTACTTTGTCTTAAAAATGGAATTATTTGAATATCCCAGATTTTGTTGAATTTAAAAAAAATTGTAATTTAAAGACCCAGAATTCTCTTTTGAATTCTCTTTTATGATTGTTTTAGTGCTGCATTGGCCAGACACGTGAAGCTAAATAACTGCTTCTTTCTGACAAATAAGTAAGATGGGTAAAACAACAATAACTTCCTATGTCCTGATAAACAGAAGTAGGGAGCAGAAGCTGCAGGAAATTATTTACTTCCTATAGAGAACGAAACCTTTATCAAACCTTTTTTTTTTTCTTGAATGTTTCACGTCCTTCATTGACTGTAATGATGAAATGACTGTATTATGTAAGTAAGACAAGACTAGTTTTAGTATGCTTATAATTTATAAGCATACTAAAACAAGACAACTAGCCTTGTTTACCTAATTCAGAGTAAACCTAACTGTAAAAAGGCTATTCTCAAATAGACATGCAATGTTCTAGATGAGAGCTGCACAGAGCTAGATAATAGCCCACATAAAAGGTTCATGCTAAACATTTTAAGGCTTAACATTCTTTAGTTAGTTGGCCCTTTATTCTGGCAATAGTCTACCTACCTGATCTTTTTGGTTCTGCTGCTGCTTCCTCCCTCTTTTCTTCATCTTTAACTTCGGAGTCGGACTCCCTTTTTCTCTTAAATATGTTGTAAATCTTTCTCTGCATTTTGATGATGATTCTGTATCATACCTGTCAAGTTTTGGATTTAAAAATAAGGGCAATTTTCCGCCGCTGTCCCACCAGTCCAACCGAGATTTACAAGAAATCTAAAATAACTACCTGTCAACCACTTACAATCTACAATTATGTGCTCATAGCCTGATAGTGACCTTTGTTGACACTGAAATGATGTGGACATTCCTATGTATTTAATTCCTATAATAGAGCCTGCTGCCTAAATGAAAACACTTTTGAATTAAAGCACACTTATTTATTTTAAACATTTTTAGTCTATATACATATTGATTGTCTTCAAGTGAAACATTTACACTTTATTGTAATTTGTCATTTTCAATCATGTGGCTCTCTGGCATTAATGACTGATAACACAGACACATGTTTCTGTGTCTCTAGCTGAAATAACTTTCAGAACTCGTAACTGTTCATTGTCCTGCTCCTCTTTAGGAACGAAACTTTGGTTTCCCATTTTTAGAGATATTTACACAAAGTCTTCACTTTTTTGGCAGAAATGTCTTCTCTCTCTTTACATCCATCCATCTCTGATTTGTTGTCCTGAGTTTGCTCCCGTTGTCTCCACTAACCTCGTGAGAACTGCCACCCCGGCTGCAGCAGGTGGCAGTTCTCGTGAGACTAGTGACAATTCAGTTTGCGGTTTAAAAATTATTATATTATAAAATGGGAAATTTACAGGAGGACAGCGGGAAAGACGATGAACTACGGAAGTTTCCTGGCCAAAACGGGAGACTTGACACGTATGTTCTATATATATATATACTGTATATATATATATATATATATATATATATATATATATATATATATATATATATATATATATGTTCACTGTATATGATGTGTGTTCTGCCGCCAGGAGGCCGTGTGGGCTGCTCGTTACATTACAGCGGTGTATATGTAACGTTACGCTGCTGTAGTTAGGGTTGCCAACCCTAAAGGCTGAATTATGGTTCTGTGTTAAATCAACGCAGAGCCTACGCCGTAGGGTACGCGGCTACGCGGGAGTCTCTCCATAGCCTACGCCGTAGCCTGACCTGCACCTCCCAAAAAATGTAACTATCCGTCTAGGCGACGCAGACCCAACGCAGACCGAGAGGGCTGTGATTGGTTTTCTTGGTAGCAACGCATTTCCGGTTCGTGAAGCAGTAGTGAACTTTCAGCGCTCTTTTCTTCGTGTGTGTGTGATTTTTTTTGTTTTTTTTTGGTTGTTTTGGTTTTTTGCACAATAGTTGTCCTTATCTCTTTGATTCACTGTGACCAGAAAAGCCGGAAGCTAAACAAAGTATCAACTAGCTCTCTGAGCGGGTATTTGCACCGCGGCGAAATGGAGTGATGGAGAAGTCCAAAGGGTTCACGACGGCGTCACGGCAACGGCATAGGCTCTGCGTTGGTTTAACACAGAACCTTAAATCAGGCTTAACCCTTATAAACTAAAGTATGTGTCCCGTATTGAGCTGAAAAGGGACGCACTTTGTCCTGTATTACTGTGAGAGTCAAAGAATAGTCATAAAATGCTGAAGGAAAATGGCATTGAGCTATTGAGTTCATAAGTAATTTCTTTCTGTTTTAGGGGAGAGTGGGGTAAGTAGTGCCATTTTTTACTTTAAGTGCAAGCAAGGGGATTACAACAAAGCCTCCAACTAAAATTGGTATATAGTTTAGGATGTTGTACATCCCTGGGAACAATGACTTTGAATCTTAAGTAAACTGTATGAGAAATATAGCTTTTGAAAAAAAAGTGGTTGGCAAAACATCTAATTTTAATCTCGCAAGCAATGATGCTATGTAAAAGCAAAACAAATTCAATAAAAAATTGCTTATTTATGGTTTATTTAACATTTTTGTCAGGGTGCGGTTGGAGTAGGATCCAGATGCAGGAGACCAGGGGCCTGTACTACGAAGCGGGATTTGGGGTTAGCGAGGTAACTTCAGGTTTAACCCTGGGTTTTCAGGACTACGACGGTGGTTCACTTCTTAGCGGGGCACATCGCCATGGTAACTTATGCTGAACAGCTAACCTGCTCCGGAGCAGGTTATGTTCGAGATACAGATCGCCGGGTATAAAAGCACCGCCCATTGACCAATCAGCTCTCTTGGAAAATGACATGCCGTTTCGAAGAGAATCCAGTGGATCTTGGTGCGCGGATCGTGAGAGGATCCCTCCGAAGAGAACGCGTATTCAGGGACCACCAAAACCCCTTTGCTTTCCCTGATGAGTACCTGTATGAACGATCCAAAAAAAAAAGGAAAAAAAGAAAAAAGAGGTGGAGGAGAAAATAAAAAATAAATCAATCAATGAATAAATAAAACAAATCATCACCCAAAATCCGATGTACAGTCAATCCAAAACTAATACCAATTAAATAAATAAATCAAGAAGAAATGAAAAAGAAGATGCATTTGTAAGGGGATAGCAAAAAAGGGATTTTCAATTTCGTCCCTCGAACATTCTGAGAAGTCACTTTAAAATACTAAATACCCCCCTCCTGAAAAAATAAAAAAATTAAATAAAATAAATAAAAAAACCCAATTCTTTGGTACAGCATCAGCACAAGTTATCGGTCAACAACAATAGTTATAGAACCAATATATACAGACTGTCTCAGAAAATTAGAATATTGTGATTTTCTGTAATGCAAACACAAAAACAAAAAAAATGTCATACATTCTGGATTCATTACAAATCAACTGAAATATTGCAAGCCTTTTATTATTTTAATATTGCTGATCATGGTTTACAGTTTAAGATTAAGATTCCCAAAATATTCAAATATATGTTTATATCCCTATGAATTTACGCATTTATACAGTCAGCGATCTTTTGCCAGCTGTCTTTCCTGCATTTTGCAGCTGCAACTGTGTTGCTTTTTGCCTGTATTATATGCCTATACTCATCATATTTCCGTAAAATTATTGTTTGCTCTTCGCTACTGAAATAAGCGGCTCTGACAGCGGACTTCTCCATGCTTGCGATTGGTCATGCGCTGAAAACACCGCCCCTTTTATGTGCACGCGCTCATATCCAGATTGGAGAAACCTGGGTTGATATACCGAGTTGATAACCGCCGTCGTGTGACCGCTTAGCGTGATTGCAATTGTCCCGCTTAGTGAATCTGGATAAGGAAAAGATATCCTGGATATGTTGAACTTGCTTCGTAGTACAGGCCCCAGGAGGCAGGAGTTCCATAAATAGTGATTTATTGTACTTAAAGAAAAGCGCTGCTTAGCAGGATTGCAAAACACAAGAGCCTAAACTTAAGCCAAAAAACCAAAACATGACATGACACATGGAGGTAGAAACAGTGCGTACCAGCAGGGAGCGAGGGAAAGACAAGACCAGACACACACAGGGGTTAACGAGACACGGTGCAGACAATCAAGGCAGATGGGAACAAGGGAAGTCTAGACATAACTCAAACACGTGTTTCGAAATAGAACAGGAACTTACAAAACCGTGACAATTTTCACAACATCAAATGCCAGTTTGCAAGGCCTATTAACATACAGTATGAACAAGTAGCCTACTCCTACTATTCAGAGATTTGGCCTACTGAACATCACACTTGGTGATACTGCAGGGGAATATGAACATGTGCTCCCTTCTTGCTGTACCACCAAGTTTTTGTGGTGGGGGTAGTTTTCTTAACACAACATCACCTCTAGGGAAAGCTCCCTCATCATTCTCTCTAAATGTGAAGACGGGCTTTCCATCAGCAGAACTCTTAGACTTTGCTTCAGAAACTTTGCACTGATGTCATCACCTTCAACTGTCTCCACCAATCCAATGTTATAGGATTTGGATTTTTTACCACCAAACTTCACAATGACAAAGTCACCAGCAGACAGATCCTTGTCACCACCACCATCATCATCATCATCATCATCATCATCATCATCATCATCATCATCATCATCATCATCATCATCATCATCATCATCATCATCACCACTCTGGACATCTGAGCTCTCATAATCAGTGCCATCGCTCAGTGGTATCGGAAATTTATTCTTTGAGCTACAGGAGAGCTCTTTCTCCTTGGGTTTGCTTTTTTTCAAGCAAGTGTATCACAACTTAACCCAGGCCCTTTGGTACAAAATACCCCAAACCCACCATTTGGAAGAAAATGCATCCCCTAGCTGTTTTAAGTTACTATCATGCTAACTGTATAGATTCATGGTGTAGCTTACTAAAGCACTAAAACAACAGTTTTTTTTAAGTTGTCTATAATTGTTCAAACACTGCAATCAAAAAACCTCGTTTGTAGAAATTTTACTTTGGAGGGCATACAATTGTTTTTTGAACTTAAATGTGCTTACCTCTCAAGCCATGTGTCTCCCTTCTTTGCAGGATGATTGAAATGGATGCCTCTCCAAAAAGATGTGATCACATGACCAATTTCTTCCATGGTTTTCTAGATAACAGCGGTGGAACAACTTGCCCCTTGGCACTAATTACCCCACACCCCCTACTCAGCAGGGCATGGAACATTTTAAAGGACAACACCCACCCCAGTTTCCACTTCTTCGACCTGTTGCCCTCTGGCAGGCGCTTCAGGTCCATACGAACCCCAACAAACCGACTCAGGGAAGGATTCTTCTCCAAAGCTGTGAACTTTGTAAACCAATAAGCTACCTCATATTGTGCAATATTCTTCATCCATTATGTGCAATATTCTTCATCCATTATGTGCAATATTCTTTTCTCATTTATGTGCATTATTATTCTCTCATTCACTCATTTTCATAGTGTATATATATTTATGTTTCCTGTTCCTCATTTTGTTGTTTACACTTTTACGGAGCTGCTACCTAATCTCATTGTACCAGTATAATGATAATAAAGGCTTTCTATTCTATTCTATTCTATTCTATTCTATTCTATTCTATTCTATTCTATTTTATTCTATTCTACTACAACTGTAGCCTACAGTCATGGCCTTTGAGGCACAAATATGTTTACAAGTTTTCTACAGACTTTTTGTTTGCACTTTTGTTATTGCACAAAAAATCTGCACTATTACAGAATGGATGTTCTGCTTTCTTTCTATTGTTTTATATTAATTTATACAATTTTAAGTTAAGCAGGAGAGGTTTCTGTTTAAGAAAGATACTTATTTTATTCCGTTTATTTTGTTATTTTGTATTAAAGTGAATTGCTGGATAATAATTTGTTTTCCATGTGTTCATGACATTCAAAAATATGCATATAATTCAATTCAGGTTTGAGTCAAATAGTTAAAAAATTGTTTCACTCACAAAAAAAGGGGCTAAAAGTTGGCAACCCTAGAAACAAACTGTAGTTTGCTCATCTGAGGGACAAGCTGGCAGCGTTAGATAAAGGGAAACATTTGTCTTCTAGTTAACATTTGATTAGTTTCTGCTCACGTTGTGAGCATCAGTAAACTGGGATTAACACAGGTGGATCATCTGTCCTCTCCACTCTTTTCTCTCGTCCCACTCTGCTCAAAACGCGTTCCTGTCCTGTTCCTGGGTCTATATTTCTTTCCGGATCCGGCTTACTGTCACCCCTGCCCCTAGCCCTAACCCTTGATTTGGAAAAGAGAGTCTCATTTCCATCACAGCCAATTCTAGGAAATATAAATTATGCAAGTGCAACGCTGAAGGTGTCGTTTGCATGTCCTGTATCCTGTAGTCTGTAGGCTGCAGGTTTTTGCATAGTGCATGTGATTGTAAATCCAGCCAGTATGTTTTATCTTGGTGGTAAATATTCCCTAAGATGTGCAGGGTGGCAATAGTTCATGAATTCACGAGGGTACCAGGCCTCATAGTAAGCAGCTGTGGAATGCACTGGGATCAGCTGTTGCTCAGCCACATGATCGCTTTGCTGCCCTCCTTTAGGCCGTCCCTTCCTTCACACCTCCCCGTGGAGCCGTTTTCCTGCTGCAGTTCACCTAGACGGAGAAGGAAGCTGACAATTTAAGGGCCCGCAGCTGGAGAAAAAAGACCAACTTGTAACATAGATTGATCCAGAAGCTGCCAGGGCTCATAATTAGTACCACTGGAAATCCCATCTGATGGGGTAATGGTGAGGTAATGGCAGGGTGGTGAGAGAAACAATCACACATAACTTTGAATGGGCCCCACCTATTGAGTTCAAAGCTCACTCTGGAAAAAAAACAACTAAAAATTAAATAAGTAACCATCTGAATCCCAAGGTGACTCTTTCACATAAATGTACACATTTCAGGAAATTTCAGAAAACTTCAGAAAAAGTTTCTTTTCTTTTCTTTGGAGGTCTGATGAGCTACGCAGATATTTATCAGAGAAAAACAGCCATTAAGCCATTCTTGGAATACCTTGTGGTGTACAAACGCTCATGCTGGGAACCACTGTGGATTTATCACCATTCTGGAAGAGTCTAGGAATTTATTTGTGAGTATGTGAGACACTTTCAAACCAAGGAGGTGCTTTGCTGTTATGACTCTGGGGGTTTTCTCTCAATCACCCCATGTGTTTTAAACGTTGCATTGATGCTGGTGGCCATTTCAGAGTATATGAACTGCACTCTGCGGGTTTCAGTGCTCTGGCGGGCAGAGTTATTGCGTAAAGAGCTTATTTGGCAAAGGACAGCAAAGTCCTTACTTTTATCGAAGGCACACGCTTGACCAGAAGCCTGATATTAAACTTACCGTATGCTTGGCATTAAAACAATGTTGTGCTCAAGGTGACACCGTCCGTCCGTCCGTCCATCCATCCATCCATCCATCCATCCATCCATCCATCCATCCATCCATCCATCCATCCATCCATCCATCCATCCATCCATCCATCCATCCATCCATCCATCCAGGGCCGCCGCAAGGGGTGTGCGAACCGTGTGACCGCACAGGGCCTCGCGCTATGGGCCGTTTTTTTTTCTTTTTTCTTTTTCTTTTTTTTCAATTTTTTTTTCGTTTTTTCCCTTATAAATATCAACAGTCACGTTCCATTACAGACCTAAATGTGTACTAGTCTGTGCATATCAATAAATATATGTGCAATGATGCGCGTGTCTGTTGTTCAATACAACTGATCAGACCAAGCGCAGACACAAGCTGCTCTGATCCAGACGGGTGGAGTTGGAACAAACTGTCACACAATGTCGAGAGAACGAGACAGATTCAGGAAATTTCCATCAGGGGATGAAAAAAGAAAAAAACTAAAGAAAATGGAAGAGTTTAATGCCTCTCTGAAAGGCTGGTTAGATAAATTTGTTACAAAAATCACCGATCCGACCAGGTCTCAAGCAGCCGTGAGGCCCCGCGTCGAGGCAGTCGAGATGATGATGAGGCAGGGGAAGGTATCCAGTATTTTGCTAATCGGAGAGTTAAAATTGCGCATATAAACACCCAATCCGACCCGAAAAACCCAAAACTTTTGCGCGCGTCAGCCCCCCCCGGCCATTTCGCACAGGGCCTCGCAAATCTCCCAGTCGGCTCTGCATCCATCCATATATGCAAAGCCTTCTCTGAAGGAGATATTGTCTGGATGATGTTGCTCTAAAACCTCTGTGTACATGTCAGCATTGATTGTGCTTTTGCAGATGTGTAAGTTGCCTACATCATGGCACTAATGCAACCACACACCACCAGAGACGCAGGCTTTTGAACTAAGGCCTGATATCAAGCTGGAAGGTCCCTCTCTTCTGAATCTGCAGGACATGGCGTCCATGGTTTCCAAAAGGAATTTCAAATATCGAGTCGTCTGACCGTTGAACAGTTCACTATTTTGCCTCAAAGTATTTTAAATGAGCTTTGGTCTAGAGAAGTCGGCAGTGTTTCTGGATCATATTCACATGCCTTGTTCTTTTCATGTCAGAGCCATAAGCTGCATTTGTGGATCGCTCTGCGAGCTGTGTTCACAGACAGTGATCTCTGGGTGTGTTCCCAAGTTCATGTAATGATTTCCAGAAGAGAATCATGTCTGTTTTTAATGTAGTGCCGCCTGAGGGTCTGCAGATCACAAGCATCTAGTTTTGAAACATCCAATTGGGGAAAATTTTCCTGAAATGTTTCCACAATTTTTGTTTTGACGCAGTTTGTTGATTGGTGAATCTCTGCCCATCCTCACATCTGAGAAGCTTTGCTTCTCCGAAATGCTCCACACAGTCTGTGACTGACTTGTTGCTAGTTACTCTAATTAGTTGTCCGTTGGTTCTCCAGTTGTTTTTGATTTGTTTCTGTTACTTTTCCAGCTGTTTACTGCCCCCGCTCCAACTTTCTTGAGATGTGTTGCTGCCATTAGATTAAAACTTACCAAATAGTTTCAATGAAGTTGACATGAATGATGTTTTTATTTCCATTTTTACACAACATCTAAACATCCCACTTCCACTGGACAAACCCTAACTTTCAACATTGCAACACACTTAACTCCCCCCTTCAAAAGCAGATGCTTCTAAATCTGCTTGCTTTAATCTTCATGCTCGCCCCCCGGAGATGCTTATTAAACCTTTCAAGTAGCCTCTTTCTACATAGAACTCCTGTTTTTGCAAAAGTCAAGTCATTTATGCAAGCCCGAACTGGTGGGAGGTGTGTCCCACAACCCCTCTACAACCCACCGGGAACCTCTGATGATAACCTCCATTGCCCGTGTGAATGCTAATGGGGAAATTGTAAACCCTGCCATAGTACCTTTTCATTTTTAACCTTTGCTGGCCTGTTGTGAAAACTAACGCATTTATACACAACCTAATGTCCTGAAAAGATGCTTTCAGTTTCACTTCAGTTTCTTTTTTACTATATTTTTAAAAAATTATTTTTCATACTTATAATTTATCTTTATCGTTTATTGTTGTCCGACTTTGAGCTGCTGCACCATGGTGCCTATTACAGTAAGATATTCTTAATTAGTAGCTAGCTAATCTCTTTGCAACTACACTGAAGAAAACGTCCCCCTCTACGTTCACCAGAGAGGTCTGAAGACTCTTCTCCTTTGAGAACCACTCATGCACTACACCATACTCTTGGGATGACTTGTTTCTCACAAATTATTTGTAATTGCTTCCACAAAAATGTAATGACATCACACACACATCTGTAAACACGGTAGGGAACCTCATTGGGCTCCGGGCCTGAAGAAACCTTTTTCAACCTGACTACTTCCTGAACTTCCTTCCAGTTAGGTGGCCAAACATCTCATGATTTGTCTATCCTAATGGTGGCACATCAAATCAAATCATATCAAATCAAACTTTATTTATATAGCACTTTTCATACAATTGTAACGCAAACTGCTTTACATAATAAAATCAACATTTAACAGAGACTCATGGTTAAAAACACACATCTTGTCATTTTCACACACATAAACATTAAAACATAATCATGAAAATCATAAATAAACATCATAATTAAATAAATAAATAAATGCCTGGCTTGCCGCTGAGGTGAGGCACGATATCTTGGGGATCTATCCACACCAGGAGCCCCCCCACCAATTACCGCCCAGATCAGGGCCGGCGGCGTCCAGACAACAGCCAAGGCTGCAGGACTCCCCAGGGACCCGACCAGGGCGATCTCCACGGCAACAACCCCTCAGGCCAAGTAGGCAGAGTCATCGGTGTGGAAGATCCCCACGGGGAAAAAGCCCTGGAGTTCACATATGAACAAGTAAAAACAACATTAAAATGAAAATAAACCTAAGAAAAACAACCCAAAAAAAATCAGGTGGAAGACCTACTTTTCAGTTCTTCTCTAAACTGAATAGGCTTTTCTTAACTGTTCCTCAACTTCCAATCTTGTTGTAGACGTAACTCTACATCAGAGAACCAGAGTGCATGCAAACACTCATGGACTGAATCGGACTAAGGCTGCATCCCAATACTCCCCCTCGCCCTCGTTTTCTTCCCTAACCCTAACTTTTGCGCGTTCCCGTGAAGGTAGTGGTGTCCCAATTCCTCTTTTCCCCTAGGGGGAGGGGGCATAACGAGGGCTAGGGGCTGAGAATAGCCCCTTCAAATCGAGGGATTTCAGATGCTCACTTGGCGAGCGAGGGGGTATGAAAATTTCCCAGAATGCTTTTCGGCGTCATTTGCGGACTGAATCAAAAAAAAAAACATGGCGGACATTTCTTATTTTTTTGGGAATAAAATCAATATTTTGAGTTAGTTTCTGCATAAAAATGCATTTTGATTACATTTCTCGGCGCAAACCAATATTTTACTTTCATAATATTCACTCAGTGAATGTACATAATCCCTTTTTTGTCCGTTGTTCGCTAAGATCGCGCCGGAATATGGTTACGTAACCTACGTAAGCGACGCCGTAGGTTACGTAAGCGATGCCGTAGGTTACGTAAGCTACGCCGTAGTTTACGTAAGCTACGCCGTAGTTTACGTAAGCTACGCCATAGGCTGCGTCTATTTAATGCGGTCCTAAACTCCGGAGCCGGCAGACAGAAATCTCTAAATTTCGGAGCAAATTTCTTAACAGGCGTAGGCATCTATTAAACCAACATCTTCCTAAATGATTCATTTCAGCCAGCGTAATTCTCAACAGAGCTGCGTCCCAGGAGAGAGTTTCTCCCCGGGACGACGCAGCAGCTTGACCCGGCGGATACGTCTCTTCTCGGGCTGTGAGCTGAGGCTGCTCCCCGGGGCCGGCGGCTCTTCTTGAAAACGAGGGGGAGTAGGAGAAATGGGACAGGCACCTGGGCCAAGTGCCCTAGATCTCAAGTGCCCTAAAATCTCCCCCTTCTTTTTTAGGGGTTAGAAAAGAAGGGTGAGTGAAGAAAACTAGGGGGAGTATTGAGATTGGGCCTTAATCCAACCACACACACTGATATGGGCTTAATGTGCACAACTACGCATGCAATACAGCATTGACTTGTTCTTCTCTTCCATGATAAATTAATCACGGATAGTTTAGTCCTATTTTCACAAACATCCATCATTCATTGTAATTTGGGTGTGACTCCTCTAACTCCTCCAAGCTGAGAGATACGGGTTCCTACAGGCCCCAAAAGCTGCGCAACGTTGAGAAGCCTTCTGAGTTATAAGATTATAAACGTCATCTTGAGAAATTACTTCTTTTGATTTAATGTTGTTATATAGCAAATGTGGTCTTTGGATGGGGTGGATGCTGTATGTAATGAGATAATGACTGCCTGTTATGTTTGGGGAGGCAGCTGGACAACTGTAATGAAGAGAAACCAGATGTTTGGTCTCACATATATCTAAAGTATTCAGCCTTACAGACTGCTGGGGAAGCAAGGTGTTTGCTGGTTGGTCTTTTCCACAGTGACTCCCTTTAATCCATGGCAGCAAAAATGTTCTGGTTTTTTTTTCTCCTTAAAAAAGACATTTGTGCAGATGTACCACTTTTCTTTGATTTTTCCTCCCTGGGGGGACGTCACCATATACATGCATGCACATTTTTGTTTGATGTGTTGAACATGTGCCCAGATAGGAAGTTGAGTGTAATAATGTGTTTGGAGAGTGACGAATGCACACATTTCGTTTGGCATGTTATTGAGGGCCACATTTACCTAAACACAGCACATTTCACCATGAGAGGCCCACTGTGGACTAAAGTCACCTGATCTACTGATAAATGGAGAAAATACTTCCTCCCTGTCGGTTTTTGAGTAAAAGCAGATTAAATGTAAGAAACCTTTTAGCTTCCTGAGAACCCGTTCAGGCCAGTTTACTGGTTTCTCCTTGCTGGTCACTTCCATCTGGCTGCAGATTCAAACTCACTGGGGAATTGTCCTGACAATCTCAGAGAAAACTTCCTCTATCTCCTTTTGCTGCGGATGCTGCGTGAGGGGGCTGGTGAGCATGCCGTACAGCTTGTTCAGTGTGGATTGTTTAGGGATCATTGCTGAATCACACAAAGCACACCAAGGACACACACAAAGCTGAGGCCAATAAAGACAGATGCAGGAAGAATGGGTATCTCTGTCTACAAGAGGGGGTTTGTTGTGATATGCAATCCAGATGTTGAAATTTCTCATGATTCTCTTGCAGCTTTTACCCCCCTGAGGATTTTCTTCCGCTCCCACCATGGTGCCGGTGACACAGAGCTGTAAAATAAAAACCAAAGAACTATGTAGTTGTTGGTTTGGACTTGTTTTTTTGTTAGGTAGATGTGTTGGAAATATTCAAATCTCTTTTTAGTCTTTTTTTCTTTTTACTCCGGTGTACAATTTCATCAGAATAAAAAAGGTCCTTGAAACAATCATCAAAATGTGATGAGAAACTCTCAGACAAATCCTTCCTCCTTTGATCCGCCTGGAAACAAAATTAAATGATTCAATTACATTTAACAATTAAAATGATACTAGAAACTAGTATTAACAAGTGACAAAAACTGACAGTGCTTCTACTGCCCTTACTTTTTAACAACTTGTGCTTTTCATTACATTTACATGGCCGAAACCGAACAGGAAGTCGGCCATTTTGACTTAATCGTGTAATTTTGGCGCAATTTATGCCATTCCTTCAGCAGTTAATACGGCCCAAAACGTAACGTGCACCCAGGTGTGTTATACATCAAAATGTGCGTCTCCATCCTACGACGATGCGCATTACTTTGCTCAGTCAAAAGCGTTACCGTGGCAACGCTAGACACAAAAAAGCATGCCCCCCCTTCATCTGATTGGTCCATATTTGATAGTTCCCCAAAAGTCACCAAATTTTGCATGCAAGCCAGGCCTGGTGATAAATTTGATATTTCATGGTTTGCATCAATGGGCGTGGCCTAATGGCTCAACAGCGCCCCCTAGAATACTTCGTGCCTCAAGCCCCACAATACGGTTTGACGTACATGCACGAAAATCGGTACACACCTGTATCATGTTGCAACTTAAAGAAAAGTCTCTTGGCGCCATGGCCGAAACCGAACAGGAAGTCTGCCATTTTGAATTAATTGTGTAATTTTGCCGCAATCTATGCCATTTCTTCGGCCGTTTCTTCGCCCGAACTGTAACGTGCACCCAGGTGTGTTATACATCAAAATGTGCGTCTCGATCCTGCGACGACACGCATTACTTTTCTCAGTCAAAAGCGTTACCGTGGCGGTGATAGTTCCTACTTTCTACCATGACTTTTGAATGGTTTGACACAAAGACTTGTGGGTGATGTCATCTGACTCGGTTTTGAGTCCTTGAACAAAATTGGTGCAAATTAGCCCTGCCCCTTCTTCTGATTGGTCGATATTTGATAGTCCCTATTTTCTGCCATAACTTTTGAATGGTTTGATATAGAGTCGTGGGTGGTGTCATCGGACTCGGTTTTGAGTACTTGAAATTCATTGGCATGAATTAGCCACGCCCCTTTTCCCCTAGAGAGTCGTGGCTGGTGTCATCCGCTAAATGTCCAGGCCTGAAGAATCTACATGCAAGTCATACAAGCTTCCACTGCAGCACGCCTGAACGTGCACAAGGGTGCGAGGGCCCGTTCATCGCTGCTTGCAGCTTTAATTTCTTCTTTTTTTTTCTTTTTTTCTTCCTTTTTCCTTTCCTTTTTAATCTCGACATTTCGACTTTTTTCTTGACATTTCGACTTTTTTCTCAACATTTCGACTTCTTTCTCGAAATTGTACTTCAGCATTAATCTCAACATTTCTACTTTTTTCTGGAAATTTTGACTTTTTTCTCGACATTTCGGCTTTTTTCTCGACATTTCGGCTTTTTTCTCGACATTTCGACTTTTTTCTCAACATTTCGACTTTTTTCTCAAGATTGTACTTCAACATTAATCTGCCATAACTATTGAATGGTTTGATATAGAGAGTCGTGGCTGGTGTCATCCGCTAAATGTCCAGGCCTGAAGAATCTACATGCAAGTCGTACAAGCGCTTCCACTGCAGCACGCCTGAACGTGCACAAGGGTGCGAGGGCCCGTTCATCGCTGCTTGCAGCTTTAATTTCTTCTTTTTTTTCCTTTTTTCTTCCTTTTTCCTTTCCCTTTTAATAAAAAACATTTCGACTTTTTTCTCGAAATTGTACTTCAACATTAATCTCAACATTTCTACTTTTTTCTGGAAATTTTGACTTTTTTCTCGACATTTTGGCTTTTTTCTCGACATTTCGACTTTTTTCTCGAAATTTTTACTATTTCCTCGACATTTCAACTTTTTTCTCAACATTTCGACTTTTTGCTCGAAATTTTGACTTTTTTCTCGACTTTTTTCTCAACATTTCGACTTTTTTCTTGACATTTCGCCTTTCGCCATTTGCCTTCATTCTAAGGCTTATACAAGACTTTTCATTTTTTGCGGGCTCCAGACATATTTCTTTTTGGTCCAATATGGCTCTTTCAACATTTTGGGTTGCCAACCCCTGATCTAGAGTGTTGGTGTATGTTTTGAAGTCTCTGCTTCTCTTACGTGCTCCCTGACGCACACTAGAGAGACAAATTGTGGGCTAATTCCGGCCTGGGGCGCTCATGTTACTGCCTCCCTTTTGCGCGCAGGGGAAGAGGGTTTGAGGGCTGTGGGCGGAGGACGCCGGGGGAAGGAGGGGGGGGCCGGGCGGGCGGGGAAGGCCCGGGGCCCCGGGTTAGGGGCGGGGAACCACGCAGATCCGACCGTCGGAGCCGAGGGCGGAAAGTGGGGCCGGCCGCGACTCGGTCCGGGAGCGCGCACCGCCGAGAGAAAGACGATGGCCGGGCCAAAGAGGCGCACGGATTAACGTGGGATGAGACCAAAGTAGTGGTTTCGACCCGGGCAGGCAGGAAGAGAGGAAAAGGGGGCGAAGTGGAGCCGAGGAGAAGACCGGGGACTTGTGGGGGAAACAAGGGCACAAACTATGACCCAGGAGGCTTGCGCTGCGGGTGAGAAAGCGAGAGGTAATCCTGCGTGAGCGCGTGTGTTTGCGGTCGGAGGCGGAGAGACTTTGAGACTGAAATCAACTCTGAAATGTGTCTGACAGACGCGGAGTGACGGTCGAGAGGAGAGGGAGACGGGTGGAGGCATGAAGGCACAGCTCTTCTTCCTCATGACCATTTTGGTGTTGGGGAGCCTGCTTACCACCCACTTCTGGTACAAACTGGACAACAAGTAAGTTTCCAGCTGCAGGACGCGCACACACGTCAAGGGAAGTGCTCGGCCCTGGTTGCTCGGAGCCGGGATGAAAAACGCTCCTCCGTCTTTCAAGAGCCCCTTTTAAATTATTTACACAACCACAGAACATTGTAAAAGTCTCAGGTATCCTTTAATCTCGTTTTTAATCCCTTTTTAAATGACATATATATTTATTTTTCAGGCTCAAAATGTACAGCATAAATACATTCATGAATCTGTCTATTATTGTCTTGTCTAAGTAATACATAGGGCTGGGCGATTTTGGACAAAAATAAAATCCCAATTTTTTTCTCTGAAAACCTGATTTTCAAATATTTTATCAAATTTCCCTATAAGGAATGAAGTGCAATTGAAATATACTGTAAATCCTCCTTGAGTTTAATAAAGTGACATTTACAATTTTCTTGACAAAACAAAGATGACTAGACGAGCTCTGTCTGTAATGCAGCCAGCTGCAAAAAAGGGAAATCGATTTTCCGATTTTCCTTTTTTTAACATCGTCTTGATTAATAAATCCGATTTAGATTTAAAATCGATTAATCGCACAGCCCTAGTAATACATAGTTTTTTTTCTATGTACAGTGATAATGTCCACTTCCATTTCAAAGGTGACATCCTCTTATTTTATGTGACATCCTCTTATTTTATGTGACATCCTCTTATTTTATGTAACTGACAGTTAAAACAAACAAATTGCTGTTTTTACTTCAATTCAACCAGAGAGGAACAGATTTTTTTTATTCGATTTCTCAAAATATTTCTTGAAAAAATTATAGCAAACCATTTTTTAAAGATGAAGACAGAGGAGCGGTATCAATAGAGAACTTTGGAAATGTTGCCTAATATCCTTCCTTTCTAAATTGAAGTGAGAAAAACTTTCACTTTTAGATCTTTTAGATGAATCTGATTTCATGATGTTAGTGATGCCATTAGTCACTAATTTGAGTTTAAATGGTTTAAATGTAAAAACTCATGCTAAATCAAAGGTCGTGCGGCTGTGCAGGTTTCCTGTTTTGCATCTGCATTACCAACACAGTCATGTAAATGCACATCTTACATGTAAAGTCTGCGGTGGGAACCTGCACAGAAGCTTCCAGATTCACCAAAGTCTGTTCGCTTTTCTGTCTGGGGATTCAAAAACAGGAAGAGGAAGCTATGGCTGAGTAAAAATGTAACACCACAGACACCGACAAGCAGAAGTCTTGATCTCAACTGTTACTGAATAGCAGGTCTTTGCGGGCAGAGTGTGTGCACGTTTGCACGATGGTTGTTCATTTATGAACCCCTGTGTCATTGGGATGTCCTTGCATGTAAAGTTTTACTTTAGGGTTATTTCTTTAAAAACTTACTTGCTGAAGCAAAAAAAACCAACAACTTTAACTGGTGATATTCAATTATGCACCTCTTGTCCTGGTTCAGACTGTGTTATTTAATAAATTAATAGTACACGGAAACAAAGCAAAAGTAACAAATTTAATTCAAATACACTTGGCCTTTTGCATCCGGCTGATCTTTCCTTTGTGTTCCTCTTGTCAGCGATAGACATGTGGAACATTTACAGCACGTCGCTCAAAGGAAAAGTCTCCAAAAGCCCTCTGTCACATGTAAAGACTGCAAGTAAGACAAAACCCTCACCCCCTTTTCCTCTAGTCACCCCGTGGAACATGAAGTCACTGGATTAAGTTGTGCAGCTTTCCAAGAAATTGCAATCTGACTGTGCGCTTGGTGTGTGTCTGTGTGTGTGTCTGTCCCAGCAAGGAGATCATTAACAAGGTATCAAAGATATACTCTGAAGCCTGGGAGAGGAAGGAGGACAATTACAATAAATTCAGGTAAGACTATAATCTAAAACCATTTTTTAGTAATCATTTCCTTGGAAGGGGTATCTGCAGAGCCTAAAACTGCCTTTCAATAACCCTTTTGTTAAAAACAGACAAGTCGAAGGCCTCGTGGCTCTCACGTGACGGGTTGAGCACAGTCCCAATAGTAAAACTAAGTGAATAACGTGTTTGTTTCCAACATTTTTTGACTTTGGGGCAACACTGAAAATGAATGTGACCACAACCAATTGAAACAAAACACACAAAAAAAAAAATGATAAAAGTTTTCTTTTTATAGATAAAAGGAAGAACAACCTCAGACTGGGAGGGAGCCTTCGAGATAGAAACAAGGATTAAGGCAGAGGGACTTGCAGTCGTAGTGGAAATATAACCTTGTAACGTCCTGTCAGTTATGGTTAAACAGGGAGATTTCACAGGAAACACCCAAGACTGCTTTCCCACTATTCTTTAACGGAGTAAAAGAGCTTACGTAGACAAATCTACCACCCAAAAATGGTGCGCCGGTCCACTTATCTGTCCTTTCTCGTTTGACTCAGGACGTTGAGCGTCAACAGTGTTTCTGTGTCTGCAGGTCGCAGCTGGGTAGCAGGTGCCAGGGGTTCGACAAGGCCATCATCACCCAGGCCAACACTCCGGTGGGATCAAAACTGGTTTACGACGGTGAAAAGAAAAGGACCCTCCAGGTGAACCAGGAGATCTTCAGCACCTTTGCAAAAGTAGGCTGTGGTTTTTCTTTTTAAACACTAACAAAGAAATTCAAAGGATAACTTCATTGCCTGTCAAATATTTGATCGAATTGACTTTCTGGCCGATTTTTGCTCTAAAAGTACAGTTACTGTCCAGCATGCAGGGGGCACCCAGAGTTGAACTGGGGACCTCTGTATCTGCAGTCAAATGCTCTACCACTGAGCTATACCCCCTTTTATGATGTGTTCTTTTGGAAGAAAGAAAAATGATGTCTACTAAACGCTATGCGTAAAGATGAGCTGTTCCCCAGATGATAACAGGCCACATTTATCCCAACGTTTCAAAGATAAAGACCAATAAAAATTCAAAGCATCAATACGTTTGCGATGTTTGGAACCTTCTAAGCTATCGACTTTCAGATAACATTTACAGTTATAGGTTGTATTTCCAGTTAATATTTGATATACACAAACAACACAGCATAACACCGCTGGCTATCTCATCTCCGATCCCACTTTGACAAGTTTGGCAGATATCTTTTCGCCATAAGTGAGGGAGGAAGATACTGTAGAAGATATTTAAAATGATGTTGCAACACCATAAAAAAACGGACTCAGCTTTAGTGTTCGTCTTCTTTATGAGCTTTTACGATGACTTCGTTGTCTCAGGTGACGGTGATTGTCTGAAGGATTTGTTCTTGTATGTTCGCAACTGAAAAAAAAGGTTATACTTATACCAGAGCCTGGAGTCCTACTTTAAATTATCACTGTTTGGTTCAAAAGTACAAAAGCCAGGGGGCACCCAGAGTTGAACTGGGGACCTCTTGATCTGCAGTCAAATGCTCTACCACTGAGCTATACCCCCTCACTGGTGTAGCTGCTTGTTCCTCTGTTCACAACCCTCTGCAGGGACTGCAGTCAAATCTGTTTAGAAACGTTTTATATATGAGGTAAAGAAGATAAATATGATTTCAGGAATCTAATTTTTAGAGTGCGTTTTCTCACAGTGACAGTTCCGGTCTGACAGGCACTGAAGTCGACATGTCTTGACGGATACAGAACAGAGCGGTCGCGTCTGCTCTGTTTCAAAAGCTTTGCCAAGTGCGGCGGGGGGAACGGAGCCTTCTTTCTGCGATCTCGAGCAACCTTGTGAGCCCGTTACCTCTCTGGGAAGGGAATTTCTGTCCCACCTGTGAACACCTCACACCTCCACGCAGAATGCAAAGTCTCAAAATACTGGTAGAGGATTTGAGGAACTCCAGAAAAGAGCCGACCTCAGTCAAATTAGCGAAGGAAAACGCAAAGATATGCAGACTCAAGTGGTTAACATGGTTCTCTCACACTTCTTCAGTTGCAAACATCCATCCATCCATTTTCTATACCCGGTTTCTTAGGGGTGGGTTTTGGGAAGGACCTCACGATACGATGCGCATCACGATACTTGAGCCACGATACGATACACATTGCGATATCCCGATTATGCGATATCCCGATTATTATATTCTACATAGTTCGTCGAAAAATTTAAAAATGCATTACACATCTTAAAATCCATGTTGTATATATGTACATCAGATGATAGTGATGGATCTTAAAATCCGAGTTGCACGTTCATCAGATTATAGGGACAATTCATGGGACAAACTGAGTCAAAACAATGTTTTATTATAACTATACAAGCTAAAGTTACAACATATTTGTATATGTTTTTCATATTATTTACATCATATGAAATTAACATTAAATTTAGTATGAGGTTGCTTTAATTATGTGGCAAATGATAATAAACACAAGAAAGATGGGTACTAAAACCAAGGACAGGCACAGTGATCAGTCAGTATAGATATAAATCCATAAATAAATAAACCTCTGTACATTATTTTTCATTTTTTAAGGACAAAAAATTGTTATATATAAACAATAAATTATAAAATGAAATAAAAAGTTAAATAAAACCTGAGCTCAGTGCAGGGCCCTCCCAGGGTTGGTAGAGAGTGGCAATGCCCAGGACTGTCACTTAGGTAGGAGCACTGGGTGATATAAAAAAATATTTAAAAAAAATAAATAAATAAATAAAAAATTAAAATAAAATAAAAAAAATCGATATTCAAATTTTGAATATTGATATTTAATCGGCTGGAAAAGTATCGCGATATATTGCCATATCGATATTTTTGCCCACCCCTGCGGTTAATCCTCTTCAGAGTCCCGGGGTACACCCTGGACGGGTCGCCAGTCCGTCTCAGCAGTTGCAAACAATGAAGTTTGTTTGATTTTGCGATGTTTTTCCGTTGGTGTCGATTGCAGGGGCATCCTTTCTCCAACAAAACGCAGCAAACCTGTGCCGTTGTTGGGAATGGTGGGATCCTGGGCAACAGCAGCTGTGGGAAAATGATCGATTCAGCTCAGTTTGTTATCAGGTGAGGAAGGTGCCCAGGGGATGAGCAGATATTCGTCAGCAAAATCACACTCAACTTTAAAAAAAAAAAAAGAATTTCGTATAAAAATCTCTGTGATTGTTGATTGTTCAGGTGCAACTTACCTCCTATGGCAAATGGATATGAGGAAGATGTCGGCGTCAAGACGGACCTTGTGACAGCTAATCCAAGCATCCTCTTTGATAAGTGAGCAAGAGAATGCATTTGTCTTACCTTCAGAGATGTGTCTTTCGTCCTGTCGCTTCACGCCGGCTGTTTTGCGTCCAGGTACGGGGCTTTGATGGGACGTCGGCGTAAATTTGTGGAAAGTCTGCGCAGCTACGGCACCTCCATGCTTCTCCTTCCCGCCTTCTCCTACGGCCACAACACTCCCGTGTCCCTGCGGGCTTTCTACACCGTCGAGGACTTCGAAAGCCCCATCCGACCCGTCTTCTTCAACCCGGGGTACCTGCAGAGCCTGGCCCTCTTCTGGCGCTCTCAGGGCCTGAAGACGGTGCGACTCAGCACCGGCATCATCATGGCCAGCCTGGCGCTGGAGCTGTGCTCAGAGGTGCACCTGTACGGGTTCTGGCCCTTCAGCTTCCACCCTCACTACCTGCATGCTCTGACTAATCACTATTATGACAACGTGCAAGCTAAAACCAAGTTCCACGCCATGCCGGCTGAGTTCGACTTCCTGCTGCGCTTGCACAGTCAGGGCGTGCTCAGGCTTCATCTTGGGGACTGCGAACCAGGTGGAAAGTAGTTCCACAAGACGAGCTAACCAAGTGCCTTCTCTGTTGCTTCAGAATGAAGCCGATCCCTAAGAGATTAGAGATTCTTTTAAAAGAATACACTGCCTTATGCAATGGTCTGAATATATATTTAATTCCACCTATCGTCAGCCATAAAACCTGCACTCTCATCAATAGTAAAGCAGCTTGTTAAGTGTCTCATGATGTTTACAGCTCTGATTGTTACTGCGAAAGTTCAGAAGTTAATTTTTGATTTAACTGACATGAGTTTGAGGCCATTGACATGTAGTGCCTTACGCCGATCAATTACTAGCGATAGCTTTTAGATCATATTGAATGTATTTTAAAGGAAATGAAATACCTCCTTAAGAGATTGTCTGACTTACAAAAGAAAACAAAATCAATTACGGAAACACCAGCCCACTGAATGTAAAGAGTGTCTGACAGTCATGTTATAGACCATTGGACGCGTTTGATCACTTTGAGACTTGTGTTTAGACGACTCCCGGTGCCACACTTTCCCATGATGCCTCAAATGACTGTAACTGTTAGTGGGATTCAAGGTTTGGTGCCAGGGAAGGAGACGGACACAAACACTCGTAGATTACTGTTTGATTTGATTAACACTAGTGGTAGAGGGTCAGGTGGTGAGTTCTTATGTTTATATAAGGTAAATACATGTAATAAAAGCACTGTATTGTGGGTAAAAGGGTTAAAAAGGCGCTCGGACTACGTAAGTGTGGACCGTTAATCACATAGAGGTCACCGCTCACACGTTTTGCTGTGGTCCACCACGTCTTCGCAGCGAGCAGCCTTTGTACTGTACAGCCACAAAGTGGCGACACACACGCGTTGGTACAATGTCCATTCAAAATCACATTGATGTTGATGCTAATTGGATGTAGATTTAACTTTCTAGGATGTCAGGATGCGATTGTGCACTTTAAGTGGAAATATAGTTTTGCTTGGAGTGTTTTTCTTTAGCTACGTTTTGAATCAAAAACTGATTATTGACTAACTTCTGCCTTTCATATGATTTTTATCAAGTCTTAATGTTGAATTTTGTCAAACAAGAAAAAAGAAAATGTAGATGACCAAACTTGACGAGTCTTTGTGAGCCGATTAATCATGTGAATATTTGTGATTTTGTATTTCTGTGAACAGTACGGTGTAAGAGGGACAGGAACGTTGGGGTGAATAAAGAGGCTATTTATCAGATAAAAGTTACGTGTGCCAGCGGCGTCTGTGGAATTCGCCGGTCAGGTCACGGAGCTAAAGCTCTTTCCCGGACATCTCCGTTTGCATGAGTTCATGTCTCTCAAACCTGCCAAGACTTGCCTCCTCTTACCAAAAGTTCACTTGGCTGGACTTTTACAGCACAATTTCCTCTCAAGGTTTGCTTCATGGCTGCAACAACACACAACACATTTTTGCACCGGCTTGCATTCTCATATTGATTATTTTCTCTTTTCTTTCCTACTTCTTGCAATCTGGTGCAAGCTGTATGATGGAACCACGTTTGCAGAGCATAGTCCAACGTGATTTATCTGTTCATTATCAGAGCACATAGCTGATCGCATGTTGTGGAGCTCCAGTGTGAGTCCTCGTCCACTGTGAACTATCCCACATTTACATCCAAACATCTGCAGGATGTTTGTAAGAAGTAGACAACAAACACTGGGGCAGCTCTATCTTACTTTTTCAGAAAGTTAGCCTGCATCCCTCTAATGCCATCAGCGCAGTGTCAATCCATTCTGCCAATAAGGCCACTCGCTGGGCGGGTGTTTGTCTCTTTTTGCAGAACGTAGCCCGCCGCCACAAGTTGCCATCTCGAGCATCGCTCACAGTGGCGGTGACCTCTTTGTACATCCAGCTGCAGCACTCCACTTGTTCCCACTGGCAAGCCCCTCCGGGGAACTTTTTTTTTATTATTAGTTCAGAGAAACACAAAAACATCTGATTTTTTTTTTAGATCTCCACATAAAGCGTATTGGATTTTAAAGAGAGAAGAAAAAAGAGATAGACCGCATATTTTCATATTATTCTGATTCTGCTTTCGGAAGAGAAGAGTGATTGTATTATCAAGAGAAATTCAATTTATAAAATGAGTCACTGCACTGACCTCATAATACATTAATGTAATTTAAAGCCTCAGAAACTCACATGTTCCCTCTCCCACCAAAGTGACAAAAAAAGAGAGAGTAAATACACAGCTGGCACAAGCTGAAGTGACATCTCTGTTGTTCCCACCAGTGTCACAATATCAGTTTATATGACTCTAATCCTGCTGATGCGGCGCGGAGACGAGCGATCGGGCTAACAGCAAGAGCAGCACAATGCCTAATGCTTCAAGAATCTGTCTTTTGTTTGTCTTGTTTTTTGTGATGAACACTAAAAAAATGCAGACTTCAGTCAGTACACATTTTTTTTTAATTTACTTATCATTTCTTTTCTTTTTTTATAGGAAAATAATCTATTTTCACATGCAAATCAACTGTATTCATCAAAGAATATGAAAAAAAAAAATTTGGCCAGGAAATATCAGAACAGTACTCAAAGAAAAGCATATTTTACAAAAGGCATAGAAAAACACACAAACACACACATGTACATGTATGAAGTACAGTTTCTACTTGTAATACAACTTGTTTTATTGTCACATCCCACATGACTGACTATAAGAAACATGTAGGGGTACACGCGGCCTTTCTGAAGTCTTTCTTCTGAACGCAGACGTTGTTTTGAGAAGACAGACAGATGCTGAGGATGGTTATTGTCATATCCCTGATGAGTAGATCCACAGAAGACTGATCTGATAAAAACAGCTTTAATCCTGCCACTGTGTTAATATGGACTACAGAGAGAAATCACAAAGGATTAATCATTAAACAACCAGTGCAGGATGTGGATTCTGCATGACACATGTCACGAGTCTGTGACAGGAAAGCGCACTACCTGTCTTTATGTTTGCCATTATTTTAGTTTATACTTTATATTTTGGTCCAAAATACATGACAACAATTGGATTTTTTCTTTGAGATTTTTAAAACAATTCTCACTTCAGTCACTCCAACCTTAAAAGAAAACATAACTTTTTACATTTCTTTTTAAACCATATTTGCTGAACCTGTCACTGTTCTCTGACAGCGACGCGTAGAACCCACAGTCTGTGAAAGAAGCGGGTTCTTGTGGTTCCTCCTGGTGCCTCTGCTGCAATTTGTGGCAATCAGTCCTTCATGAATGTGAATAAATCCATCTCTAACGCAGCCTGACTGACCATCATAATAGTTTTCCTCCTCAATACAAAGAATTTGACTGATCCATTTCAAGAGGAAGATGTAAGGACGTATGGTTGGCCAGGAAGTCTCCAACCAAAATCATTCATTGCTACGTCTACCGTTGCCTCACTTACACTTACTTGTCCCCTTGCAGGAGGGGCTTTGCATGCTGAGCTGAAGCACAGCAGAGAGCGAGGAGAGGGGACCATGAATTGTTTTCAATCAATGACGACCCATTGATAACTATGAGGTTGGCTAAATGTTTTATTTTTAATTTTTATTATTATTATTATTTTTGTTCAAAAGGTCTGCTGATCTTATGTTAGGTGGTTTTACTGAAATAGGTCCCTGTGGTAAAGGCTGAGATTTCTTAAAGAAACAACCAGAACTAATTGCATTGACCAGTTAAGCTTGCATATATACGGAGTTTGTTTTTTATGCTGATCTTTTTTAAAGTAACTCTACATAAACAATAAATTCCTGTCAGAAACAAGCGCATAAACCTCAAGATCGGACACTAGCTCTGGGCCCAGAACACTCCGGTCTGATAGGCAAAACCCCTCAGTTTACTATTTTTTAATAAATATGCAGTGACACTGCTTAGAAATTAGTACTAAAAAATGAAGAAGAGTTTCCTTTTTATCTCTCCTTCTCTCTGAAAGCCCTCGTAGCATTGTGAAGATGTAGTTTTCAGAAAATACAGACAAAGACAAAGGGCAGAGGAGCAAACATCTAAATAAAGGTCCGATAATGCCCTTTCTTGCTTGTTTTCTAAGCCACTCAACAGAGAAAAGAGGACAGGAGAAAGATGAGTACATAGCTGTGCTGCGGGGTGTTTCTCTGCCCTGGATATGTGCCGAAATTCCTCACTTTCTCAAGAAATAAACAGTCTACGTTGAACCGACAAAAATAGTTTCAAAAATATGAGGCCGAGCTGCCAGTCATGCAGAACTGAGCAGATGGGTGCCCTCATAGCACCTGCCAACGTCACCCTTCCCTCACTCCCTGAAGAGCCCCTTGCTTTGACAGGAAGTCGTTCTCTTTTGGCTCCAGATGGATCTCATTGCCAAGTGTCACCAGATGCCTGTAATCCATTTAGTCTATTTCCCTCTCTTCAAAAGCAGGGTTCATTGGCCTTCGGGAAAGAGACATTTATTGAGAAACCCTCAGTAAATCATCTGCGGTTTATGGAAATCGGGGAGGTGACCATGGCCTCGGTGTCAATTGCTGTTTTGAGCACAGCAGGAAGTGCTTTTGATGAATTCTGTCCTCCATCTGCTGCCTGAGCGTCAACGTGAGACACAGCAAAATTCAGAGGGGTCGCGTATGGCACAGCATCTTTACCCATAAGGTGTCTCGCCACAGTAGCATACAGCCTCACGCCTGCACAGGTGACGTCTCATTCAGCCGAGAAACAGTCCCATATGCCAAACGAGATTTCATCAATCATCATGCAAAACTGCCAGGTTTGCTCCTCTTTTAAATCGAGTAAAACGAGTATGCAATCACAGCCAGTTTGAAACTTTGTTAGGGAAAAGTTTGGAATGGTTTGAGTAATTTGGCACTTTATGAGCTTTTATCAGCCGGTCCCTCTCTACACAAATCTGTTCAGTAGAACAACGTTGGTAAAAGGAGTAACACTTTTTATTAAAATTCAGCCCAGACCTTAAATACATACCTTAAATACTGACACTTTGACACACAAGGAAAAGAAGGCCTTTTTTTTCTTTAGACACTGTATCTGACATGTTATAAAAATATACTGTAGTATTTCACATTTTTTCTTCTTCTTTTTTTTTTTTTTTTTTTACAAATGGAAGGCAATTTAAATCACAATACTCATAAATATTCATACAGCTATTTCATTTTTGAAAGATCTTGCTTTCTTTTAATTTATTTTACATAAAAAAGTTGTGTTTTCATATAAAACACTGGCTTGAACATAAAAATTGTCTCCATTTTGGAGTTTCTTATTCCAAATCCCATCCCAAAAAAAGTAATACACGGTCTGCAATACAAAAAAAAAAAGACTTTTACAAAAGTGTTGGTCTGACGTAGACACACTTCCATGGCTGGAGTAACATGGCCACAGTATTCCGAAGCTACAAACAACAAGGCGTCTTAGCAGCCCAGTGGGAAATCTTGGCACTGACACTTGCATCACTCAAACAGTGTTTGGTCTCACTATATTACCGAAGAGTAATTATGGACTATTTCCATTACAACGTGGTCGTATTGCAACGTTGTGCATCTAATACTGTTCTCAGCGATGGGAAGACATAAGTGACACAAGTCTTGTCAGTAGAAAAGGAGGAATACTGTACAGCTGGTTGAGGTGTTGCTGGATGCAGGTAGTATCGGCATCTACTCCGTAGTATCTGAAGCCCCACAGAAGATACCACCAGGGGGCAGTCTACAACAAGGCAGGTGAAGCAACACTGAAGCGCTGACTTTGTCGCATCCAAGAGCCATGAACAGTCGAGGAGAGGAACAGAGAAGTTGAAGGATAACGTACAAAAACTGGATTATTCATAGACCTTGCTGTAAATTTGAGATCCACCCGCTGTACTCAGCGGTTCCTGAGTAGCAGCTGGTGTTGCGCTGTCATCCAACATTGCAGAGGAAAACAAAAACACACAGTTGTATGCAAAGTTGTAGCACATAACACAGGACTGACAGCACACAGCGTTCAGGATGGAGATGTTCTTCCTCTCAGTAGTATGACGTTATTACTTCAGTCGCTGCCACTGAATCACGTTATTGCAATTAAGCTCTAATGAATGTTCCTTAACCATGTGCAATCATTGCTTCGGCTCACCGTGAACAGAGATAACTTGGCACCCTGTATTGCAGCGATACTTTATGTTGCTGTCATTGTGTTTTGCTGTTCCAGGACGTAGGACGCCCATGTTTTCTCTGCACGGGAGCAGATATGAAACGAGCTAAGTCCAATCCGGGGTCGATCTAATTTCCAGAAAAGCTCATTAGGACTCAGTGATTTGCCAAAGCAGATTCCCTACGACAGGATGGGAAGGAAGACAACGAAGGTCACATGTAAACGGCAAACTCTGGACTTTACAGGTGGCGTTGGTGTGATGCTTCAAGATAGAGAGTGATAGCCCAGACAAAACAACTTGTCAGCTGCAACATCAACTTTTCATGTTTTTACACATGTTCTCCAGCTAGCAGGATTTTTTTTTTTAAAAAGGCACAGCGGTGCTTGAATATCAGAGAGAGAGAGATTGCAGAAGCTCCTCATCCAAACTGCCGTATATACATACTCATACAACATGTCACTATGTGTGGGGTTAAATCCATACGGAGGGCTTGCCCTCCACTGATTTGCTGCTGCTGCTGTTGCTGCTGCTGCATCCTCCACTGCTGCCCCCTTTCCCATGCTTGACTCTATGCTTGCGCTCTTTCTGAGGCTGGGAGTGTGGCGGCGGTTGGGCCTGGATAATGTTACTCTGGGGCTTGTCGTCCTGGTTGTCTCCGAGCTGCTCCTCGGCCCGGTGCTGCTGACTGTAGGCCTGGATCGCCGCCTCCAGCTGCTCGTGAGCTTGCTGGATCATGTCTTTGTTGAGCGCGACGCGGGACTCTCCCCCAGTGGGGAAATTGTCCTCATTGCTACCAAACTGCTGCTGCTCCTCTTGGGCGATATTCGCCCGGTTCTGCTTGCATGCCATCTTAGCGTTGCTGAGGTCCGTGTAGGGCATCTGTTCTGGTTTCACAACAATGTTGTACCCGGGTGGAGCTGACGGGGTGTTCCAGGAGAAGGGGTAGCCCACATAATCTGCAGGGCCATCTCCCCCCACCCCTCCCTCAGAACCTACCTCAGGCCCCGGAACCCCACCCGTGCCCTCCACCCCCCCATTGTTGCTCAACAAGCCCAACTGATATTCGTCCTCTTGAGGTGGGCAACGCCGACGGCGAAGGATGTCGCAGATGGTGCCAATACCCAAATGGAGCATCTCCCACACATTAAGAGTGAGGCAAAGGACAGTTACACCATACATGATGCGCAGGAAGATGGTTTTCTCTGTCGGCCGGGACACGAAGCAGTCGACGCTGTGGGGACACGGATTCCCTGAGCACACGTACACGGGTGTCACACGGAAACCGTACAGCAAATACTGTCCTGTGAGGAAGCCCGCCTCCAGCACCGTCCGACTCACCAGCTGCAGGACATAGACCCGCATCAGCCCCTCATCTCGGATACGCTTGCGGCCGTCATGCCGAACTTTGGGTCTGGGTGCGGGCTGCAGTGGATCTCTGGGCCGTTTCGGCGGCTCCATCTCCGGTACCTCGTAGATCATGGGGTCGTCTTCCTGGTCGTCCTCGCCCTCCTCGATTCCTCTGTGTTGTCGAGCTCCGAAGCACATTTTCCTGGGTTTCCTGTGCGTGTAACCTCCTCCTCCCGTTCTGACCGGAGCAGTCTCACCTCCCCCTTTTGCTTCGTCTAACCGTGCGATCTTGTTGACGGCATAGCCCATGTACATGAGGGAAGGCATCGCCACCAGGATGATTTGGAAAACCCAGAAACGAACGTGAGACAGAGGGGCGAAGGCATCGTAGCAGACATTCTCGCAGCCCGGCTGGCCCGAGTTGCAGACAAATTTGCTCTGTTCGTCGTAGTAGATGGACTCCCCCCCAACGGCAGTGAGGACGATGCGGAAGACGATGAGCACGGTGAGCCACAGCTTCCCCACGAAGGTGGAGTGGTTGTGGATCTCCTCCAGCAGCCGCGTGAGGAAGCTCCAGCTCATGGTGTCGCTGGACAGTGGGGCAGACAGTGTCCCTCTCTCACCTGCTCACAGACTCTGCAGAAAGTAAAGAAAGAGGAAAGTGGACAGGAAGAAAGACAAAAAGGGAATATGGGGTTAAAATAGCTAAAACATTTCGGCATTCAGAAAGATCTGTTCAACTGTTTTAGTAAAATTTGACTCCCAGTGGGAACAGCGGGAGTCCTGCAAACTGAGACTGAAGATGTGAAAGTTAAGTAAAATTAATGTTATTCTCTGAGCTCAGGCAATCAATGCATCCGTAATTTGCTACACACACACACACTGAAATCAGCTCAGAGCCACGGAGAAGTTGCTTTTTACAGAATTAGAAGACCAAACAGGCAGGAAAGAGGATATCCGTATTAAAAAATACCATCAAGCAGCACTGAGAAGGAAGTGAAATAATCCAAATAGGGAATTTACTATCATCAAATACACACACGACACACAACAGCCTATCTCTTTCAGAAGAAATAAATCCTCTTAGTGAGCCTTCGTGTGTGTGAGGTGCAGTTTTCAGGATTGTGTTCATTTCACTGGTTTGTGCTGGTTGGGAGGTAAATGACACCCCCGTCTACTGTGTTTATGTGCCATTCTGGAGGAGGGAGACATGTGGCCTATGTAGGTTAGGTCTGGGCCTTGGGCGGTCCAACCACACCAGCAGAATCAGCAGGTGGCCGGGCGCAAAGCATTGAAGCGGGATTTCAGACGGCAGAGCCACATTAGCTCAGGCACTGGCGCTGAACCCGAACACTACTGTCCCTCAGGGCGGCTTTGGGGATGAATATGGCACCTCCACAGAACTTTCCGTCATATGAAGGCGGCATAACGCAAGGCTTATTGTCAGCTTGACTGAGAGGAAAATCCATCCATGAATACTAGCTTAGGTTAGAGCTTAAAGGCCTTCCGGGGACAATATCCGAACCAAGCAGGCTGAACGCTAGGAGCCCAGTGGCGTCAATTCAGTGGAAGCTAAGGTATGGCAAGGTTACGAGTCACAGAACTGAACTAGAGTATCAATCAACACATCCAGCAAATACTCATCACAGAAGTCTGCTATGTAGCTTATGTGTGGTCAAGAAAATTGGAACTTTTTCAAATGCAGTCTCGCTCACTGCAAAAACTCAAAAAAAAAGGAATATTTGTCTTATTTCTAGTTAAAATGTCTAATTTTTAGTCAAAAAATCTCATTACACTTAAAACAAGAGTCATCACCAGAAAAATAACTTGTTATTTTACCATGTTCACCTGTTTCAAGTAAATTTTCACTTGAAATAAGTAGAAAAATCTGCCAGTGGGACAAGATTTATCTTCTCATTACAAGCAAAAAAATCTTGTTCCACTGGCAGATTTTTCCACTTATTTTAAGTGAAAATCTACTTGAAACAGGTGAAAATTGTTGTTTTTGGGTCTTGTCTTAAATGTAATGAGATTTTTTTTAACTAAAAATTAGACATTTTAACTAGAAATAAGATAAATATTCTTGTTAAGATTTTCAGTTTTTGCAGTGTATAATAACTAGTGAAATCGATCATGTTGTTCTGATTTGCATTTGTAGTTATTCTACATGTATTAAGTAATAGAATAATCAATACAAATAGACACAGAGTAATTCCATAAATGTATTAAAAAACCAAACATTTACATTTTCCCTTGAAGCCATCGGTGGCGGCTGCCATACCTTGCCATACTGAATTGACGCCCCTGTAGGAGCCACAGGATGAGGTGAACTCTAGCTGAAGTGGACGAGCAGGAACTCCCAGCCCTCTGCTTTGTGTCTCCAGCAGGAGCCGAGAGGGTGGGAATGTTTTGAAGAGGGCCTGCGATAAAACATGTGCAGAGCATTGATCACTCTGACCATATAAGGACACCGCTGAGATACACAAAGTAGACGTGAGGAATCCTTGGTGAGCATACACACTCACGCGTGTGATTACACAACAGCCTTAACTGAGGGCTAACTGGCAATCAGAGTACGCATTTAGGGTGACTCTGACCCCGTCTGGGACGGCGATTTATGAGAAAGCAGCACGCGGCTGGAGCGAACAGCGAGGCCCCCGCAAACATGAGACACAGCACAGTCAAACTCTTGACTTTCCCACATTACATCACTCCATTTGTCCCTGACTTCATAGCTCTTTCTGTGCTGTGGAAATGTCTTTGATTTATTAATAACGAGATTAATTCACACAGAAAAGAGTGCTCACAAAGGTTAAACTGAGCAATCCCATTACTGTCTTCTATTTTTTCTTTATACTTGGATATTATACTGCAACTTTTGTCAGCACTGTAATTTTCATTTCAATTGGGCATAACTGCATGGGGGTAATTTATTCATCATTTCATGTTATTCAAGCAGTACTTATTTATTTATTTATTTTGTAATAGATTTCTTTGATGGCAGCATATCATTGGCCTGTGATGAAGTAATCTCTACACAGCTTCAACAGTCTGGCATTTACAAGCCATAAAGTATCTCCCACATCTCCTTTGGTGAGATGTTGATGGGTTCTTGGTAGTTTGAGCAGCAGGAACCGCCAGACTCCACCCTGACCAGGAGAGGAACGCCTTCCCTGCTCCACAGAGGCCTGGCTTTGAAGCACCTGCTATCTCAGCTACATATAGCTTGGCATTTTGTCTTCTCATTCAATCTATTTCTCCAGGACTATCTATGTCTGGGGCAGTTAGGGCTAAGAAGCTGAGTCTGTGCATTAAGCAGAGGTGTCAAAAGTATTCACATTCATTACTCAGGTAGAAGTATAGATCCTAGAGTTTAAAAATACTCCTGTAGAAGTTGAAGTATCAACTCAAGTTTTTTACTCAAGTAAAAGTATAAAGTACTGGTTTCAAAACTACTTAAAATATAAAAGTAAAAGTAATGTAAGGGGGAAAAAGCCAATAAGGACAAAAGCCATTGAAAATGAATGCAAATATATTAAAGAACCATATATGTGTACTATTGAGCATTAACATGTGTTTCAGAGAGCAGAAGATATGATGACTAGTTGCCTAAAAGTTTTGTAATGGTGCAAAAAGTCAAACTTCAGAGGCATGTTATCATTTATCCTAAACTTTATTGGAATGTACATCCAAGTTTAGTTGCAGGAATCTGAGGGAACGGATGTAAGAACAAAACTGGACAAGAACATCTGAAACAACCACAACCAAATTCACTCTATCCGGATGGAGCAATTTAACTGGATAGTTTTTTTTTAAAGGCCGAAATGAAATAGAGTAACGAGGCTGTTTTTAAAATGTAAGGAGTAAAAAGTACAGATAATTGCGTGAAAATGTTAGGAGTAAAAGTAAAAAGCAGTCTGAAAAATAATTACTCCAGTGAAGTATAGATAACCAAAATTTCTACTTAAGTAAGGTAACGAAGTATTTGTACTTCGTTACTTGACACCTCTGGCATTAAGTTACCAGGGTGAGTCACTCCTGAGTAGCAGAACGCAGACACAGTAGCCCGGCCTTCTGTCTGTTATTGTGATATAAATCTTGGCCAGCAAATTGCTGGAAATGATGCAACACAAATTAACAGAAAAAGGAACAGAAACACTAAAAGGTACATGAATTATTATTTGTTAGACAACAGCCTCCCTTTAGTGTAAACAGCTCAGAAGCCGTCAAGCCAAAAAGGTAATAATGTGGACATCAAACTCTGTTTGACTGAGTCAGTCCACTACGTGATACATCTGAGCCATTGTAGCACGCAGCCGTACGTAGAACTGTACAAGGTGAAAGGTCAACACAGCCTGGTCCTGAGGGATGAAATCTCCACATCAAGACTCCACGCACTGACTCAAAAAGACAATGCTCCAATTACAGTAAGCTTCGCTGCAGGAATCCCCTCCGTCGCTGGCTTTCGTCCCCGAGGACCCTCAGAGACTCTGCAGCAGATGTAGTAGACAGACAGACTCCTAGACGAGCCGGCACGTTTGCATAATCACATGTGCAGAAACCTTTAAAAAAAAAAAAGCATGAAAGAGTAAAGCCACAGTGTTACTGATTGCACTGGCCGCATGACTGCAAGAAGCACTGACTCGAGGTTAGTTGAGGTTCTCCTTATTCAGTGTAGTGATTCATCACGAGGACATGGGGCTCCAGCTGTGGAGCAATGAGCGCACGGTGGGACACGGTTAACATGAGCCCATCGGATCTGTGCAGGTACGTCAGGTTGGAACTGGATAACTGGGACGTGTGTTTGTGGTGTGTGCATCATCTACAGGATTTCCATGCTGCAGCGGATGAATGTGGCATGGTGGGACATCTCCAACTCAGGAGCACCGCCACTTTCCTTTCTGCAAGCTCACAACCCTTCGGTTGTTTCCTTAGCAATCTTGTGTTTTAATTATTTAGAAAAACAAATAACATATTGGCATGTATTTGGAAAATTAGAAGCAGTTCTTTAGACAGTTCTCCAGTTCCTCGAGGGTTGCTGGAGTCTGGACTGCATATTTTTTTGTTTCCCCGCTTCAACACACCTGATTCAAATGAGTTGATCTTTTACAGACTTGGATCTGACGAGTAGCTGATGGTGATTCATTTATTTGAATCAGGTGTGAACTATCTACAACATGCAGGGCAGACGGCCTTGGGGACCTGGAACAGGGAGCAGGGGCTTTAGTTTTGTATTTAAAAAGAGCAGTTGCCCTGTAGCAGGTCCAGGGAGAAATGTAAAACATTAATTCAGAAAAACAATCAAAACAATACAGCCTTTGGTTCTGAAGTGGTTTTAAGATGTCTTTCACAATGAATCTTAACACAAATTGTTTCATGGATATTAACGACAATATAGTATAAAGATAAAAGCTAAAGGCCTGACTATGGCGCAGTACCACTTCTGACCACATGGGGGCAAACAGATCTGCTGTGTTGACGAGAGAGCCGTTAACAATACTGGGGTAATGAGTGAGGTCCGAGCATAGACTGTGTATAACAACGGACGAAGCATTCGGTCACGTGACCCGTTGGTTTCTGAAGACCCGTTTTGAAGCCCTTTTTTCTTTGTACGGGGCACAGACATGTTTCTGAGCAAGACGACGGGAACACGCCCACTGCATGTCACATGTGGCCTCCCACATGTGGTCAGATGTGGCATTGCTACGGAAAGTGCCTTTAAAACTCTACCTCCAATACATGGATTTGCCCAACTAGGATATACAGGACTGTCTCAGAAAATTAGAATATTGTGATAAAGTTCTTGTTTTTGTAATGCAATTAAAAAAACAAAAATGTCATATATTCTGGATTCATTACAAATCAACTGAAATATTGCAAGCTTTTTATTATTTTAATATTGCTGATTATGGCTTACAGTTTAAGATTAAGATTTCCAGAATATTCGCATTTTTTCTTAAGCTGTAATCCATTATCAGCAATATTAAAATAATAAAAGGCTTGCAATATTTCAGTTGATTTGTAATGAATCCAGAATGTATGACATTTTTGTTTTTGTAATTGCATTACAGAAAATCACAATATTCTAATTTTCTGAGACAGTCCTGTAGATAGAATCATGAATGAGCACATATGAGCATCCATGAAGTTTCATTCATATCAGTAAGCCCAGGCTGAGGGCAGTTTGTATACTAAACGTGCTTTAAATAAGAAAAAACAGCTCTAATGAGTGTTAGTACATCTAATAGATTCATTAGCCTTTAGCTACGTTTAAAGCAAGTGAAGCATGCTAATGAGTATATTTATAGACTCATTACAAATATTTTACAGCCTCATAACGTTATTCTTGTTCACAAACTTGCTATTTTTGGTCATTGTATCTTGAGATTGAGAATATTATTGTTTTCTGAATCAATGTTTAAATAGTGATGTGTTTTTCTTCGCTCTCTTTCTCAGACACACCAGATGCACCAGTTCCCATCCGTCAGTCTGCAAATATAACGAATTCATCTCAGTCAGTGCTTGAATAAGTACTTCCGTACTCTGCTTTATCATCACACTAATTACCAATTGGATTTCTTATAATGTTTTTACACTGACTGAAAAGAGAGTAAAGGCGATCCACTAAAGGACACTGTCAGCACCTTCTTCTTCAGAGATTGATTGGCGTCCTGGTCCTGCCGATCTGATGTTGGACCGCTGCCTTTAAACCACTCCTCATTTAAACTTTGCACTTTTGTGTGATTGCCATTTTCCCCTGCAGCGTGCAGCTTTAAATCACTGTAAAGCAATGATTTTTTAACGGCTTTGCCTTCAGTATCTCACAAGAAACCCAAAAAAAAAAAAAAATCATACTGCCAATGCTTAATAAGTTTCTGTTGGATTTAAGTTAAAGTTTCTTTTTGTACTTTGTGTCGGTTCAGCAAACACACACACGCACACGCACAACTTTCACATGGAAATCATTTTGAGTTCAGTCATGAATAATGTCTGAACTGTTAAGTCTTTTCCACTTTTCCACTTATTAACTTGGGGCTCTGTGGATAAGAGACACTCAGGAAACCGAATTAATCGTTGAGTAAATAAAAGCCTCATAACAATGAGTCACAGATACTTAGGCTGGTGAAACTCTTCTAAAAATTATGAAGTACAGAGATTAAGGATGTCAAGTATTACATCCATTTTAGTTACATTAAACCAAAAGAAAGGCACCTTATATAATAAGCAATAAATGTGCTTTGCGTTTTTTAAATCAAACAAAGCCACTACAGGAGATTCAAAGGAAAAGAAGTTAATGACCGTATTTATAATATAACCACAGTAATAATCTGTAATTTTGACTAAAAAGGCCATTTAAAAACTGAGACATATCAAACTACATGTGCAATGATTATTATCTGAGTTGAATGAATATCAATCAAGGAAAAAGTGCGGATGAAATCCTGAACTTCCCAGCTGTGATGGTGGAACATTTCTGTTAATTGTTAAAACTACACATATCCAGCAGCTTTTGCAGCCAAAGCAGCAGAATTATGGGAGATGGCATAGAGGGACATCATAAGGGATTATGATAAAAAAAAAAAATGATAAAAATGGGTGTATCCGAAGAATTTATATCCAGTTTTTGCGAAATAGCTGCTATTTTTCTCTTCATGAAATGGTCAGTGTGAAGCACCAATGGGTGCTAATAGCTGATAAGCTTCTTTTCAGCTTCAAAAATATATATGTGTGAAAAAAATCTCTTTTGTGTGTGTGTGTGTGTGTGTGTGTGTGTGTGTGTGTGTGTGTGTGCGTGTGTGCGTGTGTGCGTGTGTGCGTGTGTGCGCGTGTGCGCGTGTGCGCGTGTGTGGCGTGTGTGCGTGTGTGTGTGTCCTCACTGCCTCAAACAAAGAAAGCTGCACAGTGAATTTTTGTGTCTGTGCCTCTAATAATCTTGCTAAAGTTAATTTCACAATTAATTTCACAGTTAGTGCTTTTTTTTCTTTTTTTTTCAGGAAAATAAACATCCCACTGAGCCCGTGTTTCTCCTCCTTTGGGCGTCGTTGCCACAGTGCTTTCTCCCCCAGTTCTCCCAGCGCCGTCCCTGGACCTCACTGGTGCTCCCACCTTGTCCTTGTGCAGACGGCACAAAGCAGACTAATCTGCTCACACGGTCGCTGGTCAAACATCTGTCCAGTATAAGCCCCGGGATGATCAAATGTGGGTTAAATCGAGATGCTAGGATACCCCACATTGGCATGGAAAGCACTGGGGGTTCCTTATACCGTTTCTCCTCCTCAGCTCTGAAGGCGCTGGATAAGCTCCTTTGCTGGGTGTGAGATATTCAAGTCATCAAAAAAAGTATATTTTAATATGCAAGTCTTTACCTTTTCTGGTTGTCTTTTTCTTTCTGAGCAGGATTTTAAAAAATGTATTTATTTTTTCAAATGAGTTCCTGAACCAATCAAAAAGACGCGTGCCAACAATGACTTTGCATTCCAGGGAAGGTCATCAGAGATGCTCACCATATTCTTTTCATAGACTAATCCCTATCAGACTGCATGTTGCATGTTTTCACACAAAAACATAGCGGTTAACCTTACTTGCAGAAGGATCAATCCCTGCAACCCTGAAAGATAAATAAATACTAAATTCCAAAGAGCTGAGTAGAAACAACCCCCCAGTTGGGGCCTCTGACGGACATGCTCAAAATACATGAAGAAATTCACATCAAAACAGCTCAGAAACGAAGAACAAAACTCAGGTTTAGCCTGGTGGTCAGACATAAACACCAGCCTGTGAGCTGGTCTCAAGATGAGGAGATTTTGGCTGATGCAGTGAGGCAGGTTTTTATAACACATGCCTCTCTCTGCGTGCATGGGAAAATAAAATTCCCTCATTAATGGTGTCCGAAGGGAAGAAACGCGAGTAAAAACCAGTTCCATATGTTCCAGGAAGAATCTCTGAGGCAGAAGCCGCGTCTGTGAGCACATCTGCACCTTTTATTCAGTTTCATGCAGGGAAAGAAAATACCTGAAAATTATCTCGTTAGCTATCGCACTGAAAGATATCCTGAAGATTGTGAACAAACTCGGGCAGTCCTGGCGCTACCGTTTCACTTCGGTAATTTCTTGACATTACTTTCAGCTAAACGAGAGGAAGATTTAATCACTTACTGACAATACAACAAGCGAAGTTCAGTGATGAAGCTGCATACTCACTCTACTCCTCTTCCAGGTGTCCTTTCTGTCTCAGCATGAGGGCCCCCATCTCTGTCTCTGCAGCTAACTACTCTTTACATACTCGTAACCTCAGCTGACATCAACAGCCGACCGAAAATCATCATCAGCATCCTGACCAAAGAAAAAATAACAAAAAAAAAAAAAACTCAAAACAAAAGACAAAGCTTGGTATCTGTTCCCTTTCGAAGAGACTCAATGTGTGTGCTCAGCCAAGTGTGAGCCTCTCCTGAAAGGGAGAGGAGGAGTAAAGGAGGCAGAGCATCTTGTCTCTCTCCCCGTGGTACTCACAATGGTCCTCACCCCTTCATCCCCTGCAAACTGGGTCATGGTTGGGGGTGGTGATGATGAAGAGTAGGTGGTGGGTTTTTAATACCCCCTCGGCGGGGTAAAGTGAGGGAGAGTCTAGGACTGACAGACAGCGATAGCACAGAAGTGGAAGGATCCAATGCTTTTGGAGATAAAAACTACTCAACTCGGTGAATTGTGAAAGCTCGGGCCACCTGAGGGGAGCCAAACGGGATTTTAGAAAAGGATAAGGAAGGTAATTAGACGCCTGGATTTTGAACCTTTAAAACACTACTAAAAAAGATTCTTAGATGGCCCTTGGGCAGCTTTTTGTGGCCAAACAGGATGTCCTGTTGAATGTGTACAACAACAGTCACTGAGAAAACTCTCAGCCTCCAAAATAAACCTCCTCAAAGTAGTAACCATTACCACGGCAACTACCACGGATCTAAAGCTCTTTACTCAGTTTGACAACAGCAACAACAACGACAAGGAATGGGGTTAATGGGAAATGAGCCAAGATGTACATTTCTCTTTAAAGCTCTCTTGTGACACATTTTGAGCGTACAGCGCTGTGAATGCCTTCCAGGAGACGCTCAGCACTAGAATTAGCATGTGAAAATACTTTTGCATTCTCCCTTTACAACCATGTTAAGATGGGATGCTGCACAAAATATAAATTGCATGATGTGCAAATCATTCATATCATAGATGACACAAAGACAGATTATTTTTCCTATCTTCTGTTGTAATTTCTGTTTGTAAATCTCTAAATGTTTCCAGAGGTGAAAGCTGTGGGTTTGCAGCTCAGCTCATTAACTACATGCTGTCATTTTGTTATGGAAAATGTGGTTTGGCATTGTGTTGCTGAAATAAGCAAGACTGTGGGATATATGTTACTCTTTGATGTGTATATGTTGTTTAGGGTTGATGAAGTCTTCAGAAAAGTGCAATTTATTAAACCCAGTGTCTGTCAAACCAACACAGATACTGGTTTTCAAACCTCTCTCCTCTTTAGATCAGAGCATCCGTGGTTTTTGGACCGATGCGCTTGATTCTTCAAAATCACAGGACAATATAGTCTAGACAGATTTCAGAAAAAAAGGCCTTTTATAAGAAGTAAGGAGCATTTATGGTTACAAGTCGGGAACCAGCCTACCTTACATATTTCAAGGGTGCTGAGTCCAAAAAAACTGGTACCCAAGTGAAATTTTGAGTTTTTTACCTTCTAATTTGCATATTAAAATGGTCGCGAAATTGCCCATCTTGCACAGTTATTGGACCATTTCCTCCTATTTTTTTTTGTAAGTAGGCAATCAAGATGAGGAAATTAAGTTTCTAGATCGATAGTCAAGGGTCAAACAAGGATTTAGTGGAGGCTCAGTACCTTTTTTATGTATATATATATATGCAAAATACCAACTTTTAAGGTGAAAGGTATAAAAAAAAGGTATAAAAGAAAGGTATAAAATCAATTTACCAAAACAAGTGACCTATGGAACTTACAGAAGAAGACAGATGAAAGCAAAGCAATTCAGCTAGAAACATGAAACAAAATATACAGAAACAAGATCTGATCTGTAGAACTGTTCAAGGGAAGTTTTATGTTTTTTTTTTCCTATTCACTTACATTTTTCGATGTTTGAATTAAGAGCATTATGCTTTGTTTGCATAAAAAAAATGAATTCTCAGACAACTTGCAATGGTGTTTTTCTTAATTATTATGTAATATGGAATACATCACATATCATATACACACTGGGAACATTTAAGAGTGATATTGACTGAATATTTAAATAAATAAAAATGACACAAATAATGCTTAATTTCACCTTAAAAGTTGGTATTTTGCATATATATATACATAAAAAGGCACTGAGCCTCCACTATATCCTTGCTCTGACCCTAGACTATAGATAGACACTTAATTCATCATCTTTGAATGCCTACTTACAAAAAAACAATGGTCCAATGACTGAGCTACACAGGCAGTTTGGCGGCCATTTTGATATGCAAATTAGAAGGTCAAAAACTCAAAATTTTGCTCGGGTACCGTTTTTTTGGGATTCAGCCCCCTTGAAATATGTAAAGTAGGCCGGTTCCCGACTTGTACCCATAAATGCTCCTTACATTCACTTTTTGGGTACATCCAGTCTAGTCTATTATACGTTATTTCATTTTGTTGACCACACACCCAGGAACCCCCCCCGATCATGTGTCAACTTTAGACCACTGTTCACAGTTGGCCAGCATGTTTTCTTATTAAATTATTGACCTATCTGCTTTTCTTTTAACCTGATATACCTGAGTACCTGTTGCTAAGTAACCTAATTAGTAGTAGAGGTTCCAACTATCTGATAACTATTCAGACATTGTTGAATACTGTTACGGTCATAAAATCCAAAATTAGACCACAAAGTCATGTGAAACATTTTTGCGTATCAGGAAAAAATAACAATCATTTTAAAATGAGGTAAATGCAGTTTCGCTTGCCCAAGGGCACTAAGCAAGTTACATTTCAAAGGTCTGACAAATTTATATGGGCTGCCTGTTCTTTTAAAATACCACTGGCAGTGCAGAAGAGGAAACCAGTGACCTCCCAACGATGTATAAATCTAAAACATGCCTCCTTATGCAGAACCTCAGAACAGATGCTGAGAACTCGGGAGCATAATTGCAACCACATCCAGCGCAGACCTTTCTGTAGAAATATAGACACTCAGTGATAATCCTCCATCACTCGCTCCTCTTTCCTCACTCACACCCCCTCAAGGAGTCATAATCATGCACCACTATGAACAATAAAAGATGTTCATTTGATATTGTCTAAATCCACTCACCAGTGGTGGTTGCTCAAATTAGAAGCGCACGCTATCACGCCCCGTTCTCTTATCTCTCTCCTCTGAGCAGACCAATCGCTATCAGAAGATTTCACACTAATGCACTGAGAAATAAGCCGAAAATTTCTCTTTAAATTCACATCATGTCACACAAAGTCCACGGCTAGTCTCAAGTATGTTCTCTTTAATACGCAGCCGTCAAACTTTCCGACATAAATGTGAAGCTGATTAGTCGGGAGATGCATTTTCTGGTTGCGTAATCGACGTTGGCTATACACATGAATCATTTGTCTCATCAACTTTGATTTATTTGATTGATTAAGTTTGTGCTATGAGACCTGATGTTGGTGTGACACTAATGATAATGCCAATCTGTCTGGCACCCACAAACATTGATTTCTATTTTTGGCTTTGACATATTAGAGCGTTCAGCAGAAGATGATTACTTGATACAATCAGATCAATCAGAGCTGTGATGTTTGGCAGGGGGTATAGCTCAGTGGTAGAGCATTTGACTGCAGATCAAAGGGTCCCCAGTTCAAATCTGGGTGCCCCCCTCAACCTTGAGGTTCAGGGAGTGTATTTCACCTTTTCAGTTGTCAGGTAAAGTGAAGCAATGCAAAGAAACATAGGAGTTAATATTGTTTTACCCATCTAAAATTGTGTACTCACTGGAACTATAGGCAACATTATCCCACAAAGAAGCCCCAAGGGAAGAAGGGGGTATAGCTCAGTGGTAGAGCATTTGACTGCAGATCAAAGGGTCCCCAGTTCAACTCTGGGTGCCCCCTTCAACCTTGAAGTTCAGGGAGTGCATCTCACCTTTTGTCAGGTAAAGTGAAGCAATGCAGAGAAACTGGAGAAACGTAGGACTTAATATTGTTTCACCCATCTAAAATTGTATTTACTCACTGGAACTATAGGGAACATTATCCCACGAAAAAGCCCCAAGGGAAGAAGGGGGTATAGCTCAGTGGTAGAGCATTTGACTGCAGATCAAAGGGTCCCCAGTTCAACTCTGGGTGCCCCCTGACTATGAGGGTTGCTTTTATTATGAAACTCTCAAATCACCAAGTATTTCATCCACTCAACAAGTCCAAGTCCTGGAATCACTGTTCATAACAAACACTTAATGGAATACTCAGACGAGCTGCTTTTCCAATTACCTTTTGCGCAAAACGAAATTGGATCTCTGAAAGTTTGGTAAAGGCAGCGCTATGGGGGTGTCGGTATTTCCCAGTTCATCCTGTTCAGGGTTTCATGAGGCCAGGTGTTTATCCCTACTTTCATCAGCCAAGAGATAGCGTACATCCTGAACATTGTGGCAGATTTGACCACAATCAATAATCAAATATTAAAAGGTTTCCAAGAGAGTGTGAATATTCAGGTTAAAATCCTTCAGTTAACGTTGGTTTTGCCATTTTGATCAGAGCCTTTTGTTTAACTAAGGTCCAGTCTTACAATCTGCATCGACCAAATTCAAGTAAAGAACATCAAGGGGGTATAGCTCAGTGGTAGAGCATTTGACTGCAGATCAAGAGGTCTGCAGTTCAACTCTGGGTGCTCCCTGCTTGTGTCGTGCGACTTAAAACTTTATTTCACAGTAAGTTTGAAGTTCAAGACTACTTCTAGCACTGCCATGTAAATGTTGTGTTCAAGGATGCAAGCAGTTTTCTAAGTATAAGCCTGACTAATTTCATCTATAGCAGCTGATAAAGCAATCCCCTGATCATTTTTGATATACATTCTCACTATAATGCTGGGCTTTGATTCAGGAGCTTCCCACATAAAAAACAGAATCTTTAAGTGGAAGTCCAATCAGAAGTGAAATATTTTTTGTTTCATTAGAGAAGCTAACAAATAACAGGTTGGGATTTGTAAAATGGAGTGGTCAACATTCCTCCTTTTCATGTTTGCAGGGGAAGATCCCTGCCTTCATTGGGAAAGAGGCAATGTATGTCCCAAAAATTTTGCCACTTTGATCAGAATAGTTAGTGCAACTGAGGTCCAGTCTTACAATCTGGCTCCACCAATTTCAGAACATGGCAGAACGGGGGTATAGCTCAGTGGTAGAGCATTTGACTGCAGATCAAGAGGTCCCCAGTTCAACTCTGGGTGCCCCCTCTAACTGTAGGTGTTGTCTTTGGAGTTCACGGACTGCGTCTAATTTTTTCAGTTCAGGTAATAATGAGACAATGCAGCTCAATCCAGCACCTGAGGACTGGCCTTGCATTGCTTTAGGCATTTCCCTACTTGTTTCAACCAAGAGGATCCCTGTTTTCCAACAAGTTTTGAGCAGAGAAACGTGCAAATCACTGGATACCGAATAACACTGACATTAACAATCACCGTGGCAACTATGATAACTGTCTAAATACTCTTCATACTTCCTTTATCATCACAAGGATGATTGTTTTTCTGTTGCTTAAACTTCGACTAAATTTAAACCCCAAGTCTTTCATTTAATATCTATGCTGTAACTTGTATAACCTCAATTTCCTTTTGTGATTAAAAGAATCTGCAGTTGAGCATTTGACCATGATAGAGAGCTCTCCAGCCCAGATGTTCAGCTCTTATCCTCACGGTAGCATCTGTATTTACACAAATAAGCACCAACAGATTATATCGCCATAAAGTGATGATTCCATCACTAATGATGGTTTACAGGCTGTATGATTTGTTGTAACATGGCTCATTGTCAGATTTGTATTGCTCAGAAAGGTTCCTGTTTGAGTGGAATGATCTTAACATATTAAATCTGTTATGATAACAACTAGGTCTGTTTCTATTAAAGTTAAGCAGGATCAACTTCCATCACAGTAAACTCTCCAGTACTAACAGTCACTCTAATCAACGACAGTTCTCAAAACGCGGAGGAAAGGAGCATCTGACTGCAGATCAAGAGGTCCACGTTTAAACCAGCAGTCCAGCAATTCTATTATTTTTGGCAGCAGCTCAAACCACTGACTATAAATCCATTTATTCACATATAAGGGCGACATCCACTCAAATCTACCCGATCCAAAAGGGATTGTATAGTAGAGGCTCACTTAAAGGGGAGATGCATCTATCTGTTACGCTCTTTTATCTATAGTCCATAGTTCAATAGTAGTTCTATGGTCCAAGAAACTGAAGAAACATACAGTATGAGCTGATATTGTTTTACCCATCTAATGCTTAATTCACTCACTGGAACTATATGTAACATTATCCCGTGAAGGACCAGCAACAGAGGGAGGGGGTATAGCTCAGTGGTAGAGCATTTGACTGCAGATCAAGAGGTCCCCAGTTCAACTCTGGGTGCCCCCTTAAAAGGCTTATCCTGGTGATGGACTCATTTGGTCAAGAATTAGCACATTTTACCATTTTTTCCTCCATTGGAAGTTACCATTGATGTGTTGTAATCAGAGATTTTATGCTTGCAAAGCTGCCATGTGAAATAAATAACTTGTTATTGTTCCAGTTTAAGATCTGAAGTAAAAGGTTGAAGGTACTTTCACCTCAAACTTCTGAACCATTATACATCTCTAGTTTTTTTTTATCAATTAAAACCTATTTCTTCTTTCAATTTATCATTTCAACCATTTTTTCAAGCTAAGATGAAAGAAGGCACCCATGTTGTTGGGGTTCATGTCTGCAACACCGCCAACACTGGATGGAGGTCCTCCCTTTCTGAGGTTTCCTCGTGTGAAATCATTCTTACAAGAACGGGCCACGCTGGTTCTGATGGATTATACTCAGGAACTCACAGCGGAGTTGACAGACATCTTTAATGTTACCCTTGCGGTAGTTGTTTGTTTTAAGATGTCCACTATTGTTCCGGTGCCCAAAAACATGTGTACTAGAGCTTGTGGTGTCTGAGAAGGCTGAAGGGCGCTGGCCCCGCCCTGCTGTCAGCCCTGAGTGAGTGCTGGAGCGTGTCCCGATGTTCTGCATCTCTTTTTGGTATTAGAGCTGTTCTCCCGCTGATGGGAAGGCTTTGCAGTAAATCGGTAAATCTGCATTAAAAAAAAACAACAGTCCTGCTTTGGGGGACATTTTTGTTAGCAGTATCACATATCATATAGAGAGCCTAACTTACTCTCTGAAGGTTGGAAGTAGGGCTGTTCGATTTTGCCCAAAAATAAAATCTCGATTTTTTTCTCTCAAAATCCGATTTTCGATTACGATTACGATTATTTTGTGAATTGACAAAAGGCAAAGAAATGATTTCAAATATGCTGTTTTTTTATTGAACATTTGCCCCATTGGGCTTTAAGTGCAAACTTTGCTCTTATTAAACCAAAAATGAATGAATAAAGTGCAAAACTGTGTAAAAAAAGTTTTAAAAAATATAATAAATTATAAAGTTTTATCTCTGAAAAAAGTAAGTTATATTTCCAATTAAATAAAACAAGACATTTTCTAATTAAACTAAACTGGGTCTTTGCATGCTAAATAATAATGCAACCCATGAAGGAGGTAGAGGTGTGTAATGTCAGTCATTACATTTGCTATTCACATTTGCAAGTTTTTTGCAAGGAACACGAGCCGGGATGCCCGGTGGCAAGTTACAACGCCCCCTCCTACACTAAAGAGCCTCTCCCATGGGGCACTTGTCGCAGGTATTGAGAGGTATTTCCATCAATCATTAATATGGTATCAATCATTAATATGTGTGCAGACAAGGTAAAAAAAAAAAAAAAAATTGGGAAAAATCGATTTTACGATTTTCACGTTTTAACATCGTTCTAATTACATAATCGCGATTACGATTTAAAATCGATTAATCGAACAGCCCTAGTTGGAAGGCTTGTTCTTTTTCCTTTACCTTATAAATACCTAGTGTATTTAGGTTGATTTATGTTTTACTTTTATTATTGGGTCTGTTTTGGGAGCTCCAAACTCAATACAATCTAGGCTGAGACCTGAGAAACAACTCTTGTTCTTTTTTTTTTAGCATTTTCAAACGACAATAAATAGACCTGAACTGAGTTAAATTGTCAAAGCCTTCGGTGCTCATGCTGCAGAGCGGGTGTAGCTCAGTGGTCGAGCACATGACTGCAGTTCAAATCTGGGTACCCTCTGTAAAGCCCCAAGTTCCTTTACCTGGTACTCAAGCACTTCATGAACAATGGGAGAAGCTTAAACTCTACCTTATGGAGTTCTTAGCTATACGAAATAGGGAATCATGCTTTTCAGTAGTTGTTCTTTAGCTACATTGTCCATTTCCATATAGTCATACTGATCTGACAGTTCACACTAATAACTAGAAGTGACTTGCATCAGACTTTTCATGTGAATATAACACACGTGCAAACAGAATACTCAGCATGTGTCTCTTGTAGCTACAAGAACAGAAAATGTCATATGTGCATGACAGCTTTGACTATGCAAGGACACAACATGTTAAAATCATGTTACTGGTGACATCTCAGCACCGACTATTGCATCGCCGATGTTCTGCATGTATGATGTTGCACAAAGCCCAGTGCTTGCATAGAAGTTAAGAGCCACACGTCACGTGGCTATGTATCAGGTCCAGGGCCACATACTGAAGTGACACAATTCAAATCTGAAAATGAAATGACAGGTGAATTTCTGTGTCCTGAAAAAAACAGATATAAGTCACATAAGCAGAAAAATAAATCAGACATATGTCATGTTAGTCATGTGATTTAGGCTAAGTGAGTCTTTGGCTGTCTTGGATGTGGTCTGTTCACATTGGCAAGCTGATACATTTAATTAAAGTTGAAACAGTGGAGTGTGCTGTTGCTAGGCAGTTAAAGATGTTGATTTAGTTGTGCATGTTAAAAAGGGTGCTTTGTGTAATTGGACAGCGAATGAGACTCTACATTCAACTTGTATTAGGCAATATTAATACACTTTCAACCACGTGGTGAAACTAAAATCCAAAGTTTCCTCTGACAACTTTATCAAGCATTATTGCATAAATCTGAGCCATTCTTCCTGCAGACGTACAACAACCACAACAAAAGCAGGATGATGCACATGTATGCCACCCACACAAATATTTACATCTGCAGCAAATTTGGAGCCCGAGAGATAAGCGTCTCATTTTTCATCCTACACCACAACAAAGAAACAAAAGTTGCAACGCTCGGAGTGAGAAGCCACTTATCAACACTGGGATGTTGTAAATATCCATGCTGCTTTTTAAATTCGGAGTCTTCGCAGTACATGCAAGCCTGGAGAAAGTATGTGTGTGTGTGTGTGTGTGTGAATGTCATGACACCGTTCACTCACGGATGGATGGACTGCTAACCCTCACAGCTCGCCTGCATAAACCACACTAATTTGTTAATTTTACACTATCGTTCATCTGAACTTCAAAACGCGTAAGAAGAGGCCGGAGTGACACATTTGTCAGTTGGCTTCTTTGAAATACGTCTGCAACATGTATTCAGTCAGGCTATTAAAGACATTTCCATATTTCAGAGTCGCAGGCTGACAAGTGGATATCAACGTGCATTAAGCCCGAGACAGCCATGTCATTAATTAAATGGGACTTCATGGGAAAGTTGAGCTTCATGTGGAAAAGGGCATCATTGAGTTGACAGTTTTATGATTTGGACTCATCCTTGTGAAGGCTGCGAGTCTGCACGAATTCAAATGATAATTTCCTGATAGGGACCTCTCCAGAAACTGTGGAATCCAGACAATAAAAATGAAAATACAGCAGTTTGTCATGCACTACATCTCTGCCATCAAGTGCTTTAACTCAAAATACATCACAACACCATTTGCTAAAATCTTCACTAACTATTTCATCTCCTGACAGTTTTGACTGAATATGTTTTTTTGCTGAAGCACTCTCCTTTTGTCAGATCTGTATAAATGGCTTTTGCTCTTGATTCTTTTGCCTTACCCTCTAGATCCACTTTACTTCTTATTGAAATGTATGTAACTCTATTATGTCTCTTCAGCTCTTTTTTTTATAATAATGAACCTCTTAAGTTCAGCAGCTATTTGAGATCTTTATCCATGTTATTGGCCAATCATAATTCAAAGATCAATGTGTATTACAGTGATTAAAAAAATAATGTGGGTTTTTGTAACCAGACAGAGATGAACAAAGAAAAAACAACTTTGGCTTTTCTGCACAGGTTCCAGGTCTGGACTGACTGTTTGCATTTTACTCACTGCAGGTTCGAGTTCTTCTGTTTAACTTTGGCTACGGCTGCTGCCTCTCTTGTTTACACAGGCCAGCATAGACATTCGGTTTCCTTGCAAGTGGACAAAACTGACTCATGGAACCATCACAAGTCACTGGCTTCACTCATTGACATATAGAAATCCATATTTGTTCAGCTACAGCAGTTAATGTTATCAGAGATGGGTCAGATCACTGCTCAATCGGTTATCTTAAATTATTCTTAAATTGCCTTCGTAGGCAGATTATTTTCAAGCTTTAATAAAAAAGTAATTGCTGTAAAATGCAGATCAAGAGGTCCCTCGTTACATCTGGGTGCTCATGTTTTTTCTTAACTACATAAACTCCACGAATTCTTTAAAGTGTAACATGAAAAAAGATTAAGGAGACAATTTGGAAAAAAGTAAGCTGGAAGTCCGTCCATCCTCCATCTGCCAGGCCACTTCTCAGCCCATAAATATGTGTAAACTATGATTCAAACATTCAAATGTACAATTAAAGCTCAGTAAACATTTCCACTGGCAAAACTGGGGTAAAAACTCAGTGATCAGACAAAACATAGCTTTTAAAATGAACTGAATAACAATAACTTTAGGAGACTAAAAAGATTTTGCTGGAAAATCTGTATTTCCCTTTATAGTCACAAATTGTTTCATGGTTTTCTGAGGAAAAGCATTTAATTATACATCCTTTTGAGACATGCGAGGCTTGAAGTAGGAGGCCTTCACTTTATATATCAGCTTGTGTATTAGTCATGGATCGCACGTCTATATAGGACAAAAATTTAGTCTAACAATGGGAGGAAGAACAAAAGTTTATAGCTCCAGGGTTAAACATTTGGTTAGAGATTATAATATTACTTAACGCCATGGTAATATCACATTAGCAGGGTTGAAAATGGAGCCAGAGAGTGAACACGATTTTCCTCATTAGTCATCAACGGTACTTTATTTTGTTTCACTGGGTTTCTGTCGTAGAACTGCTACACAAATTCAACACTACACCAACGCTAAGTGCTGAGGAAAGGTCCACCTATATGTTCCCAATCAGTTTATGTTAAGTGTTAGGTATTTTTAATTCAAACATTTCAGTGTCAGGAGAAAAAAAATGGCGTGCTTCAGCAGGACAGAGACAATTTATTCATATTTTGTTTGTACCGTTACCTGCAGCATGGTACTCGGCATCCGCCGGCAGCGGAAACCTGCAGACTCTCAGAACTCGCCTGTACACAGTTTGACACCTGTGGTCGAGTTGTTACACACATTTCCTGTGTTGTATGCCAGTGGTTTTCAATCTCAGTGACAGAGATAATTTGTCTTCGGGGCATTCCGGTCGCTCTAAAAAGAGATTATTTAAATATTTAAAACACACACACACACACACACACACACACACAGACCAGACTGCATTAAAAGCTTTCCTGCATGGTGATATAAGCTGAATACACCCAGAACAAAACAGACCTACTGATCAAAATCAAATGCTTTTTTTTTCCATCTTATATTATTTTCTGTAAGAAAAAGAAATACAGTGACGATGCAATAAAGGCAAAGAAAATAGACTGAGGCTGACAATCTCAAATATTCATTTAAATGAAACCTTTTCTAGATATATTCATACTTGGATCTTTTTAACTTTCAGGGTCCACTTAGACTTATTCCTGATTTGGAGAGTAACAGAAAGCAGGTCCTAACATCAGTTCTTCTTTCTGTAACACTTTGGTTTGAATTATTTTACTTCAATTAAAATTATGTATTTACCCAGTATTTACCCATGTATTTACCCAGTTTTTCCCCTATTGGCTTTGTCCTATTAGACACAATATGGTCAGATTTTAACTTTATCTTAAGAAGTTTAAAAACCAATTACAGAACTGTAAGAGGACAAAAGTACAGCTGTGCATATAGTGCACCCTCATCCTTGAAGACAACATGAGATACTGCATGATTTTTTGAATGCAATATATAAAGAGAATCTTTATTCCCACCTATTGTTCTTCTTTTTCTTCTTTTAGGCACACAGTATTGTATGAGACAATAAAAACACTTCACCCGTTTGTAGGGGCACATCTTACTGTGCTGATATCATTTGTGAATTAATGTTGCATTCAAGTATTTTGGTTTTTGAAAGTTTCAGTCAGTGAACAAATGGGACAAAAATTCGGAATATATTATAAACTGTGATTCAGAATTAATGAAAGGAGCCTTAAGGTGATTTTCCATTAGCGGGGGTTTCCTGATAAATCCTCCAGACGGGAGACACGGAGAGAGAACGAGAAGAAAAAGCACCAGCACCTCGATTTCCCGTTTTTTTATGTAATGTTCAAAATGTTTTCTGGTGCAAATCAGTTGTATTAAGTGAGACGGCTGATACCGGATCAGCAGAGAGCCCTCGCCAGGTGGCTCCTCTATGCCGAGCTGGATACCTCTCGTATTATAGGAACGTCTTTTTGTTCAGCAAAGGTTCCTGACGGCCACTTTTGCAAGGAGGTTCCTGGTAATGGAGACGCATCAACAACCCGGTCCCTGACAAGCTCCCCGAACCCCCACCAGTGGAAACACAACTCTTATTTTTGAAATTTTCTGTTGTATTGGCAGAGGTGTCAAGTAACAAAGTACAAATACTTTGTTAACTTACTTAAGCAAATACTTCGTTACCTTACTTAAGTAGAAATTTTGGTTATCTATACTTCACTGGAGTAATTATTTTTCAGACGACTTTTTACTTTTACTCCTTACATTTTCACGCAATTATCTGTACTTTTTACTCCTTACATTTTAAAAACAGCCTCGTAACTCTATTTCATGTTGGCCTTTAAAAAAAAACTATCCAGTTAAATTGCGCCATCCGGATAGAGGGTAATTTGGTTGTGGTTGTTTCAGATGTTCTTGTCCAGTTTTGTTCTTACATCCGTTCCCTCAGATTCCTGCAACTAAACTTGGATGTACATTCCAATAAAGGTTAGGATAAATGATAACATGCCTCTGAAGTTTGACTTTTTGCACCATTACAATACTTATAGGAAACTAGTCATCATATCTTCTGCTCTCTGAAACACATGTTAATGCTCAATAGTACACATATATGGTTCTTTAATATATTTGCATTATACTAAGATGCATTCATTTTCAATGGCTCTTGTCCTTAATGGCTTTTTTCCCCCTTACATTACTTTTACTTTTATACTTTAAGTAGTTTTGAAACCAGTACTTTTATACTTTTACTTGAGTAAAAAACTTGAGTTGATTCTTCAACTTCTACAGGAGTATTTTTAAATTCTAGTATCTATACTTCCACCTGAGTAATGAATGTGAATACTTTTGACACCTCTGTGTATTGTGCATGATAACTTGATGAATATATGAAGATTTATGATTGTTGCTGCCATTGCAGTTGCCACCCCCTCTTCTCTTTCCCTCTCTATTAAAATTACTAGCATTATTATTATTAAATTATGTTTGGTTGCACACCACTGAAGCACCCACGCTGCCTCCATTGCTACTTAGTCCCGGTTAACAGCGAAGATAAACGGGGGAGGCTGTGTCAAAAAGGGCATCTGATGCACAAATCAGTATGCAGAACATCATGATGTGTTGTGTTCCTAGACTGTTTTATAATAGTCAGTTTAGTGTCTGTTGTTTGTTTTTCCAACCAGTAAATAGATTTATTTTTCTAAAACTGCTTATTTTGCATGTGAGCTCGTTGGGAGGTTCATGTCTCTCATGAGCGTGAGCTGCAGTGTTTAAATCCTTTGTGCCTAACTGAACAGTAATGAAGTTCTTGGAAACAGTGAACCTTTGTCGATGTTTATCTGCTGCATGGAGCGAATGAATTAACAGAGTGTGCACGGAGGCTACATGCACATGTTCATTATCATACGCAAATATGCAGCTTAGACATTCAGAGGCTCATGAGTGAACAAACATTTGGTCGTTAAATATCTGCAGTCCAGGGATAAATTGCTTTCTTGACTCAGGCTGTGTGTTTGGCTGTGTGAGTCAAACTCATCATCAAACACGACTAAAATGGCACATTAAGTTCACATCACACATTAAAGGGGCAGAGATGGTTTGAATTTTAGAAAACTTCCTGTTTTCTAAAGTCTTACTCAGAAGAAACAACGACTGTACAGTGTGTACAGCCTTGAGTTGGGAAAGTATGAAAAGGGAATATAAAACTGATGCCAGGTTGTCTTGGATTTTGGCCGACTGGTTTTTGTCTGGGTGCCGTTGTGTAAAGATCCCACCGGTAACGAGTTTGTTTTGTACTCAGGGGCCCTGCATCATCAGTCAGGATCATATTTGCTTGTTGACAAGCCTCCAAAAAAGTCCTTTTTGTTCAACACAAGAAAAGAATGAACATTTACATGTCATAAATGTGTATTTGAAACAACTACAAATGGTTTTATTTTAAATTAGGGCAAAAAAGGGACAGTGAGTATGGGATGTTGGTATAACATGGCCTCACTGATTATTGCACAGAATCGGAGCAGACCTAGGGTAGATAGAGCATTTTCATGTATTTTTTGTATATTGTTTTCTTGGTCTTTGGTAAGATGTTTTTTTTGTTGTTGTTTTAAGTAAGGTGCCTTTTCCGTGTTATTTCTGACCTCCGCATCGCTCCTCCACCAAATCTGAAAACCTTTTAGCCAAACTAAACCAAAAGTAATCACGCAGGTGAAGAAGAGGGCACCGGTCCTCCCAGCATGTATCCTGGCCTGATGTACCTTCACAATCTCTAAAGGTTTGTTCATTTCAGATATATATCAGACGTATGAGGCACACAAATCCCTATTTAAGTCATCAGCTTTAGATTACATTTCCATTTGTAATCAGTGTGGAGCTTGTATGTGATAACGTATGTAATTATGAATGCCAACACACACTCACACACGCACACACTCACCTGCAGACAGACTCATCACAGAAGGAAGGAAACAGAGTGAGAGGGTTAAATAAGCTAATGAAGGTCTAAAAGCATGACCCATGTGTTTAATGTATCGACTTAACATTAACACGTAAGAAAATAAAATGTGATGAATTAGATATAAAATACGCCTCAGCAACTAATGGACTCGGGTAAAACTAACGAGATAAACAAAAGACTTTGACAGTGCTTGTGTAAATATGTGGGTATTTGCATGTGCGTGCCTGTTTTTGAGTCTGGATGTGACTCAGAACTAGATATTTCTTGTTGCATCCTCCGGCATAGATGGAATGAATAAAACGCGTGTGTGTTTGTGGATGTGAAAAATGTGAGTGCGCTCTCACAGAATACTGTACGAGTGTTGTTCTTATTCATATTATTCTCATCCTGCAGGGGAGGTGGCCGGCTCGTTCACCTGTCTGACGGATCAGCTCCTGAGGGCGACCCCGGCTGCTAAATGTCTCCCACCTGGATGATGAGCAGCTCCCGCCACTCCCCTCTCATCCTTCTAAGACGCGGCTACCGCGCTGACGCTTTCACCTTGATGAGCGTTAGTCAGAGGAGCCGTACGGCGCCGGCACGTGCAGTTAGGGATGACTTCATCTACTGCAGTGTAGTTAGAATGTTACAGGAGCAGGAAAAGACCGGCAGATAAAAAGGTGCTTTGTTTATTTGTCTAAGCGTTTTTGACTATATCTTTTATCATTTTAAAACAAACAAAACATGATCATTTCATTTTTTTTTTTTTTTTTTAAAAGATGAAGATATTACTGCACATTTACTGTATTCATTAATTTTCAATCGTTTTCTATACGCACTTAATTCTGTTAAGGGACACGAGGATGGTAGGATGGGAGGGGGTTGGATCTCATCACACATTTAAATCACATTTATTACGTGAAAAGATTCCTCGGGGGGGAAATAATGAGATTTTACTATTCTGATATTGTACGCACCTATAGGTGCAGAATTACCATGACATAAAAATATACATCTCCACATACAGTAAATGTTCTGCAGAATGAGCATAGATGTCAAAGATGCCAATACACATCTCACAAAACTCACAATAAAATGTTGTTTTTCTTTCAATAATAAAACCTTTGCGTTTTGCCATCTTGACTCCTAATAAAATCAGAATATGTGGCAACACCAAGGCTGATGAACATAACTTAATCTGTTCACTGCTGGAACCTGCAGGTGTGAGCCGGGGAGGAAGCGGGATTTTGAGAGACGAGTGCATCTTGCTCCTTAAATAAGCCTACTATAATAAACCATGCAGAGGTGCAAAAGCCAGCGTAAAACAGATTGCCTGCTTGAACTAGCTCCCAAAGGGAGTCGCTTTTGTGTAAAAACAATCAAAATGGGAAATGAAAAGACTGAAAAGAAGGATGCATTTTGTTTTTATTGATTTGGTTGATTTGTTGTTTTTTTCAGTCTGAATGTACAGCCCTCAGCAAGACAATGCGGCATCCTTGCAAACATCTGCGGCCAGCGGCCCCAAGCTGGAACACAAACATCCTACAATGTGTCATCCTAGCAACAAGTGGGGACCAAACTAACATCTGCTTATTTTGGTTTAGAGGTTCAGGTGGTCACTGATGTTTGTCATTTCTACCATGGCTCTCTTCTGAAATGATGATACTAAGGTTGAATTTATTCATCTGTGTGTGAAATATGAATCTGATAGTCTTCAAATAGCAATATTTTACGAAGATGTTTTGCATTTAGTTTATTTATCTGTTAAAAAAATCTGCTATCAGGATAAATAAGCTGCATGAGCTGAACTGTGTGGGTTTGCTGAATTCACCATTTTTCCTGTGTGACTTCTGCAGCTCACTTATGCAGCTGGATTTACACTGAGTGAATCGAAGCGGAAGATTTAAATGGCATCGGTCTTGCTATTAAAGCAAAGCAAAACATCAGACAAACAGGGAGGAGCAGCTTTCTCCCTCCATCTCTGTGTATTTATATGCATGTGTGTGTGTGTGTGTGTGTGTGTGTGTGTGTGTGTGTGTGTGTGTGTGTGTGTGTGTGTGTGTGTGTGTGTGTAGAGGAGCGGGGGGATTGCTGTCCCTCGCCGTTGCTCGGTGTGTGTAGCAGCTGCAGCATCCAGCCCGCGTCTACACTGTAGGGGCCATTCTGCTGTCTGAAAGGCTGATAGATACAAAGAGCAGAATGGTGATGAGAGATGGCTAAGAGGGTAATGCTGATGGGGATTTTTTTTAAACACATGTCAGTATTTATAAGACCGGAAGACAAAAGCAAAGCTTCTAGGTCAAGTATTTGAATGGGCTCTAAATTAAGGACCCTTGAGGAGCGGTTCTGGGCCGGGGATCACCAAGGTAATGGGGTCATGAAAGCATGTGTCGGTTTAACTCCTGACCAGAGGGCTGGAAAATCTTGACCGAATTTGGACAGAATAGAACCTCCCACCCTCCTGCCTTCCTTGGTTATTTGCCATCTAGAGTCCTTCACATGAAACAAAAGAAAACAGTTTTTATAGATGATGATCTACAAACGGTGCAACGATATGCCACAGAGGAAAATGCTGTGAGCAAAGCGATCATTCCTCATCCTCACACACAATAGAAACAAACAATTATGCATGTGCACAGCCCAACATGCATGGCACCAACAGTATAATGAGGCAAAATTAAGGAGTGCATGAATGAAGCTCCCTGTTTCAGCTCATGGCAGCGAACGCTGAGCAGCCACAAAGCGCTCATGCAACTTCCCATTCATAGCCCGGCACTGAGGGCAGAAACTGAGCATGCTCACAGTATTGTGTGTTATAATAACTGGAAGGAGACCCCAGTTCATCATCATCCCCTCCCTTCCAAGTCCTTACACAAGTCTCACCCTTTAACTAGCCTCTCTCTTCGTGCTGTCCACTGCTGCTCCACATCCCCATCCCTCTCACCAAAAGCTCCGCCTCCTCGTCCACCAAGGACCACGACGGCTGACTGTGGCTCTTTACACATGAAATAAACTGCAAACCACTGGATGTGCATAATTGTTCTTTTCAGGTCGAGTTGGAGGTCACATTAAAGCTTGCATCTTGCTTGTGAGTCAGCAACTACCTACACATGTGATGAGCAAATTACTTTTAGCCTAAATATGCAATTTTGTAATAATAATAAGTAATTAATGACTGAGTTCTAATCTCTCAAGGTGTTTTTTAAACAAATGGCCTTTAAAATTACAGATAGTAAAAAGTGGCTGACCTACTGTGTCTCTGAATAGACTGTCTCAGAAAATTAGAATATTGTGATAAAACTCTTTATTTTCTGTAATGCAATTAAAAAAAACAAAAATGTCATACATTCTGGATTCATTATAAATCAACTGAAATATTGCAAGCCTTTTATTATTTTAACATTGCTGATTATGGCTTACAGTTTAAGATTAATATAAATTCAAATTTTTTGAGATAGGATATTTGAGTTTTCTTAAGCTGTAAACTATAATCAGCAATATTAAAATAATAAAAGGCTTGCAATATTTCAGTTGATTTGTAATGAATCCAGAATGTATGAAATTTTTGTTTTTGTAATTGCATTACAGAAAATCACAATATTCTAATTTTCTGAGACAGTCCTGTATGTTTTCATACGGTAGGGATTATAACCTTTTGCAGTGCGATGCAACGTTATAGAAACAGAAATGTAATGATGCTGTCACTGATTCTGTATCTTGAAGAGTTGCTTCCGATCCAGGTTATAAATTTGATTTCTGTTTTATTTGAGAACATTTTTCTCAAAGATAAGAAAACCCAGGGAGAAGAAAGCGAAGATGACACACCAATATTTTGTCGGGCCACCTTTAGCTTTGATATCAGCACACATTTGTTTAGATGAGTGTATGCAGTATCAGTATATTTCAATCCGGTGTTAAAGATGGGATATAAGGAGAGAGTCGGTTGCAGGGTAGCACCAAGATTCATAGGCGCATCACTCTATCCACTGCTCTTCACAGCCTGGTGCGACCATCGCTCGTGAACAGGGTGAATCTGATTCACATTCCAGTCTCCTTAACAATTTGAAGCCTTATCTTTTTTTTATTCACCTCAGTGTATCTCAGGTGTTTGATGTTGTGAGATCAGAAACACCCAATAAACTCAAGCTAGCTCACTGATAATGCTTCCACAGGACGTACGTTTCAGCCGGGTTTTGCCAGTGCATTTGGGAATCGGTTTTCTCTTATAAAACAGCACTGAGTGGAATAACATCCCACAGAACATTAGAGAGTCCATTTCATACAATGTCTTCAAATATAATCTTAGGAATTGGTTGATCGATAATTAAAAATGTGAACATTGATGTGTATACTATCGATGTGGGGATGAACTGTGTATATTGTAAGGGTTGAATTATATATGTTATATGTTATTGCTGATGTGTTTGTACTTGTGTTTTAATCTTTTTTTTACTAGGTACTAGCCTATTATTTCTGGCAGGGGGACTGCCAATGTAAGCTAGCCTTTTGGTTACAATTGGGTACATTTACATTTTATTTTATAAAATGTTTCTTAATGTACGTTGTCCCTCTCTAACAAATAAAAATAAACTGAAACTGAAACTGAAACTGAAACTGAAACTGAAACTGAACTGAAACTGACTACCAGGAACAGTCTGGCTGACAACCAAGAACAGTTTTGTGACAACTGGAAAGAGAGACGACAGCTCGGTCACACAGAAACAGGGCCAGGGAGGGTCAGCAGCCCAAACTGTGTCTCTCGTGAGGAAGGGTGTATGATGTTGTGAAACCTGACAGAATGAACCAATGAACCCTGGAGACATCACTGATGATGCATCCCAGCGCATCCATGGATGTATCTTTCATATCTCGTCGGTTATAAGTGGTTTTCTTAATTCTACGCAGCTGTTTGCTCACAACAGCATAAGTTCTCTTGACATTGTTTGTGGAAACGCTCTTAACTTTCACTTTTAAACATTGCAGCTGGGGACTTTCTTTGATTAAATTTCTCCAAACTATGATCATGATTATTTAAGATTCTTTTTTTGATTACATTTCATCGTTAAAGATGACCCTTCCAGGATTTAATCATGCGTTGAGCATGTTTTAAGCACTCTTAAGTTATAAAAACAACAATGGCCCTCCCCTTCATTGATGCTGGCCTTTACGACACTTACGACACACTTATATGCACTTTACTGCATATAAAAGATACACAACATTCAGCCTCTGTGGCATTTACACACAGAAACTTTTCTTGGTCACCAAAATAACTTAAAACTGGCAAAAGTAATAAAAACAATTAAAGCTGCAAGTAGTGATGAACGGGCCCTCGCACTCATGGCCACCGAGACCTTTCTTTAAGTTGCGACATGATACAGGTGTGTACTGATTTTCGTGCTTGTACGTCAAACCGTATTGTGGGACTTGAGACACGAAGTTTTATCTGTATGGACCAATCAGATGGAGGGGGGGCGCGCTTTTTGCCATCTATCGTTGCCACGGTAACGCTTTTGACTGAGAAAAGGAATGCGCATCGTCACAGGATCTAGACGCACATTTTGATGTATAACACACCTGGGTGCACGTTTACAGTTCGGGCCGCATTAACGGCCGAAGAAATGGCATAAATTGCGCCAAAATAACACGATTAATTCAAAATGGCCGACTTCCTGTTCGGTTTCGGCCATGGCGCCAAGAGACCTTTCTTTAAGTTGTGACATGATACAGGTGTGTACCGATTTTCGTGCATGTAGGTAAAACTGTATTGTGGGGCTTGAGGCACAAAGTTTTCTAGGGGGCGCTGTTGAGCCATTAGGCCACGCCCATTAATGCAAACCATTAAATATCAAATTTTGCGCCAGGCTGGCTTGCGTGCAAAATTTGGAGACTTTTGGGGCACGTTTAGGGGGGCAAAAAGGCCCTCCTTTCGTCAGAAGAAAAACAACGAGAACGAGAACGTATCCTACAGATACAATAGGGCCTTCGCACTGTCAGTGCTCGGGCCCTAATAACTGATTACAAGTTCATTAATGAAAGATCAGGCATCGCTTTTGAAATGTCGCTCAACAGAAATGTGCCTAAACAAGACAACAACCAAAACATGACATGAGACAGGGAAGAGATAACAGTACAGATCCGCAGGGGGAAAGGGAAAGACAAGACATACACAGAGGGCTTGACGAGACACAGGCCAACACAGAGTTCAGGGGGCCGGCCGGCGAGACAGCTCCGGGAGCCGGCCTCGGGGCCGACGCCTCGGGGCCAATGCTTCGGCAGAGTCCTCGGCTGGGGCAAAGTCCCAGGCTGGGGCCGAGGCATGGCTGACGGCTCCAGTGCAGGCGGGGGAACGGACACGGGCCGGGGCAGGTCCGGGACATCCTCGGGGACAGGCAGTACTGGAGTTGAGGGGGGATGAGGGGGGGTGGCGTCCCCCCCTGAAATAAAAACGGTCCAAATCATCCCCCCTGTAAAACTGCCATCCCCCTTTCCATCCCTTATGTCATTTCATCAATGAATGTGGTTTTACTGCTATTTCAACATTTAGAGTCATCACCAGAAAAATAACACCAGAAAAATAACTTATTTTCACCTGTTTCAAGTAAACTTTCACTTGAAATAAGTAGGAAAATCTGCCAGTGGGACGAGATTTATCTTCTTATTACAAGCAAAAAAATCTTGTTCCACTGGCAGATTTTTCTACTTATTTCAAGTGAAAATCTACTTGAAACAGGTGAAAATTGTTGTTTTTCCAGTGATGAGTCTTGTTTTAAGTGTAATGAGATTTTTTTTACTAAAATGAGACATTTTAACTAGAAATCAGACAAATATTCTTGTTAAGATTTTGAGTTTTTGCAGTGATCCATTTCACCTATCCTGTGAAGGACAGAGTCATATTGATAAGTTCAGAAAACTGTTTTTTATTGTTGTGTTTTGATGTATTTGATGTAAGCCCAGTGGATATTTAAAGCTTACAGAATGCTGCATTTAACTGCTGCTATGTCAGTCCTGCAGTGTTTCTGCAGGTGTTTTGGTCAGTGCTATTATTTGTAATATATTATATTATTTGTAATCAGCACAAATTATCTGTCCCCATATGATAAAACTCGAGTACTGGGGACAGGGACGAGTCCGGGACCATCTCCGGAAGAGGGACAGGAGGTGGTTGTTTCCGCCTCCATTTTGGCATGGGAGTTTCAAAATAAATCAGGAACCTAAATACAAGAACTGTGACATAAACAGCGGTGGACAAAAGCCGGTACTCCAGGGCTAGTCTACTGCATGTTTTAGACGTTTCCCTGTCTTCAACACACCTAATTCTAATCACTGGTCGTCATCAACATGTCATCAAGGTTTGCACAACTCTGTTGGTGACACAGCCTTGTCTATCAGGGTTGTGTTGAGGCAGGGAAACATCTAAAACGTGCAGTACACTAGCCTTGGAGTCCCGGCTTGTGTGCACCCCTGGACATAAACCCAAAACCGCGACACGCTGCTGTTTCATGGTGTTCACCACAGTGAACACGGACCAGAGGGAGCAAAGCACTGAGTTGTCCGAGGAGATCAGCAGTACAATTATAGACGACCAAGGCTGGAAGACTCTCCAAGCAACTTGATACTGTTGTGACTACACTTGCTAATTTAATTCAGAAGTTTAGGGTCCACAGGACTGTAGCCAGTCTCCCTGGATGACACAAGTGAATGAAAAGTGATGACAACCTTAAGAACAGATCATATAAATGGAAAACAAAGAACCCAGAACAACTTCCAACGAGATTCAAGGTACATCAGTATCAGATTATACCGTTGGTAGGAGGAAGAGGACGAATCCGCTGTTAAGACTGGAATTTGTGTAAATGCATATGGACAAGCCAAGAAGCTTCTGGGAAAATGTCATTTGGCAGATGAAACACAACTGGAGCCTGTCATTTTTGTCCAGGTCACTTTCCTTGTTTGTCTTTTTTGTTTTGTTTTGTTTTTTAACCATAATGTTGAACCACAATTCAGAAGCAAAGTTTAATTCACTCAAGTTTTAGCAAATAAACATGATTACATTTGTCAGTTTTAAGATATTTCTGTGATCATTGTGGGTTTTCCTTTCTTTAACGGCAGGTACCAACAAATGTATCCATGTGTGCAGATGGAGCCAGAGCCTGAACATCGAACCCCACCAGAAACTGGCTTAAAATGTAATAACACTTTTAAATGAACACTCGGTCTGCAAAGGATTTCCAGTAATCATTGTAATGTCAGTCTCTGTAATCATGTGAAAAATAGTTAACAAGGCAATTAGTTCAAAATAAAAAGAATATAGAAGAAGCAGCGCGTGAGTGTGGCGTTAACAGTTTGGTTTCAGGTGTTTCCAGAACAAATCTGGCTTTTTCTAATGAGGCCCACATGATCCTGTAAACAGCCAGACAGCTCCAACTTTCAAACTTTCTCATTTTCGTGTCCATGGAGCTCTGTGGAGACAAACCATGTCATTCCTATGCACTCTGGGATTTCAGCGCTTTCAGGGAAGATGCAGCACCGATGTGAAACAAGCTACTAACAAGCAGGAGAAGGCAGGAATAAACCCCCACAGAGTTCAAAACATTGACTGACAAAGGCCAGTAAATGCACACAAGCGCACGGAGACATGGACGGATTGTTTGGCCTATTGACGAGTCTCTTTCTGCTTCTCTGCCAGCCGGTGTGTACAGGAGCTGATAAGAGAGACGTGATTTACGATCGAGCACAAGTGAATGACTCTCTGAGCTTAGCTGGATTGACCTTAAAGGAGAGACGCTGGGGATCCATGTTGAAAAGACAAACGATTTGAGTGAGCTAAAGTGGAAAAGAGGGAATGAGATGTAGGCGGATATAAGAGCATTAGGCTGCTCCTGCGCAGAGGCCCGGATTCACGGCGAAGCCCATTGTCTGGAGCCAGAACAGAGCGGAGACCTGCCAACTGTTCTCGGGCTCCCTCCTTTGTCAGGACTGGTTTTGTCAACACTCAAACTGATAGAAAACAGACCACACGTGGCATTAATAAAGCACAAATCACTAACAGTTCCCTGAGGATGTAACACAACTCAACAACAATAATGAGTTATTAATCAGCATCTGCTCTATTAGATACGCCCCTTAAACACCTGATGTCTCGCTATAAACTGTTGCTGGCATGAAATTGCCACTTGGTGTAACGATGCTTCACCGGTGACAATGAGACAATTAAGCGCATGTGACTTCCTGCAGAAATTAATTATCATCGCAAAATGAAATATAGCTTTTGCCCGGCGGCGTACTGGCGTTTTAAATCAGACATGCAGGGGGAACTTCTGGGTCTCGTCTGCGGCTCCTGTTGCAGCAGCTCCGCACACACACACACACACACACACACACACACACACACACACACACACACACACAAATGCTGCCACGAAGGAGAGCACGCAGAGGCCAAATGCCACTGCCAGCTGCAGTTGAGATTGTTTACTCCAGATAAGTGGAGACATCCTTGCCATCGCAGTGAATGAACGCTGGGAAGATCATTGTGGCTGAAGCTGAAGCTGTGTGGAGGAACGAGTTGGATGTCGGACGTTAGAATATGTGTACATATACCACATCATGATCACAAAGACCCATAGATCAACTCTCAATAATCTAATTAAGGTTTTATTCTGTATTGCAGACATTGATTCCTTCCTTCCAGTATTTCTTATCTATAAAACTAGTTGGTTTGCTGCCTCGTGGGTGTAATTCACCCTGCACAAGGGTCTGTCAGCAGTTACAGTAGGCACTTTGCTCAAGGTTACAGCAGCAGATGCTTCTGTTTCCAGGAAGTTTAAGCAAAAACGTGTTGTAGCACAAAGACCCTGACCCCGGTTCTGCCTATACATATAAATCCATACATCATCATTCTTATTTATATCAGACCACAGCTAGAACATTGTTGCCATCGGAAAAGCGTCTCCCAAGCTATTATACTTTAATATCTAGGGGGAATAAATCAGTGCTGTTGCACGGCAACCGTTAGCCATCATTCACTTTCATGTGACTGCGGCGTGGAAAGCGTCCCCTCCGCTGTCACAGGTAACCGCTCGCAGCTCGGAGCTGGCTGAGTGAGGATCCCGACTTAGGGAGAGGCCAAGGTTTGTCAATTGGCAGTAATCAAAGTTGAGAAGGAGTTCAACCTGAAAAATGCCTCATGTGGAGAAAACACCCAGCTACAGAACATTTGCTATATAGAACAGTTTTACAAGTGACAGTCATGAGATCATTTCATTTCAGGTGAAGGGATGGAAGTGAGACTGTAGGTTGGTATTTCTTTGTTTCACCCCTTAAAATATCCCCACAGCTGCATGCCGGGTGAATAATCTTAATTTACAATAAGTACCATTATGAGGCTTGAATTATTTAATGCAGTATGTGATATATGGTACGACGGAGTATTAGGGCCAAACTAAGACAAAAAAAAGGGAAATTACGAGAATAAAGTCATAATGTTGCGAGAATAAAGTCGTAATAGAATAAAGTTGTAATATTATGAGAATAAAGTCGTAATATTATGAGAATAAAGTCGTAATATTATGAGAATAAAGTCGTAATATTACGAGAATAAAGTCGTAACATTACGAGAATAAAGTCGTAATATTATTTTACGAGAATAAATTCGTAATATTACGAAAATAAAGTCGTAACATTACGAGTATAAAGTCGTAATATTACGAGAATAAAGTCGTAATATTATTTTATGAAAATAAAGTCATAATATTATGAGAATAAAGTCGTAATTTATGAGAATAAAGTCGTAATATTATGAGAATATAACTTATGAGAACCCTAACAGGTCTTCTCCCTGTGTTAAAATTAGGAATATTGAGCATCTTGTGAAGTTATATTTATATATTTATATTATATTTAATATTACAACTTTATTCTCAAAATATTACGACTTTATTCTCGTAATTTTACGACTTTCTTCTCATATTTTTATGACTTTATTCTCGTAATTTCCATTTTTTTTTGTCTTAGTTTGGCCCTAATACTCCGTCGTAATATTGTTCCCTGCCTGCAAAACTTATATAGCATATTTTGGAAATGATTGTGGAAAGATAAAATTGGACTAATGTTTTGTTTAGTGTGTCAAGATAAAAACAAAAAGGAGAGAACAAAAAACAAAAAACAAAAAATGAAACAGAGACACAAAGAACGAGACGAGGCAAGTGTGTGCAAATCTGCCAGCATTAAGAATTGATTCAGAGCCGCAGCCAAACTCAGCAGATGGCAAATGAATGTGAACGGAAATGAGCGATCAAGTTTCCAACAAAACTCTCGCAGAGCGCAGAGGAGCCAGGGAGAGCCGTGACAGACAGACGGGAGCACAGAAAGAGCCGTAATCCAGCAATATGTTCTTCCCCGCGGTTACGTTTGTTCCAATACATCTTTAATCATCCAATCAAGCCGGCCATGTCGACTGACAGGTCTGGTTGTACAAAATGGCTTTCTGTTCATCCTGAAAATGGATCTAAAACGTCCAAAAGGGAAGAACTAATACTAGCGTCTGCATGACATGTAGCTACAACGCGCACAGAGGAAGCGGTGAAGCAACAGCTTTAAATAAGCACCGGAATGGCACTGGAGCTGTTTTGAGGGCATGTTTCCACATTGTTATATGCTAATCTGTAAGAAGAAAGGTTTCATGAAGAATTACTTAAGGAATAAGGGTTCTCAAAGTTCTCAAAGCTGAAAGAATTGCCTAAAGGCGAATCCTTGGTGTCATCTCAAAGCTGAACATTAAGGGCCACACAGAAAAATATTTCCATATGCCAACAAGATGCGAAGCGAGGCCTTGGCTTGTTCCAGATTGCATATAGTGTCATAAGATGGGGCTAAAAAAACAATCTAACATACAGCTAAAAGTTATTTCGACTTCTACTTACTTACTTCTACTTATTCATTAAAAAGGTTGAGATTGTTTCCAGCCGATGATATTTTATTTAAAGTTAAAACCCCTTCACAGTCAAGTTTGCAGGCAGAGATTAAACTCCTCACTGACTTTATTGGATACGAGAGGTCACTCTGTCTTTTACCACCCAGGATATGGAAGAGAAAGTGTGTAAATGTGGTTTTAAACATAAAACATAAGACAAAAAGGCAATATAAGACAAAATGGGGACCGTAAAAGTTCAATACCGGTTGGAGTCACAGGATCTGAACTTAAAGAGATGCTGCAGAGTTAAAACAATCCTCCATCCAAGAGGATGGAAAGGAGCGTAAACTTTTTTCAAGGACCAAAACAATGAGAACTGAAGCAGTTTTTAAATTTAGGGTGAGAACAGAAAATGTGTTAGCAGCAAAGTGAGAATTAATGTTAGAACTTCATCAAAAATAATAAGCTGAGGTCATGAAACAAATTGGAGGGAGGATGAGAGCAGTTGGCAGGTCTCTGCTGTGTTCTGGCCCGAGACAATGGGCTTCACTGTGAATCCGGGCCTCTGTGCAGGAGCAGCATAATGCTCTTATGTCCTCCTTCAAATCATTCCCTCGTTCCCACTTCACCTCGCTCCACCCATTTGTCCATTGACAGTTATTTTTGTGACATCAGTACAGATTTACAGTTAGATCGACCGGATGGAGATGCCTGTACTAACGGTCCTTTTTAGGCCCGTTTCATACACATACATAGTCAATAGCCAGTGGTGGACAGTAACGGAGTAAATTTACTTGAGTACTGTACTTAAGTACATATCCAGAGGATTTGTACTTTACTTGAGTATTAGATTTCTTTGGTACTTATTACTCTTACTTGAATACATTTCCAAGACAAATATTTTTACTTTTACTCAAGTAAATTTCTAGGAAGGCTGAAAAGTACTCGTTACTTTTAGGTCTGCTCTTTTTTCTTCTTCCCTAAAATCCTATTGGACACAAGCTGTTTTTGTCAAAGGAGGAGACCTATCACAGTGCACGCTCTCCACTGGGATGTACGGAAAGCGGAAATACGTCAAGCCTCCTCAAAACGATACTGCCAAAGTAGCCTGCGTTTGTCAAGACAGAGCCGCAACAAGTCAAGACAGAGCCGCAACAACGGCTACGCCTGCGTCAGGAGAAGAAAGACAATCCGCTGAGTCGTCTGAGTCTGATAATGAGCCGGACTCGGAGCAGGGACTTTCACAAAATCCTTGGCCGTATCTTAACTCAATGTTTGAGTTCGACCGAGTAAAAAACGAGGGCACAGTTTTTTGTAAAGCAGTGGTCTTTGAGGGGGATCCAGACTTAGTTGGATGGTGCAGGTTCATTTGGTTTCAGTTCATGATTGTTAATAAACTCTGCATCATCTGCTGTCCTCTTATGATCCCATTCATTTGATTTGTTTTTGGTGTTTCTGCAGGTTTTATATAACATTGTGGTTCTAAAAGCAGCACATCAGTGCAGCTGGTTTCAAAGAGTTAATTCTCAGAAACAAGAGTAAAAAGATCCTTAAATTCATTTAGAAAAAATATAGTAATTTACTGATGTGGAAAATAAGAAATTTACTCTTACTCTTACTCTTACTTTTACTTAAAGTAAATTTAAAAGCATTTACTTTTGGATACTTAAGTACCTTTAAAAGCAAGTACTTTTCTAATCTTACTCGAGTAATATTTTGACTGAGCTACTTTTACTTGTAACGGAGTAAATTTTGACCAGTAGTATTTGTACTCTTACTCAAGTACTGGGGTCGAGTACTCTGTCCACCTCTGTCAAAAGCTCTCCCACCGAAAACAGACGTTATTGGGGCATTCAGCGGGTTAAAACGTGATGCAAAGGGTTCCCGGCCAACGTCCAGTTCATGACAAGTTGGGGGTAAGAGAACATTCCAGTTGCCCCCGTAAAGACAGCACTCTGCTGATGCTGCACATAAAAATGATTAAACTTGCTTCCCTTCTGAGTGGCCTCATTTCTGAAGTAGCCACTAGAAAAACATTATGAGCAATCTTCTTTTTTTTTTTTTTTTTGTCAGTGGACCATTTATCATTTTTATATTGTGCGAAGAAGCAAGTGGGCATTAAAGAGAGTAGCCATGAGGAGTTTTTCGGTGAAAAGGTCAACGTTCAAAGCTTTTATTCATGCGTAACTGTACCTACTTCAAAGAAGTCAAACATAAAAAAGAATGGAGAACATTTTTACTCAAGGTACACATGAGGTAATAGGACTTCTAATGCTCTGGCACCCAGTTCAACGAGAGACATGTGCTGTGATGAAATTCAGAAAAAATAAAATACGCTCCTCTGCCAGCCGAGGTGCTGCTGCTCCCCCCTACGGCATGTGCATACAGTCATTATGGATCTTCAAACAAACACATCCCCCATCTGAGCAAATCTTAAATTGAACAACTTCTCCTAAGGCTTCTCACATAGAAAGTGTATTTACGACGATTTGGTGCAATCGGGACCCAAACCAAAAACGCGCAAAACAGAGGAGAAGAGGGAAACAGCACGGAGCTATTTAAAGTGATGCCTCAAGCACCGCTGTCAAGTGAATCTGTGTGTTTATGTGTGTGTGTGTTGGTATTTTTTCCCGTTTGGTTTTAGATGCAGAGTCTCGAGAACGTCATCCCGAGAGGCGATCATCCAGGCTACACTGGTAGCACAACAGCATCTGTGCTTCCTTTGGGCCTTTTTCCTTCCCATCACACAATCGCTGGGCTGTGGGTCAGATCGTCCCGAGGCCATGTGGTCATGGGAACCCATTCATGTATGAATGTTACTCTGTTTAAACATGACTCCAGGAGCAGAGACTAAGAGGAAAGGACGGGACAGGTCAGGACCGTCCTGGGAGACACATCATGTGCTGCTGACGTAACACAGAAAAGAAACAACAAACACTTCCTGATTTCTTTTATTGTTTTTGTTTGATTTGAGGAAGCTCATGTGTTTGGGCCTTTTTCCTCAATCTATTGGCTATGGATCAATATCAAAGTGTTTTTATTCCACTGTAAAATGTGCAAATTAGGAAGAAGAAAAAATCTAACTGATATTTTTTTATTATTGACTTTTGTTGCTAATTGTCCCATTAGTATTTGAAAATAATGTCTCACAGAAGCAAATAGATATATTCAAGCAGTTACATTATAGTGGAAAAATAAGTACAAACCTAATTCCTAAATGTTGGTATGCTATTTAAATTGTAAATAAAAACAGTGTGCAATGATTTGCAAATGTATATACCCATATAAAACATATAAAATGCTGAGTGTAAAAATTGTTATCGTTTCCTGCTCAATTTGAACGTGATGTCAGCAACAGGCCTAAAAGGGTTGGGACTAGGAATGGGTGATATTTTACCGTTCACGATATACCGTCAAAAAAATTCCCCACGGTAAGAATTTGTCATCTTGCGGTAAAAACAATAAATTCCCGTTGATGACGTTTTTGTGTAAAGCGGATTTATGGTTCTGCGTTAAATCCACGCACAACGTATGTGAAGGAAGGAAGGAAGGAAGGAAGGAAGGAAGGAAGGAAGGAAGGAAGGAAGGAAGGAAGGAAGGAAGGAAGGAAGGAAGGAAGGAAGGAAGGAAGGAAGGAAGGAAGGAAGGAAGGAAGGAAGGAAGGAAGGAAGGAAGGAAGGAAGGAAGATGGAGGAAGGAAGGTAGGAAGATGGAGGAAGGAAGGAAGGAAGGAAGGAAGGAAGGAAGGAAGGAAGGAAGGAAGGAAGGAAGGAAGGAAGGAAGGAAGGAAGGAAGGAAGGAAGGAAGGAAGGAAGGAAGGAAGGAAGATGGAGGAAGGAAGGAAGGAAGATGGAGGAAGGAGGTAAAGAAGGAAGGAAGGAAGGAAGGAAGGAAGGAAGGAAGGAAGGAAGGAAGGAAGGAAGGAAGGAAGGAAGGAAGGAAGGAAGGAAGGAAGGAAGGAACGAAGGAAGGAAGGAAGGAAGGAAGGAAGGAACGAAGGAAAGGAACGAAGGAAGGAAGGAAGGATAAATTCCGGTTGATGATGTTTTTGTGTAACAAACATGGTGGATATAAGAGCGAGATAGATTTATAGTTAAAAAGGAGTTGAATTGGTATTTTTTTTATCGTCATTTTTATTGTTATCGGGATAAATGCCAGAAATGATCGTGATACATTTTTTAGTCCATACCTCCCATCCCTAGTTGGGACATAAAAAGTATCAGAAAGGCCTAGAGCAGGGGTGCTCAAAGTCAGTCCTCGAGGGCCGCAGTCCTGCATGTTTTAGACGTTGCCTTGCATAAATACACCTGATTAAAGGTCATCATCAGATCATCATTCAGGTTTGTCCAACTCTGTTGGTGACACATTCATTTGGGTCATCATGGGGTGTTGAAGGAGGGAAACATCTAAAACATGCAGGACTGCAGCCCTTGAGGACCAACTTTAGGCATCCCTGGCCTAGAGGAACATGTTGCTACTAATTACATTTTTTGACAAAACAGGTTAGAGACTTTATTTGGTATTAAAAAAGCATCTTAGGGAGTCTCTCAGATGCTCTCAGCTTCTTCAAAAACGTGATCTGTACTTTTCCTAACTGGGTTTAATATGTTTCATATTCTCTGTTGTGGATAAATTATGACTTAATGTGATTTGCAAATCGTTGGATTCTCTGTTTATTTAAATTGTATTCACAGTATCATGTTCTTGATGCATATTTAAGTGCTTTTCTCTTGCCGAAACGAACGGATAATTGCTTTGAGCTTGGAACGCTTTTGCTCCATTTTCTGAACACGAACTGGCCGAGTCATCAACTCCGAACCGTCTAAAGATCCAGGAGTGTTGCCGAGTAAACAAATATCCTTCAGTAAGCCCCAGGTTTATTTATTTTTAACATCCCCTTTCTTAAAATACAGAAAGGCTTGTGCTGTTACTAAGCTACAGTCTGGAAACCTTAGACGTGGAAATACAGCCTCTTACTGGATAGAGAGATAAACCAGTGATTATTGAATGAATATTGTCATGGAGCCTGTGTCTAACCTTAATCCAAATTCTGCCTGTAATATCTTTTATTTTTTTAAATCCTGTTACTCACAAAGCAAAACTCCAGTCAGAAGCACTCTAGTCTAAGGTATGTGGTCTCCATAGGCGGCTGGGTAAACACTGACTCTGACCCTGGAGCATCTTGGTGTCTGGAAGAGCATGTTGTATATGAAACAGCGGCTAAAAATAACTCTGTGTTGGTTAGTCTCTTTCTTACTTGGTATTAGTGTGCCTGCTCAAGTGAATGAAATTAATTTCCAAGATTGTTAAAAAGGCCTCCACCCTGGAACAAAACGTGACATGTTTCACCAAGAGACTGAGCTTCCAGGGTTTATGTGTTTGGCTGAATCAATGAAATGGCTCCATGATGGTAAAAAGGTTATTGGCCGCACCTCGGTGGATTTATATCAAAATAGTACTACCATTGTGTTGGGTTTCAAAGAGGAAAAGGGCTTAAAAAGAGTGGAGCGTTTGCAACAGCTGACACAGCGCTGACGAAATGGGAGTAATATGTTCATTTGGTCGTTGTTAGGATGAATCACGGCTACATACGAGGGGACGATACTGCCGTAAGAAACGACTCCAACCCACAAATCTGCACCTGACTTCACACAACCCAATGCTAGATTTTCTCTCCTTTGTGGTCCACTTGTCCTTACATTTCTGCTCTCTGCGGCGTGCACTTGTGTGGTGGAGTGTGCCAGGCGAGGCAGTGACAGGGTGTCGGCCGCGGCCTGGGAACCTGGCCGCTCTGCTCAGCTCTGCCTGTGACGGAGAGCGAGGGGGACATCACCCAGCCGTGGCTGCCCCAGCTGGGCCAATCAGGCGTGAGCCCTCGTGGTGAGATCAGCGCATGCCTTCTGCCGTGTGCAGCGCCGTGGCACACATCCTCTTACAGATAGTAATATGCTCTCCACAGTGTCGCCGGCGCTCTGCACGCCACTTATGTCTGTTTGACTTTGTTCAGATAATGAAGGCTTGTTTAGTGAAATCTCTTCCTACTTGACAGCACCTGTGCCAAGTGTGTTTCATGATGTAACTGAGTCACAAGGCTGAACAACATTGTATTTACTTGTGAAAAAGTTAATGGTGTAACTTAGATTATACAAGACAACCCAAGCAGTCAATGTTTTCTTACGGAGACTGATCTCAACTGGTTGAAAAACATTGATCAAAACCTTTTCAAAAGTTAGGAGTCGTGGAATATCAACAGATTGGAAATGCAACTTTTATTGAAAGGTAAATGTCTTTACCTATTTTTTGCATTTCTGGTCCCATCTCATTTTTCATTTTCATTTTATTCTTTATTTCATTCAAAATATAAAACAAACAATTCAATACAAATACAAATGTTCATAAATTGTGAATGAAAAGGGAGCAGAAAGAAGAAGAATCTTATCTAATCTGCCCCTTTTTCCAAGAAATAAATTCACAAATAACATAAATTAAAAATTAAAAAAACAACAACTAAGTGAATAAAAAACTAAAATAAAATAAAATTACCGCCGTCTATATGTCAATCAAACTTAACTAACATATTTCATTATATTTACTTAACATACAGGCTTTAATTGTTCTTTTGAACGTAATGTTTGATTTGGATTCTTTGTTTTCTTTATTCAGATTGTTCCATAAACTGATTCCTTTCACAGAAACACAACGTTCCATCAATTTAGTCCTGAATCTTGGTTTTTTTTTTAAATCTCTGTTCCTTTTAAGTTATACTTGCTTTCTCTTTTTTCAAATTTCCATCTCTGCAGGCATTAAAACCTACCCTTAAGAGCACTATATATACTATACCCCTATAATAATATAGCCGGTAAAACTCCACAACTCTACAGCCAAACTGAACAACTTTGAGCTTTTCAGATAAATGAAAAACTAAAAAAGTACAACGATTTGCCAAATCCATAACATTCAAATAGAGACTAAAAAAGCAAACTCATCACAGTTATTCAGTGATCACCTATTGAATTGGAAGCAGCACAAATGAAACTTGACAATGCTGCTTCCAAATCAGTTATCGAAGAAAGTAGGTGGCCTCCTCAATCGATGAGTCGTTCTTAAAGCTCGGGGAAGCGCTTCATTGGCCTGACTGTTAAAAAATGACTTTGGCTAATTGGAATTAAAGCTGTTCACGAGGAGACGAGACATCTGCATGTCCTCTTGGCTGTGAAAGTCCTACAGGAAAAGAGGCATTTCATGGCAAACGAAAAACAAAGAAGCCTTAAAACAGTATAAAAGAAAAAAGCAGACAATGAAAAGATTAAAAAACTGTACCGGTAGGTAGGATTCTGTTTCCTTGGCAACAGGTAAGCCGCTAAAGCTGTCCCTTCATTTTCTTTTGCAACTGGCACCTAACTTAATTTGGCTCTGGATAAAGTCCGGTGACACTACGAATCTCTAGACTGACTTCACTTGCATCAGTTCGTGGAGCTTATTGATCACACGTGCTGAATATGAGGTGTGGACCCGTACGAGCCTGGTGGGAGAGTCTAGGGGAAAGCAGGAAGAAAGTCATTCTAATAGTTATGCTTTCTTTTTTTCTTTCTTTCCCTTTTATCAAATGTTAAAGTACTGCTACTCTCCAGATAGATGTGCACCATGCCCGAGAACAGCACACCTCTTTCAACCAGGGACCAGGAATCGTGCTGTGCAGAGCACTAACAAAGCAGAATTAAGGGATGGATCGGTGTGAGTGCAACCTGAGAGATGAGCCCCATGAAATAAATAAAAAGAAATCATGTCTTTCATCACATGTCATCCACCAGGTTTATGACTGGAGATTTCTGTCTTGAACATGCAGTGAACCACCTGCAGTCTGAGAAAGGCAAGCCCAGGTGTGAGAGATGCCAAACTATTTTACAGGCTTTACTTTACAGCTCACGCAAGTTCTGAGGTTTAGATCAAATGAGAAACTAGAATAATCAGCATGAGCTCAGCAGGAAACTAAAAGCAATGAACTTGCACATGACCATATAACATGTAGCTTCCTCATTACTAGCTATTGGTAAGTGTGACGAGACGCAGGAAAGAGGGAGAACAGGCGCATCTGCCGGCTGGAAGATATGCTATTAAATTAAGTTTTGTTTTGTTTTAATCAAAATACAAAGTTTGTCTTCTGCACACAGAAAACAAAGTGACCGATTCAAAATTGGCCAATAAATCTGATTCTGATTACGATGGAGGCGGGGCCAAATCAGCAAGTTCATAGACCTACATTCACTAGCAACTTTAATGACATGAGAGCCCTTTTTTTTTTCTTCTTTATTTTTATGGCAAAAAGTCTAAAATGTACAATTCTGAGGCACACAGATCAGATTGTCATGAATCAATAACTGCCAAATTTGATTGTCGTAAAAGATCCCCCTCAGCCTGAGAACAGCAGTGGTCCACGGTTTGACAGCACACACATCTTCATTATCTAACATCATTAAAAGTAACTGCAAATGTTGGAGCATCAAATTAAGGTACAATCCTCACTCCAAATGGACTTATTCAGCTCCAGGTTAGACCGGGTGGTGATGGACGGCTCCACCCGGCGGGCCCTCGGCCCCTTACGATGCAGGTGCTGCTGAAGGTTTCTTGCTTCCTAACGGTTTTTCTCCCACTCGGAGAGTTTTTACCTGCTATTGTTTATAATAATGGCTCGGGGCTCATGTTCTGATCTCTGGAAAGCTCCTATACTAGTGTATTAATAGACGTTGTAATAAAATTGAATTGAATTGAATTGACAAATGGACCCACAAAAGGAAACAGTAGTATTTGGAAATGTTTTTAAAGCTGGCGGTTAATAGAGTTGAACAATTGGTGGATTGTTTTTCCCCAGAAATCACTGAAGTTCCATTAAAGATTATTTTTGTGGCTTCAGGGATATTGTTAAGCAAGAATAGTTTCTGGTTGTCACTTTTCATATTAGGAGTTAGATTACATTTTCTGTGTTTGGATACTTCCCCCTGGTCTTCTGGGGATTGAAAACTATGTTTTTCTGTGTTCTACAGAGAGATTATTTATAACGTCTTCTGGTTTTACACGGATGGCTCCTGGATTCCTCCCTATGGAGCCATTCTGGCCAGCTCTATCTGGGCAGGAGCCTCGGAGCAGACACAGGACACACCGGGGAGATTGTATCTCTCGGCTGGTTGGGAACGCCTCGGTATTCCCCTGGACCGGGGGTCGGCAACCCGCGGCTCTAGAGCCTAATGCGGCTCTTTAGCGCCGCTCTAGTGGCTCCTGGAGCTTTTTCAAAAATATTTTTCCTTTTTTTTTCTTTTTTTCCTTCTTTTCTCTTTTTCTTTTTTCCTTTTTTCATCCTTTTTAAACTCGACATTTCTACTTTTTTCTCGAAATTTTGACTTTTTTCTCAACATTTAGACTTTTTTCTAGACATTTAGTCTTTTTTCTCGATATTTCGACTTTTTTCTCAACATTTCGACTTTTTTCTCGACATTTCGACTTTTTTCTCAAGTTTGTACTTCAACATAAATCTTGACATTTTGACTCTTTTTCTCGAAATTTTGACTTTTCTCGACATTTCGACTTTTTTCTCGACGTGCATAATGAAAAAAAAAATCTTTCCCCAGTTATAACTAATAATAATATAGATACATGCAGCATGTGTTGTCTTCATTCTAAGGCTTATACAAGACTTTTCATTTTTTGCGGCTCCAGACATATTTGTTTTTTGTGGTTTTGGTCCAATATGGCTCTTTCAACATTTTGGGTTGCCGACCCCTGCCCTGGACGAACTAAACTAGTGATAGTGAGGCCTGTACCTCTGCTGAAGCTGCTGCTGACACTATCTTAGACTCCTCTCCCCCTCAGTGCCTCTTTTGGATCCAATTTTTATTTTTAGCATAACATACATATCATTTAAATGCTTAAAAAAAGAAAAGGTACTGAGAGGGGCTGTCAAAAATGATGATTTTGAACTAATTCAAGCAACGACAGGCATATTTGACATGACCGCACAGCCAGAAGTGACCTCGTGCCTGCTGAACCCTTTAAACTTTCAGTAAAGGACAGTTGTGTCATCGGTGAGTGACAGTGAATGAAAGGCATCTCTCTGGCCCCGTGGCTGTCACGTTGTGGCTCCGCCCCCTCGCTGACCTGAGGGCAGTGGCATAAGACCTGTCACCCCGAATCACGGCCTGGTCCTACGACAGCCATGCTCATATGTAAATGTGTCGGCATGCGCAGATTCGTGAGCCTGATATATCAGTTTGAATATGCCTGTGCAGCACTGAGTGCAGCGTAAACATCTCTGCGCACGCAGGCCTCTGCTCATCTGCATGTGTGTCCACATGCACACGGGATGTACGTCCAAGTCCATCCTGGTGTGGAATGGTGACATTCCCGGTGGGAAGGAGCCTCATAACTGCTTCAATTTGTTAGCCTGCCCATATCAGTTCATGAGTACAGGCTACGTGAAAGTGACATCTGGTTTCATCCACACTCAGTTGGGGTTCTCTCCGTCTACACTCATTTCCGTCTCCTGCATCTTCTCCGATGGAGTGTTTACTGCTTCTTTTTTTTTCTTTTCACATCACGGCAAATCATTTGGACTTCTTAGTATGCTTGGTGGAGAAAACAGGCTGCAAACTAACGATGCAAATGAGACATTTATTTAGATTCATGCAGGTGAAGCATTTGTAGTTTGCTATTTTTTGTGGACTTGATTTCATGTAATCTGATTTCATGTTTTGGATAGTAAATTAGTCCCGTGAGTAGCAACTGTTTTCCTTATGAGTTCATCTATGATTTTAGCTTTAAATGCACCATTTGTTGGTATAAAAACCAAAAATGGTTATGAAGAAGGGGCAACACATTCTCCCTCGTGAGAGTTTTTGCTCTTGTTTAAGCATGTTTTAATACATTTACAAGCTTCCACATGAAACATAGCAGTCCAAAACCAAAGCGCGCGGTCCCACAAAGTGGCAGTGACTGTTGCAGCGCCAGCACGTGTGTCGCACAACCGCAGCACGCTGCAAGAGATACCCAGCAGATGAAATGAATCAGAGTGGTCAGGATTCCCTTTGTGAGGCAAAATAAGACACTTCCTCTCCCTTTTATTTTAGGGTTAAAGACTAAGAGATCTGTGATGGCATCATGGCGACACGTGTACCGACACAGATGGCAGCATGCCTGTGAAGGGTCAGGGCCGACTGTAGGGCTTGTTTTCCCGAGGAGTCATACTGAGTCACAGGGAGCACGCGCAACGTTTCCCCGCTCGTCTTTGTCGGATATTTGAGGCCCCCCCTCTAAAATATCAGCAGTGTTGGACACAAACCATGCTCAGCTAGACACTGAAGATGAACACGCCAGACCAGCAGCTCATAAACCGACTAAACAAGAAGGTCAAAATCATTCACTTCTGTTTCACACCGTGAAGTTCATGAGCTCTGGATCTAATGAAAATGTGGAACTAATCTAACTTTAACAGTTATCTAAAGACAGCTCAACACATCTCAGCAACCACTTATTTCCATATCAGCCCTACAGATGAAATCTATAAATTACACCCTTGCTGTAATTTTGAATGTCAGCATCAGTGAAACTGAAGGTTCTCATTTTTAATACAGTCTTAAAGAGTGAAAGTGAGCGCACTAACAGCATGAAGACACTAAAAAAATGTGTCTCCCGTTTGCAACTGATGACCTCTAACAACTCTAATAACTTGGTGATTACATGGAAAGAGAGCAAAGCACCTTCCCTTTGCTGCTCCGTTAAAGTGGCTTACAGGAACTGGCATCCGGAAAAAGCCGAGGAGGGTGAACAGCATCAAGCAGAGGGAATCCAGACTAGTTGGCAGGCATAAAGGCACAGTTTTTCCCTCAGCGAGCTGCAGTTGGAGGATTAAACCTGGCAGTGTGCTCACGTCTGCTAAACAAGATATAGTCATAATACTCGTGATGGTTCACGTTGCGCAAAGCCAGTTAGGCGGCGCTGCAACGGTGAAGGATCTCCCATCCCATCCACACATTTCCTCACCCACGCACCCGCAGTCAGGAATTGCTCATTTCAATTTTCTTATATATATATATAGTGTCATATCATGTTGAATTTTGCTGCAAAACAGCTGCTTCTTGATAAACAAGAGAAAAAACTATCATTTCAAGAAAAGAAACTCTTGCAACTGTCTCCATACATCACAATCTGAATGTAAGAACTGGATAAAACAGGGAATGACTTACACTAGTTATTCATGCTTGGAGTTGATTAAAGGTCCAATAAACACTTGAATAAAATGTATTTCATATGTCAGGATTCAGGGCTGGTGGTGCAAAGCCAAACCATTTCATACACGTGCCTGTAGTAATATTAGTATTCAGAGGATGTTAGGAGATTAGATCAGCAATTAGGACTTTCAGGAATTCTGTACTCACATCTGTGATTAATGCACTTACTGTTCACATCTGGCTGAGCGTGGTTGCTTCTTGCTTGTGAAACAAAACCATTAGAAATAGTTTATTTATCTAATTTCGGGGTACATGGCAGTATTTACTATGAATTGAAGTCATGAACGTCTCTTTTTCATAATTCTATTAAATGTTGCATGAAAATCTTCTGTGTTTTCAGTTTAATATGCCATCAGTGGCAACAATCCCAGGAGTCACAGTAGCTTTTAACTATAAATTGAAAGAAGAACAGGCTAATGAAATCTACAATAAATGATGGCATTGATTTTCCATCTGTGATACGTCATTAAGAATTCAATAGTAGGGCAGTTAAGCCCAAGTGTCATTAAGCTGTGTATGTATGGAACGGTGCAGTGGGGATGGGCAGGTGGAAACAGATTTGAACATGATTGAAAGAGGCATCTCTGTGCAACACGGCCCTTTGCAATAATGTGCTGGAGATTTTTTGCTTCGCAGTGCTGGAATGCGGCGACTTTCTCTAAATGAACTGAACTTTATTACGAATGTAATGATTTTCTAATGTACTTCAGCATTTCATGTCAAGCTACCTTTAAGGGGGACTTTCACTGCCTCAATATGTTCAACAGCCTTTGAAAAGATCAATATTTGACATGAAACACAAAATGAGCTTTTGGAATTGATGCATTATTAAATTAAGGCGCCCAACTGTGTCTTGAATTTCCCTCGGGATTAAAAAAGTATCTATTTATCTATTTTTCTGTGAAAAACAGCTTCATTTCTGCAGAAATACAAAATAATCTTCAAACATTTAGGAATCCATAAACCCATGCCGCCTTTCATGCATGTAAAAATATGTCATCTAAATTCCTACCTTTAATCCTGCAATCTGGACATCAACATGAGCAAAATAAATGGCCAAAAGGTGTCCAGTGACAGTGTTGCTGTCCCTTCTCATGCTTTGGTTGACTTTCCTGGACTGATTTCTACCGTTTCATTTCCAGGGATAAGAACACCCTATACCATCCTCTTTTTTTTCTTTCCTTTCAACAAAAGCATCGGCTATACATCATCGTTTCAGACAGCCCCTGGAAGGATGCCCTCTGATCATTCAATAGACATCTGTGCACAATTCATCACTTAAATCTTTGGTCTCCGGGGGGGTTGAAAAAAGGAAATACAGGAAAATGTATTTTATATTAAAAAAGGAGAAGACGCAGATTCTGAAGTGATGGGGCTTTCCCCGCTGCCAAAGCCAATGTGCATCTCATCTCTCTCTCTTTCTCTCTTTCTCCCTCTCTATCTCTCTCTCTCTGTGTTGGGGTGTATGGGGGGGAGAGGGGGGGCAATGCAGAGTAAAATCACATTGTGTGTTAGGATGGTGGTAAGAGTCCAAGGGTAACAAGGTGGGAGGAGAAATACACAGTCTGACCCGCAGTTGATTTATACTCACAAAATGTAAATTGAATCCACAGCATTCAAGGTTGTAAAATGTCAAAATGTCATTCACTTGATGGAAGCAAATATATGGAGGACAAAGGAGGCTGACTAGGGTGCTACTGGCTGCTTCCCAAATAAATTAATTCTGAACAAATACTGTACCCAGCATCCATATGCTATGGAGAAAGCAGCCCTCCTCTTCTCCAGCGCGGAGCTCTTTGCATTGGCAACCCCCCCAAATCCATCACAATGACTTCACGGGGCAGCCATCATTTGCTGAAGCTCAGAGGAGAAGCTCATTATGATCGTGTTTGAGCCGTCGCCCGCGTGGCATTGATAAATGCTCCACGCAGAGACCAGTGTGGCACAGCAGAGATGTGCAGGGAGCTGGTCGCTCCTCAGGTTAACGGGGTAAAGAGGTGGGGGTCATTCTTTACATCTACCCACTTCTGAGAAGGTGACATGATCACTAATTTAGGAAATGTGTGCAGATGGAAGGACTGTCAAAGCCTGAGTGAGGATGTGCTATTGTACGAGGGGTAAAGGGCTTTTAAGATGTCAGTGGAGCATCAAGGGTAAAGAAATCAGCACCAATTTAAATAAAAATCTGAGGCTGCAGGTTTGAACAACAGGAAACCATACAAAAAATAAATAATAAGAAACTTAATTAAGCAATTAGGCTACTTAATTTTTTCACTACTTTGGAAAATATTTCGTTTTTTCTCAATTTTTTCATATATGAATGTATACATTTTAGTGCTATCCTTTTTTATCATACAACTACATGCCATACTCAATTAAAATCAGTAAAATTTTCATTAAAACATAATCTTCAATGGGCATTATCTGGAAAGCTTTTATGCCGTATATCTTTTTTATTATTAATTAGTGACAGGAGTTTATAAATAAAGTAATTAGTAAGTCTTTTTGTGTTCACACTGGTCTGAACAGCTCCTGCAGGATTTCAACCAACTGCACCGCCCATCTACACCATGTTCCTGCTGAAATGATTTGAGGACAAAAATCGATTGGTGCTCGGTCTGATTTTGAAACCAGATTCAAACTGTTGAGCAGATCCAAACTGGCAGCTCATTTCAATGAGATATGAGTGTGTCTTTCAAGAAACTGGGTTTATCGTTGCTTGACCACTAAAAAAAAGGATACGGTGCATATATATTTAAATATATATAAATATATGCCAGTGCATATCTGTGCGTTCTGGTGCCATGTGGTGCGTTTATGATTCCTGATATGAACTCTCACCAGTCCAGTGGTGTGTATGTGTATGTGTGTGTTTTTCTTTTTAATTAGACACAGGATATATGAATACCTTTGAGATACTTTCACATAAAAGAGATTTCTTACCGCTATGCGAGTCTGTGAAGATGCTTTAAGATATAAGATGATCCTTTGTGTTGGGAAGGGAAGGTCGTTTTGGACTTGGTGAGGTCCAAACTTGAATCCCGCCGTGGATGATCTGCTCCGCTTCTCGGGGAGGAACCAGCTGCACGTTTCGTCCGATTTTTTTGCCTCAATTTTTGTCTCTCATAGCATCACTGCGAGGCGTACGAGCAGTCTTTGTCCACGTGTGCCGTCCTTCGGTCGAGCAGACGTCGATTACACTATGTGGTCTGCTGCGTAAAGCCGGCGCGCACATTCCTGCGGGCCCATTCCGTCACGGAGATGCGAGACAATAGTCTGGTCATCTTGGCACGGATCGAACCTTCTCCAGATACCGAGACTCGGATGATCAGAGCAGGATCGTGGGCGCTGGTTCGCTCATGTCTGTCTGTATCTGTGCAGCTGGTTCAGAAATGATGGATGTGTGAGTGGCTCCCGTGCTGGCTCCAGCTGGCTGCTGCGTCTGCGTCGCCCCTCATCGCCGTCTCTCGTGGCCGATCTGTTGATCACTGGAGGTCCAACCTGCACCCAGGGGCGCCCTCGGGAGCGGGCTCTCAACACGCACACGCACACGCTGCGCGGACGCGGATCTCGGTGAGTGACAGCTGGATCGTCTCACGGAAAAGCCGGCGAGAGACGCGTCTCTGCAGGGGAGCAGCGAGCAGGATGCTGCGCGTCCGCGAGGCTCGGCGGTGCGCGCACCCGACAGGTCACACAGCACGGGTCCGCAAACATCTGGCAGCGGTAGTAAATTCTGAACAAAGACCCAATTTGTGACTGCAGCGTGCAGGGTGTTGTAGCTTATGATGTCACGATCGCAGACGTATTAACACGTATGATGCAATTATAAACATATTATTGTTATGGGCTGCCATCTGCAAATAGTTATGAGGTGTGAATGTGTTTCTTTATCATCTAAAAGATGCCGGCTGGCTTTGTGTTAATCAGCATATAAAAGCACAATTTTTAAATTTGCACAAGGTATGAGATGTAATAAATGGGAAAGAACAGGCAATAAAAATTAAGTTAAAACCCTTTTGAGAGGCCTCTGAAATGCCTCATTCAGGCCTCGGCTTGTGAATCACATGAGAGGTCAGATTAAGGGTAGTTTTATTTTTTTTTGTCACTTTGTCTTTATTGGATTTTCAGGTTATTACAACTGCACATTTTTACCAGATTACAAAGATTATCTTTATATTCACCGTGCAAGAAACAAACAAACAAAAATAAAAGTAAAGAAACATGAACATAAACTTGTGGGTTAGCACATTAATAATCTATGCAAAAAAAGGAAAGGAGAAAGATAGAAAAAAGGTCTGCATCCTTATGTTTTTTCTAGATAAAATGTCCTCTTTTGCCATCTCTTCTCAAATAGCCCTTCTCTCAAACCCAGGATATGGGTCAGTCTTTCCATCGTCCATATTTCTTTCGTAATATCCAGCCACTTTTTTAGAGTAGGCGATTCAGGTTTATACCAGCTTCTAGTAATGGTTTAGAGTATTCAGGTTTATACCAGCTTCTAGTAATGGTTTACAGTATTCAGGTTTATACCAGCTTCTAGTAATGGTTTTCCTAGTAGCTGTAAGGAGTGTCTCCACCGTTGTAATGTGACACAAGTATAAGACAGTACATGTCAATGGAATCTCATATCCAGGTACTTTTGTCAAAACTGAATGTACATCTTTCCAGAAAGATTAAGGGCAGTTTTAAACAAAGAATAACTGAGTGTAAACAATAATCCAGGAAAGAGAGTGTTCAGTGTCTGTGATTCTATGAAGTCAAAAGAGTTTTCAGAATCAGAATCTCCTAACCTGGCGTAACAGCATCCCTTTACATTAAAAAGTTAAATTAACAAGAAGGAAAAGAACAATATGTACAATTTAGAACAAATAAAACCTGGAGTATATACAGTGAGGCAGTTGTGTGGACTGGGAGGAGTGAATGAGGCCAACAGAGCATCTTGGATCCTTTTCAAGGTGCTTTGCCATTTGTTACCAGCTCAGTCTGTGCGCGGGCCCTCAGCCGGGCCCAATCCGCCTCGGGCAGCACAGCACACATGGCTCATTTGGCAAATTGAAACCGCTGGTTGTTTTGAGCTTGCAGCTTGATTGTCCTAAAGTGGGCTTGCACACAAGTTCATCCATCCTCCCTCTGATTCTGTGAGCAGCCATGCGTGTGCGGCCCATAAGTCTGTGGGCTAAACTCTGAGGTAGCCGGACGTCTGGGTCCTCTGATGCAACGGTAAGGGAATGATTCAGTGTAGGTCCTTGGAGGGACCATGGGGGAGAAGTTTCACAGTCATGTGATTGTGCATTTCTGTGCTCAGGGTCTCGACCTTGCCAGACCTCAAGTTGCCACAGACCTTCTGCCAGGCAGATGTCGGAGTGTTACGCAATGCTTTTTAGTAAACCGACAATGCAAGGATGCACTTTGGGAAGAGTGAAGAACAGTCGGGTGTTCAGAGTGGGCTAGAAGTGCAAAGATTGAGGGGAGCAACATGTTTTAAACACCTTATTCTTACAAATTAGGGACCCAAAAAATTGTAACCGACAATTTACTTTTCAAATGGCGCCGACTTTGTGAAAATTTCCAAAGATTAAACAGACCCAGGCTGCATCAAAGGGACACAAAACTCAAATCTGATTGTTCTGTGAATGTTATCAATTTTGTGCCACTTTTGAAGATGTTATGTAATGTTTTAAAGCCTCTTTACATCACGTCTCTGTATAGTTGGTGCCGCCATGACATTGTTTGGAGGCCGACTCAACCTTCATTATCCTCATTCATCCCTCAGATCTATTAATGATCTGTGGCCGTGTTTTCACTATTAGCAGACAGCTTGTACGAAATAGCCCGACTGAAGTCTCTGTCTATAGCTGGAGATTCTAGAGGCGAAGATTTGCTCTTGATCTTAGCAGGAAGAGACAAGTGTGACTGAGTCACAGACACATGGCAGAGCCAAGGAGGTGCAGACGGGCAGGACAAGATGTACAAAAAATACAAATACATTGCAGGACAAGGTGATGGATGAGGTGCTTGAGAGCAAATGGAGCTGCAAAGGGAAAAGATAAGGCCGGACTTGCGGGCGGGGGGGGCCCCGAGCCTCATTGCACAGCTTGCTCCTGTCTATATTTAGCATAAGGACCACAGATTGTAACAAGTGCTTCAGGGCCTTGTGTTCAGACCGGCAAGAACTGCCGCCATCCATCCCAGCACCCGGGGCCGGGCACGATCTCGGCTCACGCCAGCACAAGGGAGGGGTGAAGCAACTAAGTCCGAGTGCACGCTAACTTAACACATGTGCAGAGTTGATCACATTGTATCGGAGCAGATGCCTTCACAACACAGATGACAGGAAGTAAACACCGTAAGGCCCGGCGCGTCAATGCGTCGTTGAGGCGACCCATCACTGTACTGGCACTCTTCTAATTGGCACATTCATATTCAAAGAGTCCTCAATCTCTTCATTTCTCCTTCCCTTCAGCTTTTGAAAAGGGCAGAACATCCCCATCACCATCTACCCACGTCTGCTGGGAGGATAAAATAAAAAAAAAAGAAGAAAAATCACTCGTCTCGCTAGACAGGATTGACATTCCCTCCAAATGTCAGAAGTTGCTGGAGCCGAGTCTTCCTGTTTGTACTCTAACCTTAGGCGTCTCCAGCACCTCCAGGACCGTCAGCAGCGACAACGCAGAACAGTTCAAACAGCAAGGTCCTCTGAAGGTGTGAGCAGACTTTCACAGCAAATCCATCGTGAAGTGTAGTTAAATGTTGCTCTTGAGAAGGATTAACCAGTTAAGTCTGCAGCACTCTCGGCTCAAAGGCTCCCGCCCCTGCAGGGCTTCATCTTTCACCGGGAACAGCCACTGTGGTCAGCTTGACATTGTGTGAATTAAGTTTCACAGTAAATGACGAGAACCACTCCAGCAGCATAATTCACTTTCCTGCAGCTGAGCAGGAGGAGGAGGCGGGGAAAGAAAGACTGCCTTGGCTGGAGTATCATTTTCTAAGATTAATTTTATAATAAAAGTCCCTGTGCTGTACTTGTGATATAGAACCGCACTGAAAAATGTGCTGAAAAGCTGCACTGACAAATTTGTGCAACAGAAACTTTTGAAACCATATTTTGTGGAAGATGTTTCATAAACTACAGTTTGAACCTCAGTAACTTTTTTTTAAGTTCTCCCAGCTCTAATATTAACTTTTATATTCCAAATTACTCATCTTTCAGTTACTTATACCTCCTTGCAGCCTGCCCTACACTTATGAGTTACCCTAATTAACCACCATCTCAAATCATGAATAACATGATTAATGTTTTTCACAGCAATCCACAAAGACTTAGCTCAAAACTCCCACATATTCTAGCCCTCCACTCAAACATTACACCCTGATCATTATATTTAAAGCCATACAGCTGGTAGTACAATGTCTTTGTAAAACAGGGACAACACAGACCGACGCAAGTGCTCTTCTTTGAAAAACAAACATTTTTTATTCAGACATAAAACTGATCACAGATTCCATAACTTCTCCTTCAAAGTTATCTTATTCTACAAAAAAATGAAAGTTTGTACATATAAAAAAAACAACAAAAATACAAGAGAGACATGAGAAGCTCCAAACATCTGGGGTGTTTGACGGCTATTAAACGAAAGAGCAAAACCTCCTCAGAGTCTTGTGTCTTTGCACGGTTTTCATCAAACAACTGTGTTGTTTACAATGGGACACAGAATCTAATATAAATTAGTGCTGCAGATCTTCTTTAACCATTGTGGAACCTGAATCCTTGCTAACAACATCTGTGTGAAGGAAGGAGGCTCTGAAGTCCAGAGGAGGTTGGAGGTTAGCTGCACTTTCAGTCTGCAGTCTCACATGGGATAATTAAGCACCACGTCTTGTTTTGCCAGCTCCAGCAACATAGGATCGTCGAAGAACTTGCTGATACTCACGTCTTCACTCAAACCCTGCAGAAAACAGCAAACCCAAAATATTAGACTTTAAAAAAATAAAGATTTAAAAAGCACAGTACAGGCTACCAGTAGGGCTGCAACTAATAATTATAATATTTTATTGTCAGTATATATATATATATATATATATATATATATATATATATATATATATATATATATATATATACATATATATAATACACACACACACCTCTGAAACCACTAGCCTATCACTAGGAGTAGTGACTATTATAGTTGAATAATCTATCGATTATTGAGACGTTTAAACGACTAACTACTTTATGAACTGTGCAGCAACGTAAACCATTTTTATTTAGAACCTAAATTGTCGGCATGCGTCAGCCAACAGGAAAACAATGAATGCCATGATTTATTTCACTTGTATGATGAACAAACTTTGCCGCTCATGAGACTATAAAACAAATAAACAGGTCAAACTGCTTTATGACCATCATGTCGTCGACAACATTGTTTGGCAGACTACTTCTTGTAACCAGAAATCCTAAATTCTTAAAGATAATTATGGGGGAAAAAAAAAAAAAAACTACAGGAAGTTAAAGAGGAGATGAACTTAGTTGCTGAAAAAAAAAAAAAAGGAAAGCTTTGAGTAGTGGGCCTTGTGGGGGTTTTTATTCAAGTTATATCGACTAAAAGAAACATGACCACCATTATACCTTTAAGAAGTGTTGCCACTTGCATGAAACAGACGTGTGATGATGTAACCGACTAAAAGTCAACTATTAATTTGTTGGCAACTCATTTGTCATCACTTGTTCTCACCTTGCGTCTCCGGGTTTTGATCATGAACTCTCTGGCCAGGTGGGGTGCAGGCTGCGGCTCCAGCGGTCGGATCACGATGCTCTTGTCCAGCGGATCACCGGGAACGATCTGAAAGGAAGACGAGACATGCGTGACGGGAGAAGCAGACGCGGTGGACGGCTGGTCGTCAGCCAACACGAAACGCAGCAAACTCACGAGTGTTTTACAAGCTGACTGGACAATTCTGATAGTGGCTTCAATCTTTCGTTAAAAATGTGATTCAGCTGCAAGTCTGTCCTGTTGTTACTGAGTCAGGAGGGCGTCCATCAACATGATGGAAAGAGCAATGAGCAAAGTCCTGTCGCTCCTTTAAATATGACCAACGCAGCAAGAATAAAATGTTACTGGGTTTAGTTGCAGCAAATAAGAGCTCGCAGGCTTTAACGGCATCTAGGAAATCCATCATCTGGCACAGTACCATTCAAACACCTTCACAAATATATCTTGCATTCATTGTGATGAATATACGATACACTCAGCACTTGGCAAGATGCGAGGGAGAATGTTTTTCAGCCGTATCAACAGATGGACGAGGAGCTGCTAACAACCGTAACTCAACACTTTGCATACCTTTGCTGGCAGCACGTGATCAAACTAACGAGGGAGGCACAACAGAGCCCCCCGAGTTTAATGGAGCAAACAACGCAGTTAAGGGACTCCCGTGTTATTCTTATTATCTAGGGCACCGCGAGTCGATACGTGCACGCAGGAATCATTTCTCACAGACTAGAGCTGGGGAGAGTCGATGGTATCGGGTGCAGACTCCGGCTGTTCTGTAAAGAGTCATTTGTTTACACATGGTCATGTGATTGGTACGACAGCCCAGATTCTCCTGGAAAAGGCTACATTTCTTCTCACTTCAGTGCACGAAAAAAAAAAGCAGAAATTTCTGTTGATGTGAAACCACTTCAGAGAAGAAAACAGACTCAGTAACTGCTTTGTGTTGTGATGAATAATTAAAAAACTGCCAAGAATAATAAGAAATAAATAATAAACTTAACAAGCAGCTCGATCCTGATTGCAATCCTCTAGAGACGCCGCTAAAATAACAGAAACAAATCTGTCATCAGTTGTTTTCATTAATTTTGCAGAGCCTCGGAGGATTACTGCAGCTATGCTACCGCCTTTTTCCAGTGTTTGCACAAATATGAATAAATAATTCATGTCTGGTAATTCATGTCTTGTTTCTTGTCAGATATCCACATCGTCACCTAAAGGGGGGTAAAACAGCTTGAAGGATGGAAGAGAAAACATTTACACTACACAGAAGTGTCTCCGGGCTCCCAAATGAATGACTCTGCAGTTAAGTACTTATCTACCCCCGTGTGAAGTTAATTTTCAACGACACGGCTTGGCAGAGTCCACACAGAAACCAACGTCAGACTTAAAAAGTGGCGAGTCAACACTCGGCTTTACTCCGCGTCAGAGGCAGCTGAGCCGGGGTGGCAGGCGGCACGAGACGGTTACTCTGCTGCACGAGCTGCACGAGCTTCATGTGTTGAACACACAGCAGGATGAGCTGGAGTTGTCACCTCAAGCCTGACGCCGCAGGAAAAAACAAACATCTTTAATGTCTCAGGGTGAAAATTATAACTAATGAAAATATTTTTCTGTAATAAACACGACAGCAGACAGATATTTTCCTAACAGCAGAACAGATACCCCTGATATTATTAAAGCACCATTGCAGGGTAAGCAATTTTATGCGATTTGTATAGCAAAGGGGTCGGCAACCCGCAGCTCTAGAGTCTCTTTAGCGCCGCCCTAGTGGCTCCCTGGAGCTTTTTCAAAAATGTTTGACCTTTTTTTCTCCTCTTTTTTCCTTCTCTTTTTTCAAGAAATTGTACTTCAACATTAATCTCGACATTTCGACTTTTTTCTCAAGGTTTTACTTCAACATTAATCTCGACATTTTGACTATTTCTTCGACATTTCAACTTTTTTCTCGAAATTTCAACTTTTTCCTCGACATTTTGACTTTTTTCTCAACATTTCGCCTTTCGCCATTTGCCTTCATTCTAATGCTTATACGAGACCTTTTTTTCTTCTTATTTTCCCTTTTCCTTCTCTCTTTTTTCTTTTCTTCCTTTTTCCTTTCCTTTTTAATTTCGACATTTCGACTTTTTTCTCGACATTTCGACTTTTTTCTAGAAATTGTACTTCAACATTAATCTCGACATTTCGACTTTTTTCTCGACATTTCAACTTTTTTCTCGAAATATCGACCTTTTTCTCGAAATCTCGACTTTTATTTCAACTTTTTTTCCTCGAAATTTTGACTTTTTTCTTGACATTTCGACTTTTTTCTCAACATTTCGACCTTTATTTCAACTTTTTTTCTGGTATAGCAGAATACCTTTTGTCACATTCAATTAATATTTCCTCATCACTTACAAAAAAAGGCACACAAAAATGAAATTTCCTGTAGACACGAGTAGACTGCAGCGCTGCCTCTTACAGGTAACCGTTTCATATCTCCAGGGATGTGATCAGCTGCTGAATGTATCTCACGTCTCTTTGCAGTCCTCTTTTCTGAGGGTACATCAACGGTAAACACATCCCGCAACAATGTTCACATCCAGGTAGACGGGACTTTGAATCAGGCGCTTGAGCAGGTTTTGCAGCCTGACAGCGGCAGACTGGAGTCTGCTGGAGTTCATAGGGCCGTTGTAAAAGGTGATAAAGACCTAACGCACTTCCAGATTTGGCTGTAACCTCCGTTCGTCTGCCCTTCTGAGTCCAAACCACTGAAAATGGTTTGTTTTACAAACCAGATCTTCTTAAGATCTAAATAAGAGCATGGCATCAACAGTATTCTACATCCTACACAGGGTGCAAAAACATTGCTACAAACTGTGACAAACATACCGATCTATGACCCAGCCCTGCTCACGATACCTTTATTTTTGGCCGTATCTGCAAGTATTATCGATTCTGGTACTGCAGTCGTTTAAATGAGTTTAAGAGGCATCTCCAGAAGCAAATCACAGGTGATCAATAATCTTAAATCCCTTAGGAGAAGCCATGGTAGTCTGATAAGACAAAGGCTACACGTCGCTGTTGCTGCACTGAGAACTGCCGACTTAATTCCCCCACTGAGTAAATGTTTGTATAAGTGGATGGAGCTCGGTTTGCCTACCTGCCAGTGGTGGAAGACGGAGAGAGCGAAGGCCTGGCCCTGCGTGTGCGTGCGGAGGTCCGTCTCGAAGCCGAAGGAGTCGATGGCTGGAATGAAGGCCTTAATTGTGTAGAGAGGAGAGCCGGGAATAGGTGCATCCTGGGTAACGTGACCCCTGATGGACGACAATCACAAACAAATGAAGCATTCAGAAAGGAAAAGGAAGAACTTTCATTTTTTCCTTGATGTGTCACGAAACGTGTCGTGGAGGTGACAAAGTGTATCGCGATATTGGGTTATTAATATTAATCTATTGTGTTGACTAGAAAACGCGCATCCGACCACGCGTGCCCACCGCGCCTCGACCCGCGGACCAAAATCTTACTACGCTCAGAAGAAACTAGTACCGTTTTGCAGTCCCGTTTTGAGCTCTGAACATTTACTTATTTAAGGCTGGTGTAGAGTTAAGCCTTACCTTATTAAATTAAACCTTTTTAGTAGGATAAACACGGGGGGAACTTCTTCCGAGTTGGAGTGTACTTTAATGTCCGCTCAACAGTGTAGGATTTTAGAACATCAACACAGCAGCTAGTGCCGTACTGTGGCGTATCACTCCGCCCAATCTAAAACAGACTAATCACTACAGATAAACTGACTAGTGTCATTATAGTCCCTGATTTTGATCAGAATATAAAGAATATATTTATAAAATAATGAACCCTGAATTACCAAAATAACCTTAACAAAAATAAATCTCCTCTTACACTTATAAGGTGAGCATGAATCAATCTTTTTTATGATATAAAATTGTATGTATTTATTTACTTTTATTTATTTATTTTAATTTTAGTTGTTAAATTTCTGGAAAAGAAAAAAGTCAAATCATACATGAGAGAAACTATTCTGTTTGTGGCAAAATATTTTTACTTGTATGAAACTGAAGATGCATAATGCAAACCTGACATTTACTTTTAGTTCAGTTTGTGGAAAATGGTTGGCCTGGCTTTCTCTTTAAAACTTAAACAGTTATAAAGCATTACAAACTGTAACAATAGGGCAAACGCACAGCATTGTTTTGTATTTGTGTCTTTCAAATAAAAGAGTCATATGTTCCTCATTCAAGGTTGTTAAAAAAATACTGCTATAATATCGTATCGTTATCGTGACCTCAATATCGTGTATCGTACCGTATCGTGAGATTTGTGTATCGTTACACCCCTAGTGACGCCCGTCTTACCTCCTGCGAGCCAGTACTGTGTAGACCGCAGACACGCAGTCGGCCGGAGCCTGGACCTCCACAAAGTAATACGGCTCCATCAACCGCGGAGTGGCCTGCGTACGGGAGAGACGGCAGGTTAAAGGAAGGACAAAAGGCCCGGCAGAAACAATATGGCATCTAAAGCTGCTGACGGATTTATGATGAGGTGCCGGGAGGGGTTGAGGACAGAGAAACCAATTACTGGGACTGAGAGGCCGTTTCAGAGTGCAGCCGAACACACCGTCATCAAGGTAACGCTGGGATTAAAGCGAGGAGGAGGAGGAGGGCGATCTCACCATTAGAAAGGCGGAGTACACTACTCTCCTGGCTGTGGGGATGACCTGACCTCCTCCTCGGTGGAGCGGCTCCTGAGCAATCACGGCATCCAGGATCTTAAACTTCACATTCCTGATGGCTGAGAGATGCAAAAAGATGCTAATTCAGCACAGATGAGGTCAAATACATTTCACTTTCATACTCAACACTTCAGTGAAAGTCCAGCTAACGGCTACGGCAGAGACGACTTACGCTCGTCACACAGGGGTCCTTCTCGGGTGCCCCACTGGAATCCCTGAACGATGCTGTCCTTTACGGAGCCGAGGAGCGCCTTGTCCACCTACAAACACAAACGGTACGACAGGAGGCCTGTTACTCCCCGTATCCTCTAACCTGGTAATCAGTGCTACTCACACAAGAAAAGAGATTCAACAATAACAAAACTTGTTCCTTATTTCACTCAGGTCTCTTTAAAAACATTCGGTTTTTAGTTTAGATTTTATTTTAGTTAATAACTGCAGATGCAAAAGTGTAGACAGGATTAATGAACTAATACATTGAAAAGGTAAGAAGAAACAAAAGAAAAGGATTCAATCAATACCGTTAATAGGTTTCTCTTGTGCAGCTATGTTTCAACAAATGACTCTAAAAATACCCACGAAAATCAATCCACAAATCAATGGTCAGCTATAAAAGATTTTCATGAGTCAACTCCCCACTTTAATTGATCTGTGTAAATCATGAATAAATCAAAACAACAGATGTGTAAGTGTTATGTGTGAATGTGCTGCTTGGGAATGAAAGGATAAGGTGATAAATAAATCCTTGGTTTAACGGGCTTCCTGCCAAAGACTCACTTCTGAAGGCAGCGTGTCGTCCACGAGGATGTTGGGCCCCGTCGTGTCCGGCCCGAAGGCCCAGATGGACCTGGCGGCCAGCAGATCCCAGTCGTACTTGGTCTGGAAGAACTCCCCCAGCTTCTTCCTGCGAGGAGGAGGAGACGGCACGGTCAGGGCTTGGGAGGACACGGGCGCGGCGTGTTCGCAGCGCGCCCGCCGGGACTTTAATGAGCTCCGCTGACCAGCGGGGCGGAGGGGTTAATGAAAGGGGACCGGCGGTGTGTGAAGCGTGTCGCTGCACGCCGGCTCCAGATGGATCTCCAGACGGGAGGTCCGTCCATCCAGCAGGATGTGCAACCGATCATGCTCTTCATACCAGAGCGACGGGGAGAGTCGTGCTTGCATTGTGTGTGTGATTCAATTACCTAGAGAGAGCTGATCCACATGTCAAGGGGAGTCTCTTCATGAGGACATATCCTTCATAACGTTTAAGCATTTGTTTATGTTAAATCCATTTACCGTATTTTCGCGACCATAAGGCGCAACTTTTTTTTTTTTTTTTTTTTTTTTTTAATGTGCCGGGCGCCTTAAGAAACGGTGCGCCGTGTCTATTACCTGAATTACGGTAATGTAAGGCCATGAGAACGGTTAAGGGAGAAGGGGGCGGGTGAAGCCCCCGTGAGTTGCGACGTGAATGAGACCATTCACTGAGCTGATTAATGTGAAACAGATGATGAAAACTTTTAAGGATTTGCTTGATGTGTAAAGTGAAATAAAATACAATCAAACTAAGTTTTGCTCCGCTCTATTTAAATAAGCACACTTCTGCAGTGCGCGTGTGTTTTGCATGTCGGAACCGTCCACTTTCCCCGGTTAAAGCCGCGGTGATCCGCGCTGCTGCAGCCGACTTCCTGGTTCCCAAAGCGGTCCGATCGACCTGGTTCCTGGCCGCTTTGGGAGCAGAGATTTCTGGGGTCTGTCTCAGGTCTGATCAGCTTCACCCTCCGAAATTTGCAGCCAAATCTGTCGGTTACAAACCCGGTACCGGATCCCGACATGCGCGGGTGTGTGTTCGCGGCGCAACACACAGATTCTAATTTATGTGGCGCTTGACTGGCGCAGCTGATGGACAGAAACCTATGGTGATTTTAAAAGAAAAACTTTGCATAAGACGTTTCCAGCCGGAGTCATTATAAGGACGAATGAAAAGGGGGGGCTGGATGAAGGGATGATGATGATCAAGTGGCTGAGACAGGTCTGGAAATTCGGACTGGCGCAGCTGAATTAGCGGAGCGGATCTCCTGATACAACCCGGTACCGGCTCCCCGACAGCGAGTGTGTGTGAGCGGGTCCAGCGCGGCGGTCCCGGGACGCGGGACCGCCGCGGGACCAGCGCGGGGGGGGGCGGACCGGGACCCGGGACCCGGGACCCGGGACCCGGTCCAGCGCGGGGGACCCGGGAGCCGGGACGCGGAACCAGCGCGGGGGGGCGCAGCGGGACCCGGGACCGCTGCGGTCGGGATCCGCAGCACAACGGGGTATGAAAAGTGTATTTACTCTTGTGCTGGCCTGCCGGCTATGTTGATTTTTAAAAGAAAAGCGTTGCCTAAACAGACTTTTCCAGCCAGAGTGAAATGAAGGGCTGGATGGATGAGGAGATGATCGGGTGGCTGAGACAGGTTTATGTGCAGCGCCCCGGTGGTTTTTTTTAATTCTTTAATGCAGAAACAGAATATGAACCTTTGAAGGGTTTGATTGATGTGAAAAGTGAAATAAAATATCAAACTAAGTTTTGCTCCTGCTCTATTTAAATAAGCACTCTTGTGTGTGTGTGTGTTCTCCAGCGCGTGTGTGTTTTGCAACGCGCGTGTTTGCAGCTCCGTCTCCTTAGACGGCGCCTTTTGGGTCGGTGCGCCGTATGTGTGTTTTAAAACCAAAAATGACACACAAAACTGAGGGTGCGCCTTTCCACACAGTGCGCCATATGGTCGCGAAAATACGGTATATACCGTATTTTCCGCACAATAAGGCGCACCTTCAATGAATGCCGTATTTTAAAACCTTTTCCATATATAAAGGCGCACCGCATTATAAGGCACTACAGTAGAGGCTGGGGTTACGTTATGCACTATGGAGCCACATGCAGCTCTTTAGCGCCGCCCTGGTGGCTCCTGGAGCTTTTTCAAAAATGTTTGACCTTTTTTTCCTCTACTTTTTTTCCTTTTTCCTTTCCTTTTTAATCTCGACATTTTGACTTTTTTCTCGAAATTCTGACTTTTTTCTCGACATTGACTTTTTTCCTGAGATTGTACTTCAACATGAATCTCGACATTTTGACTTTTTTCTCGAAATTTTGACTTTTTTCTCGAAATTTTTACTTTTTTCTCAACATTTCAACTTTTTTCTCAACATTTCGACTTTTTTCTTGAGATTGTACTTCACCATGAATCTTGACATTTAGACTTTTTTTCTCAAAATTTTGACTTTTTAATCTAGACAATTTGACTTTTTTCTCGAAGTGCATAATGAAAAAAAAAAATCTTCCCCCGTTATAACTAATATAGATACATGCAACATGCATTGCCTTCATTCTAAGGCTTATACAAGACTTTAAATTTTTTGCGGCTCCAGACATATTTGTTTTTTTTTGTTTTGGGTCCAATATGGCTCTTTCAACATTTTGGGTTGCCGACCCCTGATTTAGACGGTGCTGCGCTAAAGGGAATGTCAACAAAACGGTCAGATAGGTCAGTCAAACTTTATTAATAGATTACAAATCAGTTTTCTGACAACTCCATTCACTCCCAAAAGGAATAAACAACTGTTTTATTATTTTCGAGTTGCGAGACCTGTTGCGGCCCAATATTGATCCATATATGAGGCGCACCGGATTTTTTTATTTTTATTTAACCTTTATTTAACCAGGAAAATCCCATTGAGATTAAAAACCTCTTTTCCAAGGGAGACCTGGCCAAGATAGGCAGCAGCAATTACAACACATAGTTATAAATGACAGAAAACACCAATAGATAAAATACAATTAAAATTAAATTAAAAAAGCAAGCAAATCACAAAAAACAGGTACATGTAATGGAGTCGGCCTCAAGTATTTTCAATTTAGCTTTAAAATTTCTCAGAGAAATTAACTCTGTTAGCCTCCAATAATCTTGTAATGTGTTCCAGGCTGAAGGAGCAGAATAAACAAAGGCTCTTTTGCCCAGTTCAGTTCTGGCAAAAGGAACAGAAAGCAACAGGTAGTCTTGTGAACGTAGCAAGTAAGAACCAGGACTTCTCTGCACAATCAAGGAGCAAATGTAAGAAGGCAGCAGACCAAGCATTGCCTTATATATAAAAGTATACCAATGACTGAGCCTTCGGGTGGCAAGAGAAGACCATCCAACCCGAGAGTATAACTCACAGTGATGTGTCAATGATTTACAATTTGTAATGAACCTCAGGGAAGCAGAATATGTAGTATCGATCATATGAAGACATTTAGCAGAAGCATTCATGTACAGAATATCTCCATAATCTAGTACTGGTAAAAAGGTAGCAGCAACAAGTCGCTTCTTAGCATTAAAGGAAAAACACAGCTTATTTCGAAAGTAAAAACCCAATTTTATCCTCAGTTTCTTCACAAGTGTCTCTATATGCTGCTTAAAAGTGAGGGAGTCATCGATCCAGACACCTAGGTATTTATATTCATGTACAACCTCAATTGCATTTCCTTCAAGAGTGGTCACTGAGGGGATAACCTGTGGCCTGATCCTAGAGTTGGAGAACAGCATAAGCTTCGTCTTATCTGCATTGAGAATGAGCTTCAGCTGATGTAATGAATGCTGGACAACAGCAAAGGCTTTCTGCAAGGACTCAATGGCCTTAAGCAGAGTAGATTCGCAGCAATAAATAATTGTGTCATCAGCGTAGAAATGTAAATTAGCATCAGTCAAATTTAGACCCAAGTCGTTGATATAAATAATAAATAAAAGTGGGCCTAAAACAGAGCCCTGTGGCACCCCCTTATGGACAGTAAGAAATTCAGAACACAGGCCATCGTGTTTGATGCACTGAGTCCTATTGCTGAGGTAATTGGTGAACCAGTTATATAGGATTATAAGGCGCATGGTTAGCTTTTGAAAAAATGTATGGCTTTTAGGTGCGCCTTATTATACGGTACAATCTATTTTTATACATTTACCTTAAAAGTAAAAAGAACTCAGGAGAAGAGAAGGCTTTAAAATGAAGAACGACAGTTTGAACCACACGCCTGAGGATTTAGGAGCAACGTCACATTTCCAATAACTGTACTTTTAAAATGACTTTTCCAGCCCCGAGGATTTCTACACTCCATCTTCTTCCACAACACCCCGTTATTAAAGAACCAATCATTATTCTCAATTGTGGACCTGTTTAACGCGGCAGAGAAGGAAACGCGAGTGAATGGTCAGGAAGGCAGAGAAACGTGGGGGAATTAATAAGCTGACATCAAGGTAAAACGGGCATGGCTGACATGAAAGGAGCATTGTGCAGCTTCAGTTAATTAACCGGTCACCTTGGGTGGAATATGTGCGAGCGGGATGGTAATTTCTTCAACGACGTACCTGTTCCACGTGATCTGCACCACTTCGTTCTCGATGTCCTCGGCGAGTCCCTTCTCCAGCGGCTCCGCAATCATGGTGATCTTATTCCTGCCAATCACATCACACGGCTGTCAATCACACATCCCCGACCAGAGTGACAGCTCACTGGAGGGAAGGACAGACTGACACAGACTTACGACACTCCAACGTCAAATACTCTGAATCCTTCTCAAGAAAAAATGTTTTAAATAATCCAGTTTCTGAGATTTGAATTCCATTTATCGTATCGTACTCGCAGCGCAGATTCTTGTCCCGACCTGTCACTCTATACTGCAATGTCTCCCCCCGTTTCCCCTCTACCTACTTTATCAATAAAGGCCACTATTGCCACAAAAACCTTTAACAAAAATAAATTATAAAAATGATTCAGTTTCTGAGATCTGACTTCTATTTATCGTACAGAAGTAAACTCTGGAGGGACTGAAGCCGAGATAACACACACACACATCATCTCAGAATATTGAGTGTTATACTAACTTTTTGTTGGGCGTCTCAGCAAAGCACTTGAGAGACGACGTCTCCACAACCGTTTCACAGAAGGTCACGACCGGGTCGGCCACCTGCGAGTGGGGAAATTACAAGAACAAAGCAATGACTTTACTCAGGTACGGTGCAACAAGATTATGACGTTATTCACCACTAACAACAGAAAACATTTAGTGTAATGATCATAACAACAAGAACCATGGATGAAGCAGCTTTACTCACTTTAATGTCAATCTCCGAGTACATCTTGCGCAGGTCGTGCATGACGCAGTCCAGGTAAAGCTCACCTGTCCCCAGAATCACATGCTCCCCGGACTCCTCCACCTAAAACAACCAATTAGTTTCATCCATTTAACAGCAGCCGATTAGAAAAGCACTCGCGTCTCGGTCCAGGCTGATTCCCGTACCTTTGTGGTGAGAGACGGGTAGCTCTTGTTGACCTTCCTAAGACCGTCCAACATTTTGGGCAGCTCTGACGGGTTAACTGGCTCCACGGCGATCTTGATAACTGAGGCTGTGTTGAACTTCAAAGGCCTGAAAATCTGGGCCTGTCAGAGAGAGAAGGGAGAAGGGAGACGTTAACCATCATTCATTATCTTTTATTTCTAGATCTGAGGCCTCTCCTATTGATCTCTCACCTCTTCGTTCCCCCTGGGCTCTGTGATGGTGGCGGTCTTCACGATTGGCTGGTCACACCCCTCAATGAGAACCCAATTGCCTGCAGGCACTCGATTTACTTCAATTTGATATCTGAAACGGTGCCAGACCGCGCAGCTTCGTTAAACGACGATTGATTTCTGGCGCTGCAAAACCAAACGAAGCAGAGCCGCGAGCGTTACCTGGCGACGGAAATCCAGAGGCGGCCCACGGTGCAGATCTGCGAGTCCTCCTCATCTTCCAGCGTGTAGTTCTCTCCCAACACTTTGACGGGTTGGCCCGCCTGAATGGTGCCGCTCAGAACCCTGCCAAACGCGTGGAACTGCACGCCGTCCTCCGTGCTGTACATCTTAGTGGTGTGGCACATCAGAGGACCCTTAAAGAAGCAGCAACAGAACAGGAATCAGAACTAGTCCGCGTTACAGCTCCTGGATTTTGACCGATTTAAATGAACCTTTTGGCCAAACATTACTGACTTTCCTGAGGGAGATTTGGCATCTGGGAGCAGTACACTGCTCAATTTCCTCACCACCTAATAAAAGTGAGCTTTATAAACTTCTCCATTGTACTCACATCAGGATCGCACTCTGACATCGACTCCCCCAAGTCTGAGTCCAGACCTCCGGCATAGGTGTGCTCTATCTTAGTCTTGGCGCCCTCTTGTGGCGAGGGGATGTGTTGCACACACATGTCCACTAAACCTGTGGAGAAAACACCAGAACATCAGAACTCAACACAAGATAGGATGAAAAATCATCTCAATATCAAAAACTCACAGGTGGAGCTGGGTGAGGGTTGGGGACTGGACTTGTATGGTTGTGGGTGTAAATATGTATGTGGAAACGCATGTATCTATACATATATGAACGAAAACAAGTACATGTGTATATGTTTGCTTTAATGTGTTTATAAATATCTCTGAATAAGATGTTTGTAATGATTGTACACGGGTGAATATAAATTCACAATCATAAATAATGTATGCTGTTACGTACAGATGAATACAGGGATTCAGGGTTAATAACTCATTAATATTCAGGTATACCATGATTTATAAAATGCTTACTATTAATTTGTGCAACCTTTAACTATGTCATGGTTCTTCTTTTCTTTCATATTTAATAACGAAGGTTCAAGGGGTAAGAATTCATGAGTTTTTTTTACTTCTTCCTACTCCCTTTTGGAGCATGACACATTTGCTATTATATTTATAAATTCTCGTCTACTTTGTTTTACGATGGTACATTTATTATTTATTGATTATTATGATTCTTTTTTACATTATTGATTTATTGTTCTGCTGTTTTATTATTTATTTTTTGTCCTTATGTTCAACATAAAAGATATAAAATCAAATCAATCAGGAGAAGTTAAAAGAAAATGATTTTTGGATGTTTGCAGTATTATTATTACTGCATTAATCTTTGCAGTTAAGCAATGTTTTAAATAAAAAGAAAGAAATAATGAAACAAAAGTAATCCATACCTGAAAAATGTGAGGCCAATTTAATTGACATGTTACTCTGTATGTTTTTCTGTTTTTTTTTTGTATGATTTTTCTACAAAAATAAAGTATAAAAAAAAAAAAGTAATCCATACCTGTGAATTCTCCAAAGAAGCGGTTGCAGACCAGCCGCAGCAGCGGTCTTATGTTCAGCTTCAGCTCCTCCTTGGAGAGGTGGATGCCGAGCTCGTCCAAAACTCGGGGGAGAGAAGTGTCACAATCCCCAACCACCTGGACACGAAAAAGGATTAGTGAGAGGATTACACACCGAGCAGCGTCTCAGAGCCTGATGGAGAGTGTGGACCTGAAGGCCCTTCCTTTAAAAATGAGAAGTAGACGAGTCTAACCTGTGAGAGGATCTTGTAGAGAGGCTCCAGGACAAACTCCACAAAGCTGCGCTGAGAGTTACTGGTGGGAGCTTTCTTTGTGAACTTACGACTGAAGGAGAAAAAACAGAAAATGACTGTAGAAGAAGTGTGTGGATGAAGACGACACCTACACAAAACTGGAATTAAAACCGGCTTCTCACGTTTTGGGATTGAAGTAAATGTCTCCCCAGAGCCTCTTGGCAAACTCATTATAGTTGATATCGCCTATAAGGACAGAAGACGAGTGAGTGGATGTTGTAAAAACTGCTCCGTGCTTGCAGGTGAAGTCACCTCACCGTATGTGTCGGCGTAGATCTTTGCGAAGGACCCCAACGTGAAGCATATGCTGTACTGAGAGCTGGCGAAGCACACGTTTCCGAGGAGAGGAGACACCACCACGTTCTCGTCTGTGGAGTAAGTGCTGACACAGAAGAGCAGCGGTCAACCCACAACCACGCTCTTGTATACAGGATGCCACATTCACCCACATTTTACAGCAAACACAGCTCCACAGAAGTGACAGACATCTTATTTATCTAATTGTTGTCAAAATACAGCTAAGAACACTCACAATTATTCATCTAAATCCATTACTACTTAAATGATTTCTTAATAAAAACAAATTTACCAAAAAGAAAAATCTGCAATTTATTTTATTTTGGCGTCTATGTTTAAAAAGGAAGGCAGTTTAACCTCACTATCTTTTTCTTATACCCCCGTTCAACTCATGTTCAATGTTTTTCTTTCTTAATTTTTTTTTCTTCTTTTAAACCAAATAATTCATTAATCAGTAAATAAGTAATGAAATAAGTGTTGGAGGAGCTCTTAAAACGTTCATTTAGGTGTAGCAGAGCTACACGTGCTGTGTGTCAGTGTGTCTGATTCAGTTTGAGCCGTAGATCAGTGGTGGAAATACTTAAAGAGTAACACGTGTGTTTGATCCACAACCAGGAAACATGTAATGTACTACAAAAGCCTGCAGCCGCTCCACAAACACTGAAAGAAGTTCACTTCTGTCGTTACCTGAGCAACCCGTTGACCTCGTCTACAATGTGGCGGAGTTTATAATAAGCATCTGTGGGAGGCAGCTTGAGCTCCACGATGAGCCGATCCACCTTGTTGATGCAGATGGTGATCGCCATGCGCTCCTGAACGGCATGTTTGATGAGCCGCTCCGTGTTCAGCATCACCTGGGCGGAGACAGGTAGATGGTAGACAGGTAGACAGGTCAGAAATCCAAGCTTGTGAAGGTGCATGAGCAGGAAATGACAGCAACAAACGATGACTGGCAACTCACTCCTTCTGCAGCGTCTATGAAGAGGACGACGCCGTCCGAGATCCTCATGCTGGACGTGACCTCATCAGAGAAGTTCACGTGGCCTTTGATGGAGGAAACAACAATCTCCTGTCAGTTTGTTTTTATGTTTCTGTTTTGGTCATTCTCTGAATGAATCATCAATAACAAATACAACACCTGGTGTATCCATGATGTTGAACAGGTAGGATTTTCCTTTGGAGTCAGGCAGGACCATTGTGACAGGAGTGCTTTTGATGCCAACTCCCCTCTAAAGAATAAAATGAACAGATGTGATGGAGACTAGGTAAAAGGACAAACTACTAGCCATATGTTGTGATTTATTGTATAGCAACAATGTTATGTACTTGAGGAGCTGCCTTTGTGCTCCGTTATGTCAAAATACAAGCAAACAACTCACCTCCTGCTCTGTAAAGAGGATGTCTGTGTACCGGAGCTGAAAAAGTTAAAAGTCCTGTTGGTCTCAGGTGTAATTAACATAGATTTTAAATGTTTAATCTTTGAAAACAACACTCACGTCAACATCATCCCTCTTCCTGATTTCTGGATGCGTTTGCTCAATCAGACAATCTACGAAACAGGTCTGGAGGAAACAAACGGGTTCATTAGCCTTCAGTTAGACTCCATTACAGGTTTATGTTACAATTCTCCTTTTAACCGCCAACAGTCTTAATCTGTCAAATGAATTTTCTCAAGTAAAATACTGTAAAACAAAAGCAAAAACTAGAAAGTTTTGAAAGTGAGCCCGAAGCATCAATAAAAGCAGATCTGACCTTGCCGTGGTGAAGGTGTCCACAGAGGGTAACGTTACGGATCAGCTCAGTCGCATCCATCAGATCTGCAAGAAATCTGTCAAAAAGACCAAAAGAAAGAGGGACGAAGGTTATCACTTTTAAATATTTGAAGGTACTGGGATGAAAAACAGATTACATACAGAAAAAAAGAGGAAAAACAAGTACAATTTGCTGTGTTCAGATCAACTTTGCCACCGGTATCTTTTATGAACAGGTTACTTACTCCATGTCGTACACAGTTGCAGGTAATTCCTGTTCCATCAAGGTGAAGCGCCGGTTCTTCACAGGCTTGATGATGGGCTCTGGAACGAACAGAGACACACCACTAGTATTTATGTGTTTGCTTACAGAGGAATCTGTCTTCTTTTTAACTTAAAGCACAGAAATCTTAATTATCAAAAAATGGATCACATAATGTTTTGCAATCATGAAAAGCTGAGGTGTGTAAATGCAACAAGATGGAAATCATTTCAAAACCTGGTTTAACTTGGAACTAAAGAGTAAATGTATTCAGAACAAATTTCAAATTTGGACCGTTGAAATGGTGGGTTTAAATCCTTAAGCAGACTTTATAAGAGCCAGCTGGTGAAACTAAAACTAAATTAAACTTTAATGCATGTATTTACAAGCAAACAGAGAATGGTGTTACATTATAACCATGAGGTACATTTAAACCTGTTGTGGTGTAGGAACAACAACAACTCATAATCAACTCCCAGAAAAAGGACCCATATACACTAATGTACATCAACAGGGAGGAGGTGGAGAGTTCCTAACTTCACATTCTTGGAATCTACACCAACATGCTGGTAAAGAAGGAACAGCAGTGTTTATACTTCCTGGGAACACTCTGGAAGGTGAAGTTATCCCAGCACCTGCTTGTGTCCTACTACCACAGCACTATTGAGAGTGTCCTGACCAGTAGCATCCTGGTGTGGTACTGAAACCGCTTTGTTGCTGACAAAAACACTCTGCAGGGAGGAAAATAACAAACTCCCAGCCCTGGCTGACATCTTCAATTCCAACTGTCTGAAGAAAACCCATAATATTATCAAGGACTCCTCCCACCCCATACACCATCTCTCTGAACCGCTGACAAACGCTACAGGTCCTTCAGAACACACACAACCCGGTTAAGGAACAGTTTCTAACCCCAAAGCCACAAACATACTGAACAAGGACTTGAAAACCTGTCCAAAAATAAACGGCACTAACTGCAGAACTGCTCCTATACTACTGCTGTAATTGATGTGTTTTTAACGTCACGTAAATGATGTACATGATGGTACATTTTCTCTCCCGAGGCCAGAACCTGGAAGACCAACTAAATCTCTAATTATGTTCAATGACAATAAAATCTCTTGCAACATTCACCAGGAGATACAAACTCTTTAACATCTTGTATGGGGCATAATGGAAAGTTTTAGATGTGTAAAACATAATGTTTATGTGCATACAAATTATGTTTTTTGCTTCCATATTCTTGCCATCTATCTACCTAGTAACATTATTTTTTTTTGTATATTTTGTTTGCATATACTTCAAATCCAGCCTGGTTAAGGGTCAAGCTGCAGGGGCAATGACAGGAACTGCCGCCTCATTTTCTTACACTCCCAAAATTTTTAGTTTTGAAATTGTTCTCCCTCAGAACAGGAGTACGAGAGCTTTACTGGGTCCGACTGTCTCATAGGCAGAGGTCTCAAAATTGTTGTTTTTCTCCATGATCCACCTCTTACCACGGACATAAGCGGTTGTTGCTACAGACCAGCAACTGTGCAAATGATTTGACTTCAAATAACTTGTCATGGCAATTGTACAACATCCTCAGTTTAAGTTTGCAAATCTCTGACTTAATTAATAACGTCTCTAACCTGTAAGAGGTTGTGTATCTTCCTCCTGGACGATAGTTTCCACCTCTGGTCCATACACCTCTTCTGCAGTGGGATAGTACTTCTTGTCCTCATGCAGGACCACCTCCATGCCCGGGACATCATCATCAGCATCCGCTGGCTCGTCATCATCGTCTTCATCCCCCTGTACAAAGTAAACACGTGACAAGTGTTCAGATACAGCTTTAATAAACTGATAGTAAAAAAAAAAGAGAGATTACAACTGTGATGCTAAAAATTACCTCATCGACATCTCTGTCATCTCCATCCAGCTCATCTTCATCATCGTCCGAGTCCAGCTCTGGACCGATGTAGTTGCCAAACTCATCATACAAATCCGCCTCCATCTCGTTAAAAACTGAAGAAAAGATAAAATATTAATAAATAATTAATTATTTTTCAGACGACTTTTTACTTTTTACTCCTTACATTTTAAAAACAGCCTTGTTACTCTATTCCATTTCGGCCTTTAAAAAAAACTATCCAGTTAAATTTCTCCATCGGATAGAGTGAATTTGGTTGTGGTTGTTTCAGATGTTCTTGTCCAGTTTTGTTCTTACATCCGTTCCCTCAGATTCCTGCAACTAAACTTGGATGTACATTCCAATAAAGGTTAGGATAAATGATAACATGCCTCTGAAGTTTGACTTTTTGCACCATTACAATACTTATAGGCAACTAGTCATCATATCTCCTGCTCTCTGAAACACGTTAATGCTCAATAGTACACATATATGGTTCTTTAATATATTTGCATTATATAAGATGCATTCATTTTCAATGGCTTTTTTCCCCCTTACATTACTTTTACTTTTATACTTTAAATAGTTTTGAAACCGGTACTTTTATACTTTTACTTGAGTAAAAAACTTGAGTTGATACTTCAACTTCTACAGGAGTATTTTTAAACTCTAGTATCTATACTTCTACCTGAGTAATGAATGTGAATACTTTTGACACCTGTGGTGAAGCCAATGTAATCACAAGATTTCATGTCAGATTAAGTTGCTGCAAGCAAAAACATATTCCTCAAGTGCAAAAGAAAATAGTAATTATTATCGATTTATAAGGACGTTTTTTTTGTTCTTTTTTGTATGAAACTTTATTTCAATTCCAGAAAATACAATAACATTAAAATAAATGGCAGGCATCATTCAATAATATAAAAACAAACATACATAGGCATCATTATAGTCCAAAAAATATAAAATTGTTGATTTATAAGGATGTTAAAAATGTGTTTATATAAAATCTTACGTCATGGCCGCAGCTAACACTGTTAGTGTTTTACATAAAACTCGCTTTCAGTTCAGTTCACGGATGTTTCCCCTCGGCAGATAATGAGTTTTACCTAAACCTTAAAGAATGTATCTCTTTTTTGTTAATAACATTGTTCTGAGATGAGTAACTAGCAGGTTAGCAGCTAGGCTAACGGGCAGATAAAATGAATGGACTTGGAGCAACGTTTGAGTTACGTTTAAATTATCTTGCAACGTGGAATCGTAACATGTTTTCTGTCAGATGTGCGTACCTGTGTCCTGCTACAAGGAATCCAAGAAAAATACACTCCAAACCCGTAAAGATAAAGTTTGTTTTGCAGTTAAAGGACAAATAATTAGTAAAACACCGCCATGCGTTTGAGACGGCACTTCCGCTGTTCTTCTTCTTCTGTGATTAAAACTTCGACACATTAGAGGGCGGTTGGGGCTCACTGGCGCCCCCTCTCGGTTAACTAAATCACTGCCTCAGCCTCAGCTGAACCCTCCAAACCCCACAGCCTTCCCACATTGGTATTGTGCAGAGGTGTCAAAAGTATTCACATTCATTACTCAGGTAGAAGTATAGATACTAGAGTTTAAAAATACTCCTGTAGAATTTGAAGTATCATCTCAAGTTTTTTACTCGAGTAAAAGTATAAAAGTACTGGTTTCAAAACTACATAAAGTATAAAAGTAAAAGTAATGTAAGGGGGAAAAAAGCCATTAAGGACAAAAGCCATTGAAAATGAATGCATCTTAGTATAATGCAAATATATTAAAGAACTATATGTGTACTATTGAGCATTAACATGTGTTTCAGAGAGCAGGAGATATGATGACTAGTTGCCTATAAGTATTGTAATGGTGCAAAAAGTCAAACTTCAGAGGCATGTTATCATTTATCCTAACATTTATTGGAATGTACATCCAAGTTTAGTTGCAGGAATCTGAGGGCAACGGATGTAAGAACAAAACTGGACAAGAACATCTGAAACAACCACAACCAAATTCACTCTATCCGGACGGAGCAATTTAACTGGATAGTTTTTTTTTAAAGGCCGAAATGAAATAGAGTAACAAGGCTGTTTTTAAAATGTAAGGAGTAAAAAGTACAGATAATTGTGTGAAAATGTAAGGAGTAAAAGTAAAAAGTCGTCTGAAAAATAATTACTCCAGTGAAGTATAGATAACCAAAATTTCTACGTAACGAAGTATTTGTACTTCGTTACTTGACACCTCTGGTATTGTGCGATTTGGCTATTCATCTTGCCTATCTATACCAACACCGGGAAAGCAGTCATTTTATTTCTTTATTTACATCAGTAAAATCAACAAAGGTAGACCATGTCTCGTTGTTCTGCAAAAATTTAATTCAGACGTGTGTACATGTTAAAATCTACATGACACAAATGAAAATATTTCCTCTGAAATTAGTTTAAATGCCTCAGACAAACGGTCTGAAAAAATTGTCACCTGTAACAAGTTTTAGGAATTTTCTAAATGGTTTTAATAATACAGTGGATCAGAAGCGGGTTTCTATTAAACTTTCTACATTTTTGGGGGGTAAAAACTTTGAGTAAAACTTTTTTTTTTTAATTCTACATTCTTATTTTTACCAGATATCCCGAATTTGGCAGTTTTTATTTCTAATCCACCCAATAATCAACTTAAAAAAAGAAAAATATTCTGGGCAGTCCTTTCCTCCTTCCACAAAAGATACGGTAGTCAATTTAAATCATGTAACTTTGATGTTGGGTAAATTCAATCACTTTGTCATCAAAATAGCATTAAAAAAGTTAATTCCCATAAGCAGATTAGTGGAAATTGATGTAATTATTTCCATCTTTTCAACATTAAAGTTATTTAGGATTTTTGGTTTGAAATGAATTCCTTCCTAGGGAAATTAATTTTATTATTAGAATCTTATTACAGTATTATTAGTATTACATTGCAACATATTTATCTTCGCCCACTTTCTCCATTTTAAAATAGAAATGATAAACTAGTAGTGAGCATTCTAAAAAAAACATTTAAACCATTTTTACATTAAGATTATATTCATTACATCCAAATGAAGTGAACACAGACCCAAATCCACCTCATAATCAAGAACCTTGCCTTGCAGCCATGGGAGAACATTTACTGCCCTCCAGCGGCCAATATACGGAACCACAACTTCTTTCAGTTACATGAATTTACCTGCTGATAAGTGGCTACAAAGTGTGACAACATTAATTAACTTCGTTTTTTTTCCACATTAAAAGATTAACGAAGTGAAATGCAATAATACCACCCAGAGCGCCTTGCAGCCACAACAGTATTAAGTGACAGTGGATTATTCTCAATAAATCTGTACTGTCTTGGATTTATGTAAATAGAGCTGGTGAGTGTGAGCTGCAGGTGATCTCTCCATTCACTTCTGAGGGTCTTATCTACTTTTGAAAATGACTTACCTTGATGAAAGAGTAATTGGTTATCCAATTATCTTGTATGACCACTTAAGTGTCACTAAGAATTATTGTGCAAAATATATTGAGCATGTGTAGCTCCATTTTCCATTATCACTTGCAATATTTTCCAAGCAAATAAAGAAAACTGCTTAAGAAAAAAACATCGAAGGGTTTTTTTGGACTATTACATTGTACGCTTTATTACTGACATAAATAAAGCTGATCAGAATAATCCTGGTGAGGATAGACATTGCATTCGGTTTGAAATGTGTAGTTACACAATTTAACCGTTAGATGGCGGTATACCGGTCATTTATGTAGGAACTTTGCGCATACAGGTGCTTTTGGATAAATATTATAGTGAATTTAAAACAGAACCATTATATTAAAGTTTAAGGTTGGTGCTACTGAAAACACCAAGGAGCAAACATAATATATAAGAATAATATGAAAAAAATAACGTCAAAACTCTGATTTCAGACTCATTTGTGATGGAGTTTACCCATCAAGAGCCAAAGTCATTTTAAACAAATTGTATCTTAATCTAGAAGTATTTGAAAAAGCTCTGATGTGGCCTAAAACGTGACTTCACAGCAAGGCTGCATGATTCCAACAAGATGAGCAACCGTATATGTGGATGTTGATGTTTGATAAATGAGACAGACAGTTTCAGGTGATGGCTTTATTCCTGCTGGTAGAATTCTTTGGTCAGTAGGCCAAGCCTACACAATAAAAACAAACTGACAAACAGGGTATACAATAAAATATAACTCAAAATACAATTCTGAATTTGACAAACTGACAGGCATACGGGTAAAAACATTGTTTGGTCCGTTTCAATGTCGGTTGCCATCAGATTTATTGTCAGTATAATTTAATAGAGTATTTTGTATTCAGAAAATACTGTTTGCTTGATAACACAGTTATTATTCAGAAACAAGCAGTTATTTGTCATTAAAACATCTTAATGGATTGCGAAAGTGAATTCGCCCAATTAATTCCCCGCAGAACGAGTTAGGAAAACGTGTTTTTCAGCAGAATAACCAAGATTTGGCATTACTTAGGAGAATTAGTAACATTATTCTAGATTTTCATTTGCCTTGGCACTGATTTCCTCTCATCTGAGTCATGCACCGATAATCATTAACGTGTTGTTTTTAGGCAAATCTTTTATTTCTGCTGTGAACTTCGGTCCAGCTCAACTCGCTCGGGCAAGTTTGGCACCATGACAATTACGCATTTACGCGCCTTGGTTACATACAGTGCCATTCTTTTATTGCCTTGAACAACACTTTGTGGGGCTATTTTACCTGAGAATAAACTTAACTTAAAGTGTCAACTGGCCGTTTTAAGCTTTTCCCTGCTCTGATCTACTCTGCCACCAGCTTCCTGAGCCGCTGCGCCACCTCCTCCCCGCTGGCCCACGGCACCGTGACCGCCCTGAACTCCCCCGGCGTGGCCTCGTGGGTCTCGGTGATGAGCCGGTGCATGGGGAAGTCCCTCCTCGGGAAGGCCACGTCCCGGGGCCCCAGGGACAGCGCCGGGCAGAAGTCGTTGGCCCCGTCCCCGACGTAGAAGACGCGCTGGTACGGCCGGCCGGCGCGCTCCTGCGTCCTGCGCGCCACGTACTCCCGCACCACCGCCTGCTTGCACATGTTGTCGGGGCAGCGCACGCAGTCGTGCGAGTGGAAGGGCCGCAGCACCAGCCGGCCGTCCTTGTTGAAGGTGGCCGGGTTGGTGAAGACGCGGTGGAAGAGCTGGCGCGCCCCGGCGCGGCGCAGCCACGACTCGATGAAGAAGGCGTTGGCGTCGGAGAGCAGCACCACCTCGAAGTCGTGCACCGGCCGGGTGCGCAGGAACTGGAAGAGGGGCAGCATGCCCGGGGTGGCAGGGATCTTCTCCATGATGCCCCGCATGTCGCTCTCCGTGACGCCCTGCTCCGCCAGGTAGGCGAGGACGCGCTGCATGTACTCGTGGTACCGGCCGGGCTGGTAGGTGTCCTTCAGCCACTCGGGCAGGTGCTGGCCCGGGGCCGCCTGCACCACCATGTCGTCGCTGGTTTCATCCACGATGGTCTCGTCGAAGTCGAAGAAGATGAGGAAGCGCTTATCTGGAGAGATGCGAGCCGAGTTGGAGGCCATGATCTCTGCGCGCCGGGACCTAAGCGGTTCCTCCTCGCCTGGGGGACGAGGTGGGACATAACAGCAGTTGAAGATTGAATCCCCCATGTCTGACTATACGCAACACCTGTTAATGTTGCCAAGTAGTGGCATCAAATCTCCACCCCTGCTGCCTCCGCTCTCCAGCATCCCACGCAAGACCGGCGGGTAGAGGCTATGGAGGAAACATCATTGTAAAATACATGAGGATGGGGCTCTCGTGGAAGGAAAGCAAAATAAGAGTTAGGACCAGTACTCGAGTTGAGGGGGGATGAGGGGGGAGGGCATCCCCCCTGAAATAAAAACGGTCAAAATCATCCCCCCTGTAATACTGTCATCCCCCCTTTCCATCCATTATGTCATTTCATCAATGAATGTGGTTTTACTGCTATTTCAACATTTAGAGTCATCACCAGAAAAATAAGACCTAAAAAAATAACTTATTTGACAATTTTCACCTGTTTCAAGTACATTTTTACTTGAAATAAGTAGTAAAATCTGCCAGTGGGAGAAGATTTATCTTCTGAATACAAGCAAAAAAAATCTTGTTCCACTGGCAGATTTTTCTACTTATTTCAAGTGAAAATCTACTTGAAACAGGGGAAAATTGTTGTTTTTTCCAGTGATGAGTCTTGTTTTAAGTGTAATGAGATTTTTTTTTACTAAAATGAGACATTTTAACTGGAAATAAGACAAATATTCTTGTTAAGATTATGAGTTTTTGCAGTGATCCATTTTACTTATCCTGTGAAGGACAGAGTCATATTGATAAGTTCAGAAAACTGTTTTTTTATTTTTGTGTTTTGATGTATTTGATGTAAGCCCAGTGGATATTTAAAGCTTACAGAAGGCTGCATTTAACTGCTGCAATGTCATTCCTGCAGTATTTCTGCAGGTGTTTTGGTCAGTGCTATTATTTGTAATATATTATATTATTAGTAATCAGCACAAATTATCTGTCCCCATATGATAAAATCTACCATCCTCCCTGATTTTTTTTTACAACTGGAGTACTGGTTAGGACTAGAAAAAGCCTTAAAAAACACAGCTATAAAAAGAGAGCAAAACAGCCAACCACCAGCCTTTTCAGCCCAGATGAGGCATCATCATCCACCTCACACACATTCTGCAAGGGGAAAAACGCAGCTATGAGCTGAGGGTCATCCTGTTGAGTACTCTGGGTCAGATTAAATAAGAAACGCGTTAAAACGGGGGCGCCATGCAGATCCGGCATGCATGCAAGCAAACTAATGTACAAACGGCCCCATTCAAGGATGCCAACTCACCTTGCGCAATCACTGTCCGCTATTCCCCGCTGCGCGGCTGATTGAGCCTGTGTAGAGGAAACATAATGAACCGAGCTGCGCGACATCAGAGCGCAACAACACGCAGAGCCTAGAATATATATATATATATATATATATATATATATATATATATATATATATTATATACGCTGGCAGAACATAACAAAATCTGTGACGTCAATGGACATCTGCTATAATAACAACACACATTTTTACAGATGCTGAGTAACAGTTGGAAAACTTAACGCTTGAACACCAGCCAGATAAAAACATTAAAATAAGATTTCAAAAACTTGTCAAAATGACATGACCTTAAAGCCCATCTGCAATTCAATTATTATACATTTCTCATAAATAACCGCAAACTGCTAATTTATGATGAGAATAAAAGCCGCGCTTTAGGCTGGGGACGCAGGGCGCATGGATTACCGCGCTGTGCTCCGATCCTCCTGGTCCTGGTTCAGCTCTGGTCCGGGTCGGCTCTGGTCCGGCTCGGTCTCAGACAGCAGAGGAACTAGACTTTAGCGGGCCAGCCGGCGCGTCACGCACTTTTATTTGCCCCTAAAAACCACCGGAGCCGCCGTCAGCGCGCCCGCGCATCCAAGTCCGCCCATTTAATAGCAGCCCACATGCGCGTTCACGACACTTCAGGAGAAGAGGGTGTTCTGGGGCCACAGGGAGGGAGGAGGAGGGAGGATGCTGGAAAACACCACTGGAGCTAAATAGTCTTGCCTCAGAGTACATCTAGAAGAATCTGTCAGTATTTGTTTTTCTTTTTTTTTTTAATCAGATCTGCAGTTTAGTTTCATTTGGAGGGGGAAACATTTTAATAATTTAGTCTAAAAGGAGAGTTAAACAGTTAATACAGCTTTGAAAGCTTATTGGAGTCCTATCAGACTTCCTTTAAGAAGATGATCTTAATTTGTGTCATTGTGATAAACAGTGGGGTCTCTGAACTGGAAAAGAAGCTGGAAAAGTGTCAAGTTGCAGGAGTTCACATTTCAGGGGATGCCTGGAATAAAACAGGAAACAAAAGTAACAGTAGAAATGTGAAACAAGGTTATAGTTTCCCCATTTCCGAACTACAGAAAACACATTAGTGTCGCAGACGGGGAGTCGTGTCGGCTGCTTGTTTCTCCACAAGATGCTGGTGGAGATGAAAGCCTCCAGTACACTGATTAATGAGCCACAGCCACTTCCAGAGGAGCCCGAGAAAGCCGGCGTGAAGCCCTCCTCTCTATCTGCCTGCTGACAGACGCACCCTCCTCCCTCCCCAGCACCAGCAGGGTAATGACTAACAGCTGGGGAGGACGACTATTTTCAAACCCAAATGGGAACAGAGATGTACAGACGGTGTGTTATTACCCCCCCCTCTCTCCGCAGCAGGCCTTGGTACCTGACCACCCACTCACCAGCGCTGAGTCACTTCTCCCTATACCAGCATCCTCTGGTACCTTATAGGATCAAATGACTCAGTGAGATGTTTTTAAAAAAGGTACATATGGAGACGGATGAAAGGAAGTGAAAACGATGGAGATCAGATTTAGGTGGTTTTAGAAAAGGAAGCATGGAGAAAAGAAGAGGACATAAACGTCACCCGTCAAATGGGAGCTTTGAAAAGCAGAGACGTCAGAGCCTTCGGGGTCATGTGCAGCCAGCAGGCATCATTAACACGTTAAGACGAGGACCCGGTGAACCTGAAACAACAGAAAAACAGCTCTCTTATCAAGCAGAGTGTTCAGCTGCAACGATCAGCTGTTCTCTTCCCTTCCCAGCAACATTCAATGCTGAACGTAATCAGGAACATGCTGTGCATTGCACTTGTTTCACCACATTTCATTATCAGTTCACCAAACAGACAAGATAAACAAAAAAACACGCAAAGATGCAATAATCATGGCTACTGGTTTTTACTTCTCAAAGTTAGCAGTCAGTTACATTATCAAAAAAGGCCCAACTTTTTCACTTCTCCTCAATTTCCATATAACATACAAAAAAGACAAACCAGGACATTATAAAGCTGCACATTTTGTACCAGATACAATAATAAAATACGCAATGCTACATTAAGTGGTTAAAAATACAAAGGGGAAAGTATATTGATTTTTTTAAAACATCTTTAAAGAATATACAATGTTATTTTTTTTTATTTATTTTTTTTACTTAACTACTCAAGGATTTTAGTAGAAAGTGCATTCTATATAACAAAGGAAGGAGGAGGAGAATCGTTCTGCAAAAAACGGAAACAAAACAGGACATGGGAGAAGAAAGAAAAACTGTCAATAGGGGACAAAATATGTATTTAAGACATGGTTTGGAGGGGCTAGTGTCAAGTCACCAAAGCAGGAGGAGCATCGCTTTCACTTTTAATGGAGGTCCATACAGGAGTGAAAGTGTATTTGAAAGAGAAGAAACAGTTAGAATTAAAAAAAAAAAAAAAAGCAGGAAGTCTAAGAAAAAGTTGAAAAGAAACGTCCTTTGTTTTGCTATGGTCCCTTTCACACTACCCGCCTCCATCTGGGATTCTCCTCCCTTCCTTGCCTAAAAACATCCACTCAAAAGTAATCACCTCCACCCTTTTCCATGCAGCCATAACTGCACTCTGCTCCACAATGCATCGTCAGCCCCCCACCCTCCCCCCCTTCCCCCTGCGCCTCACCCACGCAGCAGTAAAGTGCAGAGAATACACACAAATGAAAAGGTTATTTAAGAAAAAAAAAGACAAAAAAGATTCATGCTGCAAGAACGTGGATTGCAGCAGTGAACCTGGGGACCGGATAAGCAAATATTGCAGAAGTATTAAGACCAGCAGAAATGGCAGGATAATTGCAGGTCTCAAATCCAAGAAGGAAAAAGAAAAAAAAAAGGAGACTAAACTACTGAACTTAACCACTTCAGACTAAATACCATCAGGTAGGCAGAAAGAGGGTCATGCTAATTTACTGCTATTGTCCATGTCAGGTATTCCTCTAATACATGTTATGGAGGAACACTGTATAAGCAGCTTTTGGTACAAGAGCACTGGGGATAACCAGACGGGTCGAGATCAATGCATGCACACCAACGCAATCGCTCTTACTCTCTCACTCACACTCAATCACACACACACACACACACACACACACACACACACACACACACACGTTACCCCTAAATACACCGTTAGTCTGAGGAGGTAAGAACCAACTGACCCAAATACAAGCAACCACTTCCGCTCCTTTTTAAACAAAACCCCACTCACACCATTGATTACATAAAAATGTAATCCCTTGCACTGATTTGATCACAACTAGAAAAAGGGAACTCTGGATGTTTAGGAGTTGTACGACCGCCGCCGGCTATCCTGACACTTCTTATCGTGTGCTAAAAACTGTACGTCTACGGGACAGAGCCATTCATTAGCTTAGGTCTGAATCAATGATCAGAGTGCATAAAACAAAACATACAGAGGGCGTATCAGCCGTCATTTTGCTTAGGCAACATTCAACGGGTTTAGACATGCGCTTGCCTGTGTGGATCAAAGTATGTCAGAAAAACACATCTCTTACATTATGTCGACACCCCACACCAAACCGTGGAATATTGGCTGAGAGCATTCTGCATAAAATTTCCTGTTAAGAGCTTTAATGAAAAAAAGGTCCTAGTTGTGTGTACTGAGCGTGTACTGTGTGTGTGGAAAAGACCTTTAACATGGTAACCCGTATCATTTCAACAGCAGCAAAGGGAGGTTGGGTAAATCCTGACAGAGCCACGTGTCTGGCCCCTCACAGTGGCAGTATTTGAGAAGTGATCCATCACCAAAAAGCAACTGTTGTTCAACAGTAAGAGCTGAGGTGGCACCGATTACGGTCAGTAAATCAGTGACCATATGGTCTTTTTGTGTGTGTGTTTGTGTGTGTGTGTGCTTGAATAAGTGTAAGGGTGTCTAGAGAATATCCTGCTAAACTAAAGTTGTTTTTATCACAAAATATCTGTCAAACTTCAGTTCCGACGCAGGAAAGTCCGGCCAACAACACGTCTCGCATGACACGACACATTATAATGTATTTCATACTTCTGAAAATCAAAATTAAGAAATATTTCATCTACTGGAATGGAAAGCACCATATTATTGTGATAGGAATCTCTGACTTTGTCAAGATTTAACTAAACATTTATGATATATTTTCTTTATTCCTCTGACTGTAAGCTATGGCACTGCATCCTGCGCTGCTGCTGTCGCCTCTCCAGCAGAAAACCCCAACCCTCGGCTTTCAGACAGAAGAAGGCTCAGGTAGAACCAGTTACAAACATTCATGAAACACTCTCGTGGGGCCCGAGGTTTCCTTAGTACAGCTGGAGGACAGGTGGAGTATTGCTGTGGGGAGGAGCTGCACAGAAACCTCAAGTCCTGACCCATGTGCAAGCTTAAGTCAACTCGGCAAAAAGAGAAAGGGAAAATATAAAAAAAAGAAGAAAGATTGATCTTTGATGATCAGAGTCCATGTAATACATATGTTGATTTCTATCAGCAGCTTTTGATGAAAAGATAGTTTATAATGTACAGAGAGAACTTTAAAACCATTTTTCTGTTGAAAGAACATGATGAAATTTCTAAAAGGTTATAAAATCTGTCAGTTGGCCAAGCTTTTTATGTCGGGATTTCACTTAAATGTGCACACTGAGGGGATGTTAGTCTAATCTCTCACCCATACACATTTGTGTTTGTATAGTGTGAATTATTTTGATCCGTTGACAGACAGGAGCAGGGCA